>NC_046302.1:28442357-28763895 GCF_004115265.2 Rhinolophus ferrumequinum
ATTGTCGCCATAATTTTGCATTTTCCAATATGTTATATTTTTGGAATTATACATTAGTTAGCCTTTTCATATTGGCTTCTTTCACTTAATAATGTGCATTTAAGGATCCTCCAGGTCATTTAATAGCTTGACAGCTCATTACTTTATAACACTAAATAATATTAATTACACTGTCAGTTTATTTACCATTCAGCTACTGAGGGACATCTTGGTTGCTTCCAAGTTTTGGCAATTATGAATAAGCTGCTATAAACATCACTGTTCAGGTTTTCGTCTAGGCATAAATTTTCAACTCATGTGGTTAAATACCAAGGTACACAATTACTGGGTTCTGTGGTAAGGGTTTGTTTAGTTTTGTAAGAAACTGCCAAACTCTCTTTCAAAAAATGGCTGTACCATTTTGCATTCCCACCAACAATGAATAAGAGTTTCTGCTGCTCTATATCCTCACCAGTGTTTGGTGCTGTCAGTGTTTTAGATTGATGCCATTCTAAGAGTGTGTGTAGAGTCTCATTACTGTTTAAATTTGCAATTCCTTAATAACATATGATGTTGAGTATTGCAACTACTTTCCTACGCATTATATCTCCATTTCAATTATAGACTTCCTAAGGGTAGCCAAAGTTATTCATCTTTCGTCATCCACTGAATGTACTATAATGCCTTGAAATAATTGAATAAATGCTAGGATTTGAGTTTAAAAAATTAAAGAAATTAAAAAGGATTGTGTCAGTTGATTAGAAGGATGAATTCTGCCTCTGATGTGTCTTTAAACAACACAGTTAGTCATTGTTGGAATTGTAATAATTTTATATATATATTTGTATATTACTTGTTCACAGATGATGTTCTTTCTCATAATGAAATAGATTTGTGGTCCTAAGGTACCTAGCCTTAATATTCTACTACTGGTGCTTTGTTTGCACAGACAGAGAGATTAAAGGAGTAATGAGCTATATACATTAACTTCTAGTCAGGACCTCCCCAAACTTAGAGTAATGGCCATTTGATTTTCAAAGTTAATTCATTCAACAAACATTTATTGAATGTTTACTATGTTTACTACATTAGGCACTAGTCTAGAACAAATAAGATATTGTGAGACAAATCAGTTTCTATTACCAATAAAGTTAATGAATACCAAGTTATACATTTATGTTTTTCACCTTATATCAAATAAAGTATTTCAGGATCATACGTCATTCAGTGTATTTTGAATTAATGTTACTCTAGTTTAGAAATAAGTCAGTCTAAAATGATTAAGTCTAAAATCCTTTAACCTGAGTTCAAAATATTTTATTTCCATTCCTCAACCTCAAAATATATATTTTTAATTTCCATATGGTGAGGTATTTGAATCCGGAAAATTTGCACTGACACTTAGAATTAGAGATACACTTTTAACCATCTTTTTGCTTGTTGTTATGACTTCATCAAATTTCCCTTCCTAACTACATATTGGACGATCGTTTTTCTTACAATTTAAATAGAGAAAAAAATTAAAGTATATATATATATATATATATATATATATATATATATATATATATATATATATATAAACTTTCACTGCATACAGATAGTATCCAAATGAATTTCAACATCTCTGTTTTGGCAGGAATTCAGATTTATAAACAGCAGGCTTCTGTCTGGAATTACAGTCTATATAAAGAGGCAAAACAGATTGATTGATATTCATTCACAATAATTTAGAAGAGCTGAGGATGCTTATCTTTTGATAAGAATGGCTAGAGGCCATCTGTAACAGATCACATGCAAACAAAAGCTTGAATACAAATTACAATAGTCTCTCAAAATGTAATGCAACTGGACAAATGATATAAATGATTTTCTATATCTCCCAAATGCTCTTCTATAAACAAATGTCAAATAACTTTAAATTCAGTTCAATTCTATTATGTTTATATGTTCAATATTTATGTGAATTAATGTGCTGTCCTTTATATATATGAAAATAGGATTACCCAGTCACCACAAGTATAGTGTATGCTCTGAACTGTTGGTAGGATTTATCAGTTTATAGCGAGTCACATTTTCTTTATTCTATTTGTGGTATATACTCATAAATTGAGTGGAATGGGCCAAGGGAAGAGTCCAAAAAGTGTTAATATGCAAAAATAGTAAATGGAATTTTAGGTTTTGATAGTTCAAAATTTTATTTAAATACACACATAACCATGTTTTGACAATGATTTTAAAGTTATTTTGCATTTTATTAGTTGTATATTTATTTCCCATTGTAAAGTAGTATGACTTCATTCATATCAGTATATTATAGGAACTTCTTTGTATTTTAAAACAATTATAAATGGCAATTTATATATGGGTCTGGTACATGATGTAAAATTATTTCATATGCAATTACAAAACTATGCTAACAGAACCAAAGAAGCCCATTGGGGCCTATGAGTCTTAAGTATCCTTTATTTAAAATTATGGAGATATTGCTCAAAAATTACTAAATAAGCTAAGAAACTTTAGTTTGAAGTCAGAGCACAGAAATGAGAACCCAATTTTAGCTGTGTTTTCTTAAAAATATGGCTACATAATTACCAAAAAGTTTCAGGAGATATTGGATATACATGATAAATCAAGATAATTCCATAAATACTTGAGTGTATCTCTACCCAATTCTAATTAACTTCATAGTTTTGCAACAGACTGCCAGTTGAAAAATAGTAAAGTTTCCATCTCTTCATTCCAATTTGTGTAAATGTTTTGAAAAATGAATTATAAAATAGTGAAGAAAAATACACAGACACACACACACATAAGCTCACATATATACACCTACATATAACATACACGATGAACAATTGACACTTGTATCAGTTAAGATGATATTGTTGTAACAGAATAGCCGCCTTAAAATTACTTATACAATTAATATTTTGCACACAAAAATTTCATTGTTGTTTCAGATTTGGTTCTGAGTCAAGCAGGTATTATTATGACCCAAGTAAGTACTTTCCATTGGTCTCCTCTATCGTCCTCTCCATGTCAGCTCTCTCTGGTGATTGCAAGATACAAGATAAGTCCTTCATGTATATGCACCACCAAATCCAGCAAAGAAGAGTGTCTTATACTTTTCATCTTTTTCTTTTTTATGGAAAATTAACTTTTCCTGAAGCCTCCTAAAAGACTTTCCTTGGTTCGATTGACGAGATTGAGTGTCTATTCCAATGCCCTAGCTGCAAGGAAAGCTGGGAAAGAAAGCACATAAGCATATTCAACTTTTACAAGGGAAAGCAGGCTCTACCATCAGAGAAGGGCCAGAGAGGGCTGGGGGTTGGGGTGGGGGGTGGGGGCGTTAATCTATAGGTCTGCCACATCTCTACTAGATTTGTCTACCATACATTATTCAAAATTCATCTTCCTATCTACCTATCTATCCTCTCTCTCTCTCTCTCCCTCTCTCTCATACACACACACACACACACACACACACACACACACACACACACATGCACTTTTTTCCTGCAACTACTGGCTTCTGTGAGATGCTGTTTATTATAATGTGCTAAGACATCATATGTACATCTGTCCACTATGTCCAGAATGTATACTAAATCTCTTAAATCTTGGCTAATTTTCTTTTTTTTCACCTAAAGGGAATCAGACCACTTTGTTGGCATCTGCAAATACAAACAGCTGTCACAGGTTTGCAACTCTTTGAAATGTACTGTATTTAGTATTAAAGGTGGGAGGGAGAGAAAAGAAGAAAAAGGAAGAGAAGAAAAGTAGCCAAAATTTTTGTTGGACTTAATACTGATCTTTTAAGTTAGTTGGGGAAAATGTAATCATTCCCAGCATTGCTAAATGCCTTTGTTCAAAATCCAAATTTAAAAGCATATTACACATTTTGTTTTACCTTATTCATTTTCCAAGAGCAACGAAGTTAGCTCTTTCATCTTCAGTAGTTTTTGGATGATACGGCTGTGTCAGTAGTTTTAACTGACTCCAACCTAATTCGAACTGATAAAAGTTTACAGTGAAAAGGGAATTTCAAATGACTTACCAGAATCTTTTAATTATAGGAGGCTTGTATAAAATCATTTACAAATAATGTTGAAAATGACATTTTATCAGAAATTATTGAGAGAATGTTCATAAACACTAAAGCATGATCATTTTTTATCAAATGTGCGTTTTATGGATTTTATTACTAACCTGTGTATGCTTTCTAATTACTCTTTCTCAAAATCAAAATTAATAAAAAGAATAACCTAAGGATGAGTCACAAATAGCAAAATTAATATTTATCAGCATAGAAACCCAATCAGCCAAGTGAAAACAGAAGATGCAAATCCTGATGATTCTATTAATGCAAAATAATGAAAAGACCAAACTCAGTTTGCATAAAGTTTGGGTCTATTGATAGATGGTGACCTTTTAAAAATCATACCTACGTGTTTTCCTTTAAGTCTCAGTGTTTATAAAATAAATGTTAGTGTTCTCAAAACGAATGCTATTTAACTTTAATAAAGCTATGTACCTATATATGCTAAAATAAGCTTTTATGTTACCATTGCATTGAGGCCAATTATGCAGTTTTACAAATGGATGTATGCATTTTACTTTCCATTAGCATTGGTCAAGATATCTAAGACTTTAATAAATGTCACCTTGTCTTGAATTCTTTACTAGTGTTACTTCAGTAGGGTGAAATATCATTGATTGGCATCAGGTGCACAAGTGGATTAATATGTATTTTTTAAAAAAATCACTGCCAGTATATAATGAATTCATTTTTCTACTCTTCATACTAATCTCTATCCAACTTTCCCCATGAAAAAAATTAGATAATTATGGAAGACCAAACTAAGGACATAGATGTATTCATGAAAACCCATAAAAGGTAATAAAGTCTCATTTTCTGACACAACCGCCCCCCCCCAAAAAAAAGGATCATTATGCACCATGTGCATGCACCTTTTCTTTCTTATGTCTGGGGAAAATGTATTAATTATTAAATAACAGATTCCCTTCAGGAATGTCTATGCTGAAAACTGTTCCCCTCACATTTCTTTAGGACACAGAGAAACTTATTTGTACTATTGTACTTTGTTGGTGAAATCTTAAAGCTAGGAGAAGATGGCCACTTGAATGTGTGCACTTATTTCTCTTAGAAATACTAAGGACAAATAGATTACAAAGTCTCAATCCCTCTGTTTTAATCAAAGTGTGAAAACATCACAACATCTAATGGAAAATGCTGATCAGAGCCATTTGGAAATGGAAACCATATGTATTCACAACTTAAACCAGGCAAGGTCAGAATCACAAAGTGCTTTTAGACCACAACATAATTCAACATATATTAAAGGAAATGGCCTGTGCTGGAGGTGAAGTTGCCATCCCTGCACTATTTTCAGGAGAACATGAATTTAGATTAAATATTCACAGCAGGCATTTGAGGGCCCTCAAGCAAATATTTCTGAAGAGATTCATTCACACTTTTACTGCAAAACTTATGAATTAGCAGCAAATTTCCGTACAATGAAAAGATTATTTGGCATTTATAGAATCCATCAGAAAGACACTTTTCCCTTGCGATACTTTCACTTATTTTCCATTAACTTTTACTTTTCTCTGTGTAGAGAAGCTACACTTAAAAGTTTAAGAAATAATATTCAACAAATGAGTGTTTCCTCTAAATTGAATGATTGTAATTTAATCAAATATGGTACAGAAACACACTTTTATACCTCCTTAGATATTTCTGATAACACTCTTTAAGAAGGTTTTCTTAAATTGATAGGCAGATATTTTAGAGCTTTTGAAGATGTACGTCTGCTGCCTTTGTAGTCTCTCAAAAGTCCTTTAAAAAACTAGATATTGCTTAAGGTTTTGAGTTCTGTTGAGTTTTTTGGAGTGGAGAATGTAATGATGGATTTGTGCAGATCCATTACTCTAATTTATACGTAATTATTTGTGGGTAAAGAAAACAATACAAAAAAGTGCTAATTCATATAAAATTCCAATATATAACACAGTAATTGAGCTAGTTTCAGTGACAGTCAATATACTATTCCATTTCATTGTACCTTTACAATTAAGAAAATGGAAAGAAACCTGAAACCTATCATCTGGTAAGTTCAGAAACCTTTTCCTGGTAAGTTCATCCTTTTAAACCAACAGTAGGTGAAAAATATCATTTCAGAGTTGAATAGATTCACAGGTAAAGTCTAGCCCAATGCCTTCATTTTATAGTTCAAAAAGGTGAAATAAAAAAAAAAAAGAGGCAAATTAAATATTTGACTTGTCTACACATGTGTATGGATTGAAAAATACTATAAAAGAACAAAGCCATATGTTTTTACTCAACATTTATTGTATGCTTACTTTGTGCTATGGGCTGTACAAAGGTGGGGAAAAATTTAAATTGTGTCTGTTTCATTTGATGGAAAGGAAAAGCTTTAATTAAATAATCACACTTAACACACATATTATCATAAAGTGAGATTAGTGCAAACAAGTAATGTTAATGAGACAGAAGCCTGTATTATGTCTGAAAAAGGCATTGCCTGAGATAAGATCTGAGGAATGTTCAGTTAACTTGGAGAAAGAGGTTATGGGAGGATGGTTTGAAACATATGCAAAGGCCCTTGCTGGGGAAAGAGCACCATGAATTTAAGGACATGAACAAAGATAAATCAATAGAAATCACCTAATCTGAAGAGAGAGGAAAGGGACTGGAAAAGAAAAACGAAAAATTAACACAGCTTTGATGATTTATGGAAAAATATCAGAACCTCCACAGGTAATTGAAGTCCCAGAAGGAAGGGAGTCAGAGAATGAAGCACAGAGAACGTATTTGAAGAAATAATAGGTAAAATTTTCTCAAATTCGATGAAAGATATACATAAAAATTTACAAGTGTTAAGAATCTTATCAAATGCCATAGAGAATAAATACAAAGAAAACCCCACCTAGTCATATAATAGTGAAACTGCTTAAAATCAAAGATAAAATGATCAATTTCAAAGCAACAAAAGAAAAAATGACAATTATACTTTAAAAATTGGAAGTATTAAATTTTAAAAAAGAAAAAAAACCCACACACTTCATACAGTAACAACTTTCTCATTAGATTTCTCATTAGAAAGCATGCAGACCAGAAGTCAGTAGAAAAATATCTTCTGAAACTATTGAAAGGTTTTACTAGTTTCTGCTATTTTAGTATCTCCTTCCTTCAGATAATTATTTTACTAATTTCATAAATTGAAATATCCCACTGCTTTTTAGTATTCCTCATTGTCTATAAAGAGGAGCATTAATAGTGACAAATACCAATTTGGCTGCATCACAAAAAATTCTAATATAAGAATTTTTTTATAATTTAGTTTAAAATATTTTCTAATTTCCATTTTTATTTTTTCATTGCTGAATTATTTAAAAGTGTACTTTTAAAATCTCTGATTATATTTTTAATAATTCATCTTTAATTTTAACTTAACCAATTTGGGTCAAAATGGAATGCATGAATCAGAGTTTTAGTAATTTATTGAAACCTGTTCTTATAGTATAATGTGACAATTTTGAGATGTTCTAAGTTAAATTACAGTGACCAGAGAATGAGAGAAAGAGACAGCTATTAGTCTGTTAATGGCTGAAGGCCAACTCACAAAAAACTTCTCACACTGCTTTTATGTCTGTTGGAACTTCAGATTAATTTCCAGGTGGCTATTTCCTTAGATTATTTTAGCCAGGCACAAGTTGTGGGCTTTCTGGACTGCTGATAATAGGAGCACAAATTTCTTTCTACCGACTCTGCACCTATCCCAGAGCTGGCCCCCCTTCATGTTTTCCCACCCCTTTGCCTATATCTAATATAAATTCTCTTAGACTGGTTACATCTTTCTTCCTTACCCCTCTACTTGATGTATAAAAACACTTGCAAACACCCAGAGGATGAACATATATATTTTTTTCCACCTAGCTATGCTGTTTGTGCTTTAGATTTCATGCCCCTAAATAGGTCTTCCTTTTGGCTAGTATTTGGCTCAATAAAACTTTTATAAAAAAAATACTTTCAACTGTGGAAGTTAAAATTTTTGTTTAACAACTTGTATATCCAATTTTTACAAATAGCGAACACATCAAGAACAATGTGAATGTGTTACCTGCTAGACAACGGTTAAATATATATTCATTAGACCAAGCTTATTTACTGTTAGATTAAACCTTGTATTTCTTTAGCAAACAGTAGTCAAATCAGATAAAAACTAAATGGTAGATATGTGATAAACTTCACACTATTACAGTGGCTTTCTCAATTGTCCATATAATTTTGTCAAATTCTGCTGAACATATAATAAAAGTTATAATGCTATTAGCATATGAGTTTAGAATATTTAGTTTCTATGTCTATATGATTCTGTTTACCATAAAAATATTGTTACTAACAATGAAATTCTATTTAGTCTGACATAAATATACATTCACCTACTATGTTAATATTCATTGCACTTTTAATTTTAAGCTGTACCTTTTCAATTTGATATATCATGTGTAAAGACCATAGTAATGAGGAACAAGACAAGGATGCCCACTTTCACCACTTTTATTCAACATAATATTGGAAGTCCTAGTTACAGCAATCAGAGAAGAAAAAGAAATAAAAGCCATCCATATTAGAAAGGAAGAAATCAAACTGTCATTATTTGTAGATGACATGATACTATACTTAGAGAACTCCAAAGATTCCATCAAAAAACTGTTAGAATTAATAAATGGATTTAATAAAGTAGTAGGATACAAAATTAATATTCAGAAATCAGTTGCATTTTATACATCAATGATGAAGTACCAGAAAGAGAACTTAAGAAAACAATCCCATTTACAATTACATCAAAACAACAACAACAAAAAAGACCTAGGAATAAATTTAACCAAGGAAGGAAAAGACCTGTACTTAGAAAATAATAAGACATTGAAGAAAGAAATTGAAGAAGATAAAAATAAACAGAAGCACATACCATGCTCATGGATAGAAAGAATTAATATAGTTATAATGTCCATAGTACCGAAAACAATCTATAGATTCAATGCAATCCCTATCAAAATACCAAAGGCATTTTTCACAGAACTAGAACAAATAATTCTAAACTTTATATGGAACCATAAAAGACCACCAAAAGCCATGCTAATCATGAGGAAAAAAAGAACAAGTTTGGAGGTATCACGCTACCTGGTATCAAACTATACTATAAGTCCATAGTAATCAAAACATCATGGTATTGACATAAACACACACACATAAATCAATGGAACAGAATAGAGAACCCAGAAATAAACCCATGCCTATATGGCTATTTATGACAAAGGAAGAAAAAATATACAATGGGGTAAAGACAGTCTATTCATTAAATGGTGCTAGGAAAACTGGACAGATACATGCAAAAAATGAAACGAGCCATCTTCTTATTCCACATACAAGAATATACTCAAAATGGATTAAAGACGTGAAAGTTAAGAGCTGAAACCATAAAACTCCTAGAAGAAAACATAGGCAGTAAACTCTCAGACATTACTTTAGTAATATTTTTTTCTGATATATCTCCTTGGGCAAGGGAAACAAAAAAGAAAATAAACAAATGGGACTACATCAAACTAAAAAGGTTTTGCACAGCAAAGGAAACCATCAACAAAATGAAAAGACAACCTACTGAGTGGGAGAAGATATTCGCCAATGATACATCTGATAAGAGGTTAATGTCCAAAATTTATAAAGAACTCATACAACTCAACATTAAAAAAACAAACAATACATTTAAAAATGGACAGAGGACCTAAATAGACATTTCTCCAAAGCAGACATACAGATAGCCAATAGACATATGAAAAGATGCTTAACATCACTAATTATCAGAGAAATACAAATTAAAACCACAATGAGACATCACCTCACACCTGTCAGAATAGCCATCATCAATAAATCAACAAACAGCAAGTGTTGTGGAGGATGTGGAGAAAAGGGAACCCTCATGTACTGTTGGTGGGATTGCCAATTGGTGTAGCCACTGTGGAAAACAGGATGGAAGTTCCTCAAAAAATTAAAAGCAGAACTACCTTGTGACCCAGCAATTCCACTTCTGGGTATCCATCCAATAAAATCCAAAACACTAATTCGAAAAGTGGGTATTTATCCAAAGAAATCCAAAACACTAATTTGAAAAGATATATGGACCCCTATGTTTACTGAAGCACTAGTCACAATAGCAAAGATATGGAAGCAACCTAAGTGCCCATGAATAGAAGATTGGATAAAGAAGAGGTGGTACATAACCAGGGTGCCAAAAAAATGTACACATTTTAAGAGATGATATCTATATATTACTTTTCGAAGTTGAATTGAATTACAGTAGCAATGTGTAGTATGATGTTCGCTCAAAAGATGGCATTAATCAAATGAATGCTAGTGACATCCATTGCATTCCAATTTTAATACAGTTTTTTCCCTTTCTTAAAATTTGTATACATTTTTTGGCACCCTCTGTATATACAATGGACTATTACTCAGTCATTAAAAATAATTAAATCTTACCACTTGCGACAACATGGATGGACCTAGAGCGTATTATGCTAAGTGAAATAAGTCAGACTGAGAAAGACAAATATCATATGATTTCACTTACATATGGAATCTAAAGAACAAAAATAAATGAACAAACAAAACAGAAACAGATTTATAGATACAGAGGACAAACTGATGTTTACCAGATGAAAGGGGGGTTGAGGGACTGGGTGAGAAAGATGAAGGGATTAAGAAGTACAAATTAAAAGTTACAAAATAGTCATGAGGATGTAAAGTACAGTGTGGGGGATACAGTCAATAATAATATTGTAAAAACTATGTATAGTGTCAGGTGGGTACTAGACTTATTGAGGGATCACTTCATAAATTATATAAATGTTTAACCACTATGCTCTACAGCTGAAACTAAGATAAAATAGCACTGAATGTCAACTATAACTGAAACAAATAGTCACAGGTATGTAAAATACACTATAGGAAACATAGTCAATAATATTGTAATAGCTACATACAGTGTCAGATAGTTAACAGACTTACTGAGGTTATCACTTTGTGAGGTACATGAATGTCTAATCACTATGTTATTTTGTACACCCGAAACAAGTATAATATTGTATGTCAACAGTAATTAAAAAATAAATTTTTTAAATTAAAAATTTATGAAGACCATATTAGCTAGAATTAGATTTATTTAAATCTAACATTGTAATTTTTCCTTTTTAATAAAAAAGTCTAGTCCTTTTTAATTTACGGTATTTAATTATGTATTTGGGTTTAATTCTATTAGGTCATTTTATGCTATTCTTTCTTTTACGTTTCTTTTTTCCTCCCTTGATAACATTTTTGCAATGCACTAAAGTGATTTTCCATATTTCACTTTTGTTTCTCTAACAAATTACACATTATGTTATTTCTATTCTTACATTAATAAAATTTATAATTTTAAAATGCATATTTAATAAAGTCCAAACCTGAACAATATTTCAGCCCTCCTTTTAATACAAACTTAAATTGCTTTAAATCCAATCAGTTATCTTCCATTTAAAATGTTCTGTCCAGAACTTTGTTTCCACTTTTTCTTTATTTCTCAGTATTACCTATCATCCTTTTATAATAATATTTAATATACCCTCACGTTTTCTAATTTTTATGTTCATCATTTCTTCTGACGATCTGATCATTCTTCTTGAGATTTCTGTATTCCTTCTTTTTAAAACACATCCTTTAAAATTTCCTTGGTGAGGCTCTATTAATGGTAAAATCTTTCAACTTTCATATGAAAACGTCTCATTACACTTTTATTCATATTCTATGCTCTACCAATGGAACTCTAATTAAATGTATTTTAATTTAATTGTATTTTCTATCACTTTGCCCATCTATTAAATCTAAAGAAATTATCCAAGTTTATCTTTCAGTTCACAAATTCTCTATTAAATTGTATCTAATATTCTGTTTAACTTCTGCACTGACACTGGGAAAATGCCATGTGAAGACTGGAATTATGCTGCCATAGCCAAAGAACACCAAAGATTGTCAGCAAACCAGCAGCAGGTAGGAGAGAGGCATGGAATAGATTCTCCCTCCCAGGCCTCAGAATGAACTAACTCTGCTTATACCTCTATTTTGGACTTCCAGCTTCCCGAACTTTGAGATGATACATTTCTGTTTTTTTTTTATGCCACCCAGTTTTTGGCCCCGGGAAACTGAGACATATTTTCATGATTTTTTTTTTTTTTCACTTTTAGAAGTGTGTGGTTCTTGTTTAAATCTAATCTTTTTTTGATAAACATTCTATTTCTTATATTTTGATTCTATACATTGAAGGATATTTAATCACCACATATGCTATACACAATGATTCTAATACCTTAGGTTCTTGGAGAACTAATTCTTCTTTTTGCAATTTCTGCTGACTCTTAGTTATGGGTATAATTTTGAATTACAAATTTAAGTTCATTTGGGCTTTCTCAGTTGAAATCCTGGGGGGCGGCCTGTGTTGAATGCACGTCATTCCAAAGGGAATTTGCATCAGCTTCTACCAGCTTCACACTCAGGTGTTACCAACCCTGACTCACTTGCTACCCAAAACAATTTCTTTGCTTGGAATCTAGCAGACTACACTGCTGCTGTATATTTGAACCCTAAATCACCATACATGGGGGTCAATTGTTATAAATTCTCAGAAGTTTCATTTCCTTTCCAGAGCCAACCCTGACACAGAGAAATTTTCTTATTATGTCCTAGTCCATTCTCCACAGAGAACGAAATTCTTTAATGGTTTTAGCTTTGTATGAGGGGGTCTCAATTCCAACTTCCTCCTTTATATGGTCCCTGGGCTGTATCTCCTGATCCACAAGCAGGCGTTACAATGCTAAGATCTGTCTTGGTATTTTAAATAGATGAAATCGGATTAAAACGGGATGGCAGCTTCAAGTGGACAGAGGGGCAAGAATGATCAAAAAAAGATACAAAAGGTGACAATCAGGTTTACCTGTTTACAAACAAAAAATTGAGCTTCTTAAGGGAAAAAAAATCTGGACTTTTTAATTTTTGTATCCACAGCATTAAATGTAGTTTTTACTACTGTGTTTCCCCCAAAAATAAAACCTAGCCGGACAATCAGCTCTAATGCATCTTTTGGAAGAAAAATTAATATAAGACCCAGTCTTATTTTACTATAAGACCGGGTATAATATAATATAATATAATATTGGGTCTTACTTTACTATAAGACTGGGTCTTATATAATGTAATGTAATGTAATACCAGGTCTTATATTAATTTTTGCTCCAAAAGATGCATTAGAGCTGATTGTCCGGCTAGGTCTTATTTTCACAGAAACACGGTACATTCTTCACTTGCCCAAACCATAAAAACAATATAAAATTTTATAGGTAACACCAAAAGATGAATCCTCATCTTATAGTTCTAGCTATTTTATTTAATTTTCCATTAAAAAATATTGTTTCACATCAAACTGGTATGATTTAGAGAGGGAGGAGGCAGATTGCTATAAATATACAATTGTAAATAAATGATGGCTGGTGTCAATTAGCTCTTTCCAGCCTATTCTCATTACTGTATACCAACAATAAGAGCAGCAGCAACCTAAATCGGGGGGAAAATGGTATATTACGTGCCACCTCTGTTATAATTTCTACCTTTTTCTTCAGCTTTCATTTTAGTAATCGTTATGCAGTTTGTCAGCCCCTGGCACCATGGATAGTGTCATTACAGCAGTAGGCAAAATTAGAGTTGACAGGGAAATTAACATGTTCGATCAGAATAGGAAAAAAACCCCACTACTGTGAGGAAGATCCCTTTAGAACCTTCATTTTGAGTCATGGCTTTCACCATTTCAAGAAATTGGGCCACACAGCCATGATGATTTGACAGCACTTCAATGGCTATTCTTCTACAATCAACAGACACTTGGAATCAAACCAAACAAAATATGTATCCATCAAGACATGAGGTTGTCCCAGTTTTGGTGCCAGTCCATGATATCGTTCTCACTATTTGAAGAGAAATAATAAAAATAAAGTTAAAAAGAAATGAGTTTTTCATTAAGTTAAACTCAATCAATTTAAAATGTGATTCTTGATTCTCAAATTAAATCCTTCCTAGTTTTGTTGTCATAGTTCTCAGGGTAAAATTTCTGTTATTTTACAAAATGCTGGTAGAATAGATGACAGGATTATTTTTCAATGCTCTTATATCCTTATGTGGCAAAACAAAAATATGGAAAATTTGTTTTGGTCTCATTATTTTTCCTTTTTAATTTACTAGTCCATAAAATGAGTCCCAAGAACTTGTCTGAGAAAGTAACACGTACAATGGTTCCTAATCCATTGAGGTCAGACACTTAGCCTTGACCCTGAGGTACCAAAAGACAGCTGCCAATAGGAGAGAGAGAATCAGCTAAGAGGAATAAAAAATATACTGTTGGAATGAGTAAGCAGGCTAATTCAGTGAAACCATTCAATGTAAGAGATCTGTGTGGCAAGAGGAGTTCCAAAATGAAAGAGGATTTTCTTTTCCGGAATGGCCCTATACAAAAGAACAGTTCCTTATGGAACAGAGGAAATTTCACAACTGACGCTCAGCTTCTGATCAAAAACAAAGGCTCATTTTTGTCTTGATTTGAATCAATTGACTTTAACAGTATATTTCTCTTGTAAGTTTCAACCTGTATATAAGGTTGACGTTTGTGTAACAAGAGAGAAGAAAGACAGAAAGGGAAAAAGACAGACAGATAGACACAGAGACACACAAAGATAGAGATAGAGGAGCGAGAGAGAGGAGAATGATGTTCTGTTTGCTTTTTACCTTGTCATTTCCAAACACACAATTTTTACATAGCAATCACTTCTATAACATGTCCTATGTACCAGGCATTTTTCCAAGTGTTTCACAAATCTTAAGTCATCGAATCTTCATAAAAGTCCTGTGAGGTAAGTACTACCTTCAATTATAGATGAACAAAGTAAGACACAGACACATTAGCTATCTTGCCAAAAGTGAATACGTGGTAGAGCTGGCAATCAAACCCAGGTAGTAACCTGCCTTTAGAGTTCATGTTCTTAACTGCTACCCTTGCTGCCACCATATGAATTAATGGTAGGAAGTGTATAAAGCAAAATTATCACTTCTAAGGACTGTGCAGAGTAAGTTATATAAAGTATACAAAAAATCCTAATTAGTTGATACTTTTCCTTAGCATCTTTTCTATATTAGACATAAAAAAAAAAAGTTTCTTTCACTGCTTTACTTCTTATCCCACCTAAGTGACTATCAGGACAACCACGTCCACTAAGTTTCTTAGTTCAAAACTTTGATCTGGGGTTCTCATTTCAATACCTAACAGCCTCTTGGAATTTTTCAAAATGCTTCCAAGGCCAGAATTACATTTTAAAAATATTCGTAAATTTTCTATTTGAATCTGTCCTTTAAGTACACGTTATCATAAATGCAAACCTTATATTCAGTGCTATGAGAATACCAATGTTCTATGTAAATTTGCTCTAGTCAAGAAATAAATTACTTCTATTATCATCTAGACCTATGTTTATTCCATATAGAAAATTTTCTTATTACCTAAGTTGTGTAAATATCTTCTTTATTATCAACACGTACATTTGCTGATTTTCCTTTTTTGAGCATTAAAAAAGTTAAAGTAAAACAATACCATTGAATTTTATTTTTTCTGAGTCTGGGAATCTGTTAGAGATTTAGGACCAACAAAGCTGATTTCAATTTCTATTGACCTAAAGAGCAAAGTCACAATTCCACTTTTGCTACAGGTTTATTCTTTAATTATATATGTACTAAGTACTTACTAAGAGTTCGATACCACACAGAGTTCTAGGGACACCAAGATTAATGTAAGTGTTGCCACTTTCGGGGTGATTATGCTTGAAAGACAAATTTTGGCATGACCTATTCAATCCACCGGACTGAAATTATTTGTTAAGTAATGAATTACAAGTCTTTATAATTTACTGTAATGTAGATTCATTTCAATATCTTTGTGCTAGAGTTAAAAATTGAATCCTTCCTTTTATCACCTAGAAACATGAGCATGAAAAGTATTTATTTCCACAGTTTCCATTTTATGAAGTTTCTGGCTGGGTGATTAAACATGTCGATTTTTCTACCCTTGACTATAGCGTAGAGCACTATTAGGACTTTTCAAAGGACCTGATATACATCCAGCCTTTTAGGTAATAGATATAGATGCTGGAGACGATAAATTCAGAAAATATCCGTAACTTTTCTAAATATCCGTAACTTTTTCTAAAATAAAAACTGTCTGAAAACATATGATACCTATATGGTTGTGTTTGTGTCAGTGACAGTTATCTTCAAATACCAACTGGATAATTGCTCAAGGAGAAAGTGTTGCTTTTTATGTTGTTATTGGCATCAGTCAAGGTCACCATTCATTTAAAAATGGACAGGATAGGAAACTGTATCATGTGTACATAGCCGGTAGGAAAGTAAAATGGTACAGACATGCTAGATAACAGGAAGTTTAACAAACCGAACATGCAATTACTCTGCAATACCTCCTTTGCACTGTAGGACATTTATCCCAAAGAAATAAAAACTTACGTTCACAGAAAAACCTGTACATGAGTATTTATAGCAGCTTCATGTGTAATAGTCCCAAACTGAAATCAGATCAGATATCTTTTAACAGACTAACGATTAAACTACATCCATACCATGGAGTACTACTTAGCAATAAAAAAGATACAAACTATTGATACACACAACTTGAGTAAGACTCCAGGAAATCACACTGAGTGAAATAAAGCCAATCCCCAAAGGTTATAGACTATATGATTTCATTTTGAACTTACAAGTTTTAGAAATGTAGTCTAGATCAGCGATTGCTGGAGGTCAAGAGTTGGGGGTCATGGGGGGTTGAAGGGGGCAGGAGAGAGGTGGGTGTGGTTATAAAAGGGTAGAACGAGGGCCTCTTGCATTGCTAGAATTGTTCAGAATTTTGCGTGTGGTAGTGGATACACAAACTCATGCACAAAATGAAACTGTGTAGGACTTAACAGACAAATACACACAAATCAAAACACACAAATAGACACAAATCAAAACAGGTAAAACTAGGGAACTCTAAATAAGATTGGTGAGTTGTACCAACATACTCATAATTATCTTGGGTGTGATATTATACTATAGTTTTGCAAAATGTTAACCACTGGTGGGAAGTGGGTACAAGGGTTCTCTGTAATATTTCTTAAACTGCATATGAATCTACAAATATCTCAACAAAAATTTCAATTCAAAAGTGGGGGTTAGAGCTGGAGCAGTCTCTCTGTCTCTCTGTCTCTCTCTCTCTCTCTCTCTCACACACACAACATGCACACACACACACACACACACACACACACACACACAAAACACAAAACCCACACACACAACTTTCTGCCTGGAAAACAGCATGTCTGACAGAAGTAAAGTTACTCCAGCAAGTGAGGATGAGAGCTGTGTACTAAAGGTAGTGAATAGGAATACAGAAGGAACATTAGTCCTTTGTAACACTGGGACTCCCTCACATCATCCCTAGACTCCTACATTTGGCCTTTTTTAAATGAGAGAAAAATTAATTTCTACTTGTGTAAAAAATGCACAGAATGTGACAAGAGCTAATAAGGCAGCACAGACAGTATATACGAGTACCTCTCCTCATTACACCCTAACTCATTTGATGCCACCTTATATAATTCTAAGTCATTAAAAATACTTTTTCCCCAAAACAATTCTCAACAAAACCTAAATACGTGCATACAAAACACCCTGTTCCTCCACAATAGCATTATGACATATCTCCATGATCTGATTGTTATAAATAGTCTTTGCAACAGGAGAAGAACCTGTACCCTTTGACAGTGAGTTCCAGAACCCTTTTTTGCACATAAGATCAGCCAGTGATTAATTCTGTGGTCTGCAATAAGTGTTTTTAATCCAATGGTCCATAAGGCAATCTTTATCATCACACTCTCCATAATGTTTGTCTTATATTACTCTTTTTTATTTCAATATTCTGAGTTTCCCTAATCCTTGGATTTTTATAATTTAAAATATGCGGTATTTCAAATTAATCACTGGGTTCACATGAAGAGACTACTAAAATGTGTTATGGTCAAAATACATCATGGATAATGGGTAGGAATAAGAATGTATAAATAACTCCCTACCTTTCCCTTGGCCAGCTGTGTTCTACTCTGGTGCCATGGGCCTAAGCCTCTCTCGTCAAGCACGTTATTTTTCTAAATTGTTTCATAGATAATTGAATAGGTTCTAAGACATATTAACACTCTCTGAAGATATAGATGATACTTCAGAATTCATGTTTATGCCAATTGTATTTATTGAGGAAAATAAAGAGGTGACAGTGACTTTTAGAAAAGAAACATTAATATTTAAATTCTTAGTTGTCAGAAACTGACACATACATCACATGCATTGACTCATTTAATCATCACAGTAACCATGTGAAATAGATATCATTTACTCTCTCCATTTCACATATGTTGGGAGACTTTTTGAAGTGTTAACTGATTTATTCCATTTGCATTTCTGTTTCTATAAATGGTCCTTTTCCCAAAGAAAACCAGACATTCCAGCATCACCACCCTGGGCATAGGTTGCTGTAATGTAACGCATTTTTTAAAAACATTCAAGTCTTGGATTTATGTTTCAAAGTTTAATTGGAGTTGCAAGAGCCTGAAATTTGGAGCTTCAGAAACCTAAAGCCTGGAGAACTCATCACATAATGTTTATGTCATAAGAAATAATGTTGATGTGCATACATGATAATGAAGTAATAAAGTTTTCACATTTTCAATGAGATAACAATTCTCTCAGTGGGTAAAGAGACATGGAAGGAAGAAAATGTAACCTACATATTTATAAGTCCCTAGAAAAAGCCCTGCTTTCCATGCTTCCCTAAAGTCCAACTTGAAGAGTTCTGGGAAGCTAAACCCAGATATTTTTAGGAATTTGTGCAGCCTCAAAATATAACGGATAGATGGCATTTTTTTTTTTCACTTTTCCACATCCAATGGAGTTTATGATCACTAGAATAGAGACGGCTGAAGCCAATGCATATTGTGTGAGACAGTCTCTCAGGTTCCCACAGGAGAATAGAAGGGCACCAAAATACCAAAGAGGTACCATACTTGCATATTCCCTAAGCAAGGTGTGCTACCTTACCAATCTACATGATAAAGCAAATTGTATGAGGAAATTATATATCAGTAGATGCCAATGCCAACAGCAGATAAGCAAGGCCCAGTCCTCCCCAGTCTGAGTCTATTACATTATGGGAACCATCCTCAAACCTTAGAACCCCAAGCAAAAAGGTACCACTCAGACTAAGATAACCAGGAATTAACTAAAATTAAATTTCTGCTTTCACTGGGTTTCATTTGCTCTTCTTTTTCTAGTTCCTTAGGTAGAAGCTTAGATTATTGACTTGTAACATTTCATCTTTTATAATATGAACATTTACTGCCACAAATTTTCCGCAAAGCATTGCTTCAGGTGCATCCCATAAATTTTGATACCCTACCTTACAATTTTCAATCAGTCCAAAGCACTATCTAATTTCCTTTGGGATTTCCTTTTTCAATAGATTATTTGGAAATATGTTATTTAATCTTTAAATGCTTGGTGAATTACCAGCTCTGTCTTATTGATTTGTAGTTTAAATCCTTTGTGGTCAGGTAACATCCTTCAGATGTTATACAGTCATATGTGTCACATCTACATAGACTTAAAACCCCACCAGAAAATGGTATAATTTTGCTTTCAACATTTAGACATATTTTAAAGAATTTAGAGGATTAAAAGGAGTGTGTTTACCATTTCTATTGCTCTTCCTTTATTACTGAAGTTCCAAATTTTCTTCTAGTATCATTCCCTTTCATCCTTCATTTTGCATTTACTTTACAGCAGGTCTGCTGGGAAATAATTCATATTTTTTCTTCATCTGAGAATACCTTCATATCACCTTCTTTCCTAAATAATATTTTCACTGGATATAATTCTTTACTTTCAACACTTAAAAAAATTGTATTATTGTCCAATGGCTTTCATGGTTTCTGATAGGAAGTCTGTAATCATTTCAATTCTCTGGCTGTTTTTGAGGTTGTTTGCTTTTAGCAGTTTCATTATACAGTGTCATATATATATATATATTTATACGTATATATGTATGTGTATATATATGTATATATACATATATACATATATACATATATATGTGTGTGTATATATATATTTTAAGTTTACATGTACATATATATATACACACACACACACACACACACACACACATATACATATACATATATATATATATATTTTAAGTTTATCTTACTTGGGTTTCACTGAGCATCTTGAATTGGCCTGTCACCAAATTTAGGACTTTCAGCCATTCTTTTTCCAACTAATTTTTTTTTCCTACATCAATTCCTTTCTTTTCGTCTTCTATGATTTTAGTGGCACAGATGTTAGATTTGTTGATATTGTCCCAAAGATCGCTGCGGCTGTGTTCATTTGTTTCAAACTTCTTACACTGTTTTTCAGATAGAGTAATTTCTACTGATCTGTCTTAAAAATCATTGACTCATCTATCATCTCCATCCTACTCTTGAGCCCACCCAGTGAATTACCACTTATATTTTCCAGTTCAAATATTTGCATTTTATTCTTTTTTATAGTTCCTCTTCCTCTGCTGAGACTACTTTTCCATTCATTTCAAGAGTGTTTGCATTTTCTGCATGAAACATTGTTATAGCTGTTTAAAATTCTTCATCATTGCAACATCTGGCTCAACTCAGAGTTGACCTGTGTTGACATCTGTTGATTTTTTTCCTTTTAACTCTTAAAATTTGTCCCATTCTCATCATTTTTATATGTCAAATAATTTCAGGGTATATTCTGAACATTTTGAATATTATTTCATGAGACTCTGAGTACTGTTAAAATCTTCTGGAAAGTATTGTAAGTTTATAGCATGCAGCAAACCCTCTTAGATTCAGATCATGAGTTCTGTCTTGCCTTCTCACCAGTGATTCCAATTATCAGTTCAGTTTTCAAATGTTGCTATGCTCTTTGGGTCTATCCTGCAAATGGGTAGCTCAGGTGTTAGTCTGAGGCTTACAGTGGTTTATATCATACTTCTGTTCTCAAAGACTTGGCTGTAGTGCTTTACGTATGTTCTTTACATTCACAGCTTGCCAATAAACTCAGTTCACACAAAGATTTAGGAAATCTCTCTGGTATTTCCCTCAATCTCTCTTGTTCCCAATATCTACCTTTTTTCTGATTCCTCTGGCCTGAAAATAATCTCAGTTCCTCTCAGAGTTTCAGCTGTCTGTCCTTTGCATAGTTCCATGAGGTTAACCCGGGGCCATCTTCAGAAAAATGTATCAGGAGAAAAGAGAGAAACTGGTAATGAGTTCTCACACATACTCTTTGGACTACAAGGGCCCTTTCCCCCTATTCCTCTAGCCAAAAAGACAGGTTTTCTGTTCAAAGTTTAGGTCCCTCTGGATTGGGGTTGCCCTCATGGTAGGAATTTCAGTGGAAAAAAAAAAGTGATTCTCCAGGCAGCAAGGGCCCCTTTTTCTCATCCTCTGGACAGAAAGGAGGTTTCCTTTAGAATTTTATTGTGTGCTCTCACCATAGTGTTTCATGAATGAAACTACCTTTGGATTAAATCCAGTACATAAAAGGGGGAGGGAAACAAGAAAGAATACTCACACCTTGTACCATTGCACTTGTAGTTGACTTCCATGTCCATTCTTCTTGCTACTGTTTATTTTTCAGAATTCTTGGGTAGTTGTGTTTTATATTCTCTCCAGAGTTTTTAGTGTAATAAGGGGAAGAGACAGTCCACCTGGGCTTATGCCATTTTGACTAGCAATGAAAGCCTATATGGTAGCATCTTATAAATAAAGAATTATGAGCCTCACCTTGACCCAGAATCTCCATTTTAACAAGATTCCCAAAGTGACTGGTAAGCACATTACAATATGAGCTATCCTGAGCTAGATGACAGGAACAGATTCAAAATGCTCTTAGAATGTAAAAAAAAAAAAATGTAAAGTCCTTCAACAAGGTCCAAAAAGTCAATCTTAACACACACGCACATACACATAGATTTTTAAATGAAAGAGTAATGATAATTCACTGGAAAGGAAAACTTAAAATAAAAAATAAATACAATGATACAACATATAGAAATGGAAAATAAAATTATGGTAGAAATACTTGATTAAGTATTTGTGAAGCCATAAAAATAATGAGCAAGACTATGTAGTAACTTTGGAAAATGTAATGATAATTTTAAATGAAAGAGCACAATTCAAAAATATATTAAGCTATTATTATAAGTCTAAAAAATATGCCAGGTAACATATTTTAGGAAATAACTAATTCAAAAGAGAACAGCAACGAGGATGTCAAGGGAACTGGAAATCAAGAGAGAAATGATCACATAGATGGAAGAATTGTAAGTCAGGTTATGGTGGACCCCATTTTGTTGCCTCCCTTGCATCCATTTTCTCCTCCCTTTCTCAAAAGCTCTCCAGTGTTTGTTTGGAGATTTTATCAGTGTGTATAAGTTGATTAGACATAGTCATTCAAAACTCAACCAAAATTCCAAAAGATTGTAGTATAAACCTAAGATTACTTAATTTACACTGAGAAATATAACTGTTAAATATTCCCGACATTGTCAACAGTTCTACCAGTGCATTCTCTCTCTTTATTTAAGCCACATGGGAACCCAAATAATCGAAACATGGCTTATTAAATGTGGTTTTAAAGAAGATATAATAATACCAAATGATTAAGTTAAGGTGTCAGACACTTCTGGATGGAAATATTTTTCTCCATAATAGGGACATACATTCAGGAAACACTAAATTCTTCTGTCATCATGACAGTATATTATTTTATGAACACCACCAATATTTGTATCTTTAACTCATTCTATGGCTGAATAACACCACTTAGTATCACTTGCTTTCTATAGTAATACATGAAACTCTTCCTCAACAAAATATTAGCAAACCAAACTCAACAATACATCAAAAGAATCATACACCGTGAGGTGTATGTAAACCTCATACAAGTGTATGTAAACCTCATACAAGTGAGGTTTATTTCAGAAATGCGAAGATGTTTCAACACCTGCAATTCAATCACTGTGATACACCACATTAACAAAATGAAGGATAAAATTTATATGATCATTTTAAGAGATGCAGAACAAGCATTTGACAAAATTCAACATGTATTTATGATAAAAACTCTCAACAAAGTACAAATAGAAGAAATGTACCTTAACATAGTAAAGGCCATATTATATACGACAACTACCACAGCTAACATCACACTCAATGGTGAAAGGCTGAAAACTTTCTATCTGAGTTCAGGAAAAAAACAAAGATGCCCATTCTCATCACTTTTATTCAACATAGTACTGGAAGTCCAGAGCAATTAGGTGAGAAAATGAAATAAAAATCATCCAAATTGGAAAAGCAGAAATAAAACTATCACTATTTGCAGATGGCATAATATTACATATAGAAAACCCTGAAGAATCCACCCAAAAAACATTAGAACATATCAATGAATTCAGTCAAGTTGCAGGATCAAAATCAATATACAGAAATCTATTGTGTTTTTATACACGAATAGTGAACTAACAGAAAGAGAAACTAAGAAAACAATTCTAATTACAAATTCATCAAAAAAATAACATAAAATATCTAGGAATAATTTAACCAAGGAGGTGAAAGCCCTGTACACTAGAAACTATAAGACATTTCTGAAAGAAATTGAAGAAGACACAACTAAAGCGAAAGAAACTCCATGCTCATGAATTGGAAGAATTTATATTAAAATGTTAATACTACCCAAAGAAATCTAAGATTCAGTACAATACCTATCAAAATTCCAGTAGCATTTTTCACAGAAATTGAACAAACAATTCTAAAATATGTATGGAACTACAAAAGATCCCGATTTACCAAAGCAATCCTGAGAAAGAAAAACAAAGATGGAGGCATTATGCACCCTGATTTCAAACTATATTACAAAGCTACAGTAATCAAAACAGTACGGTACTGACATAAAAACAGACACATAGATCAATAAAACAGAAAGAGAGCCTAGAAATAAACCCACATAATATGGCCAACGTATAACAAAGGAGCCAAAAATATACAATGAGAAAAGGACACTCTCTTCAATAAATAATGTAGGAAAAACTACTCAGCCCCATGCAAAAGAATGAAACTGACTACTGTCTTATACCATACACAAAAATTAACTCAAACTGGATTAAAGACTTCTAGGACCTGAAACCATAAAACTCCTAGAAGACAACAGGCAGTAAAACTTCTTGACATTGGTCTTGGCAATGAGTTTTTGAATATGACACTAAAAGAAAAGTCAACAAAAAGAAAAATAAACAATTGAGACTGCATCAAGCTAAAAAGCTTCTGCACAACAAAAGAAACCATTAACAAAATGAGAGACAATCTACTGAATGAGAGAAAATATTTGCAAATCACATGTTTGACAAGGGGTTAATATTCAAAATATATAAAGAATTTAACAGTAAATAAAAAATCTGATGAAAAAATGGGCAGAGGATCTGAACAGACATTTTTCCAAAGAAGACATAAAGAAGGCCAACAAGTACATGAAAATGTACTCAACATCACTAACCATCATGCAAATCAAATCCACAACGCAAATCAAATGCAAATCAAAACCACAATGACATACCACCTCACACCTACTAGAATGGCCATCATCAAAAAGACAAGAGATTATAAATGCTGGCAAGGATGTAAAAAAAAGAGAACACTTGTACACTCTTGGTGGAAATGTGAATTGGTGCAGCCACTATGGAAAAAAGTATGGAAGTTCCTCAAAAAATTAAACATAGGACTACCATATAATCCAGCAATTTCACAAAACATTAACTTACAAAGTTATATGCATCCTCGTGTTTATTGCAGTATTATTCACAATTGCCAAAATATGGAAACAACCTAAATGCTCACTGATGGATGAATGAATAAGGTAGTGAGATATACATATATATATAAGTACATATATATATGTATAGATACATATATATATATACACACATACATATATATGTATAAGTCACACAATGGAATATTATTTGGGCATATAAAAGAATGAAATCTTGCCATTTACAACAATATGGATGGCTCTTGAAGGCTTTATGCTAAGTGAAATAAGTCAGACAGAGAAAGACAAATACCATAGGTGGAATCTAAAGGAAGAAACAAACTCATAGATACAGAGGACAGATTGGTGGTTACCAGAGGCAGATGGTGAGTGGTGGGCCAAAATAAGTGAATGGAATCAAAAGGTACAAACTTCCAGTTATAAAATAAATAAGTCATAGGGATGTAATGTACAGCATGGTGACTACAGTCAATAATACTGTCTCGCATATTTGAAAGTTGCTAAGAGAGTACATCTTGAAAGTTCTAATCACAAGAGAAAAAATTCTTTACCTGTATACAGTGATAGATTTAACTAGACTTATTGTGATGATCATATCATAACACAGAGAGTACCAAAAGAAATGTATACACATTTTAAGAAAGGAAAAAAACTGTATTAAAATTCTAATAATATATACTAATAACAAAATATGAATACAAGTCACGTTTGACTTCTGCAATTACAAGAGGTACTCAAAGTGGTTACCATCAGCGTAATTTTAATACAGGTTTTTCCTTTCTTAAAATGTATATACATATTTTTGGCATCCTCTGTATATATATCTACAAACAGTGCATCATTATATTGTACACCTGAAACTAATAATGGTCTATGTCAATTAAACCTTAATTAAAAAAACAAATAAATAAAAAATTAAAAAAACAAATAAATATAAAATACGTAAAGCTCGTTATCCATTATGAAGTTGTTCAGTATACAAAAAAGTTAAAGTTGGAAGTCATAAAAGATAATACACACTTTAATATCAAATTTCCATTTAATACACATTATGTGTAATTATTTGCTAAACTTTCTTTTGGCGAAACTTTTGTGATAGGACAAAGATCCTTTCTTTAAGTACAGGTCTACCGATTAACATTCCAAGTGGATAAGCCCCCTATAATGCATTGCTCTGATTTCCAGCCTCAGTCACTGTAAAGTAGAATGAGAAGTTAGTCATTACTTATAATAAAGCAATCCAGGCAGTGCAGAAACCTGTTTTCTTACTTTTTCCCCGTTGTGTTTAGTGATTCATACTCATATTTATTTTGAATCTTTATAAAGTACTGAATTGAAGTTCTTATACTCATTTCATCAGTTTATGAAATATTTAAATCACATACTGATAACAATAAATGAAACTAGCAAAAAAAGAAAAAAAAGGTAGGGGAGGAATATAATCACTGCTATGCATACAGGTCAAGTTTATGCGCACAAATTGCAAGTAACTACACGGTAGACTGCTGTGACTGAGTCTGTCCCTACCAAGGGAATCAGTGTATTGTAGAGGGAAGAGAGAGTTTTGGTTAGTTCACTAGTTAGTGATGCTCTATTAAGAGAGCTTTTATTATATTTTCAGGCAAAATACCATCTAATCTTACATATTGGTAGTCCTTCTATCCCTGCAAAGTGACTTTGAAGATCACTGCACTAACTTCGTTGATTTTAAAGTTTTAATTCTAGAGGGATATATTACTTCCCTTATTTGAAAATTCTAGGAGACACATTATTATTATGCTCTGTGTATTGACAACAAACTCAGTAATGCAAATTAGCTAAAGGGTACTTTATTCATAACGCCTACTTTATTAAGTAGTGAGCCATTTATAATGGAATGGACATATGAATTGTTTATATGAGGATAGAGCTGGTTTAAGAAAAAGTCTTTCTCATTATAGAGGATAAGCACGCCCTCTCTGCTATATTATTAATTATGTATTTGTAGATAAATCCTATTTTAATATGTACTTCAAGGTGAATGGCATTCTACCCCTGTTCAAATTAATGCTAATTCTAAATCAACATATTCCAAATTAGTGAGACCAAACAAATCAGCAAATGAACTGTTTTGTAATGGTAGCTTTTAAAGAGAAAAATGAGCTGAAGCAAACAGCAAAACTCCTTCTTGACCTCAGGTAAAAAACAATGAACATGTAAACAGAGACTAGTAAGAGAACAAGGGGCCCATGTCTGAAATTCAAACAAACCTTTGATATTAGACTTGAAAATCTCATCTAATTAGGTCAATTGGTTAGAGTATGGTACTAATACGACCAAGCTAGACATTAGATCCTCATATGTACCACTCAGCTTTGGCCCTAGGTTAAACCCCTAAAATCCTCCAGCCATCTGGCAACTGCAGTTAGGACTGCTGAAAACCAAGAGATAGGCTGCCTTTGGCTCACTTCAGGCCAATGAGTATCCTCCCCCTACTCACCCACCCCCATATTCCACCAAAAAAAAAAAGAAAGAAAGAAAAGAAAAAAGAAAAAAGAAACTTCAAAGACATTGGCCAATCTTATTTAGATGATTACTATCTTTATAGTTAATGATGAGACTCAAATATTCAAGTAATATTATCTAAAAACACAATATAACTAAAAAGAAAGAAGAAAAATTACTAATGACAAAAACACCAGCTCTCTACCTGTAAGACAGGCTATTCCTTCTTATTACCAAAATTAAGCCTTACAAATTCCTGAGCTTATACTCTGAATCTCCTTCTAAACCTTCCAGTTTTCTAACAGTTCCAAACACTTGAAATATCTGTAGTTGTGAGAATAACTACCACAAGTGAATACTTGATTAAAATTAGGAAGAGTGGAACATAAGAGCCTATTGAATAAACCTCATAGAGAGAAAGGAAGAAAATCAAAATAAAGATTTCCTTTCTCTACATAAAGAGGGAAAAATTATTTCCACTTCCCTCTGATATCTTAACAACTGAAGAAGATCTACCTATTACTGTTACTTTCTGTATTCTATTCCTCAAATACTATGTAGATGTTCTTTAAAATGCATACTATATTAAAATATTTAAAAATGAAATGACAGAATGGCTATTTCTAATAAATGAAAATGAATGTTACAATTTGTTGTAGTTTCTTCTATGTATTGTTTTCAAAAATATTTAGATGTACATTAATATAATTATGTGAATGATAATCTCTTTTAATATATTCACTCCTCTGTCTCCACCTTCTCACGAAAAACTTAAAGCAGTAGGCCATCTTGTAGTCTATTTAGGAGATAGATGGAATATAATGAAATAAAAAATGTTTAAAATTAAAACATCGAGGGAAAAAAATATATCTATATCTGTCTACCTACCCTGTTTCCCTGAAAATAAGACCTAGCCGGACAATCAGCTCTGATGTGTCTTTTGGAGCAAAAATTAATATAAGACCGGGTCTTGTATATTATATTATTATTATATTATATAAGACCCGGTCTTATAGTAAAATAAAACCAGGTCTTACATTAATTTTTGCTCCAAAAGATACATTAGAACTGATTGTCCGGCTAGCTCTTATTTTCGAGGAAACACGGTATCTATCTATCTATCTATCTATCTATCTATCTATCTATCTATCTATCTATCTATATCCCTAATGGAAGCCATAATTCAGTATTTTAAATGATCTGTTAAAAATTATATATTTTACTAATTTATGGACCAACTCATCAAAAATTATGAAAATGGCAACACATTAGGAGGAAAGAACATTTAAATTGTTCCCAGCTGTATCTTAAACCACAAATAATCTTAGTTAACACGCTTTTTAAATAGTTGACTTATTTTAACTGCACAAATGCTTTGGGGAAAATTAATACCAAAGGACTATGCATTAGTTTTCTTTTGCGACATAACTGATCATGACAAATTGGGTGACATCCCAAACTTATTAACCTACAATTTCCATGAGTCCAAAGTCCAGCACATTTCAAACAGATCCTCTGCTCAGGTTCACATAAAGTTAAAATCAAGGTGTCGGCCAACTACATTTTTATTTGGAAGCCCAACTGCTAGGAAAAGATCCACTTCCAATCTTCCTTGGGTTGCTCGCAGAATTCGAGGGAAAAAGGTAGAAAAAAACTCTTGTGGTTGTAAGATTTAGGTCCCCACTGTTTTGCTAGCTGTTGTCAAAGCATGCTCTCAGCTCCCAGAAATCGCTGTCAGTTTGTAATTACGTGGCCCTCTCCATCTCAGCAACAGAGAACCTCCCTTGCACTGAATCCATCTCAGAATTTGCAACTTTTTGACTTGTTCTGCTCTGGGCCAGGAAAAAAACTCTCTTTTAAACAGGCTAATGTGATTAGTCACACCTGATAGACCCCCTTACTTAAGTCAACAGTATCATACAACATAATAGAACTATGGGAGTAATAGCTCATCAGTACACAGGTTCCACCCACACTCAAAGAGGAGGGGAATATACAAGCAAGAGGGCCGTTTGAGAGTTATCTTAGAACCCTGTCTACCATTAAAAAACATAAAAATTGAAGAACCATGTTTCCCAGAAAGGTCCTTAGGGACAGAGATGAGCATGTGGGTATAAAACCCAAGTAAAAACAAGAAACAACTTGGGGTAAGATCTAGAATATTGCCTTAAAGCTTAAATTTCACATTTTAAGAACTTTTTGAATTATTTGCTTTACTTAGAAAAGGACTATGCTTGAATAAGTATTGTATATAGAATTCTCCACTTGTGTTTTTGGAAAGATTTCTTTGGGAAGTCTTTGTAATTGTGGATGTAGTAACAACTAGGAGGTCAATAACTATTTCTCCTCAAGTCCAAAAACAAAACAAAACAAGACACCTTGTTTATTACAAGGTAATTTGATCCATACATATTCTTTTTAGGTACCTTTAAATATATTCTTTCTTAAGTTTCATAGAACCTTATTTTTAATATTTTATTGGAATGAAGTCTGAGATCTACACAGCATGATTCAATTACACAGCAACAAGCTATTGAATAATATTGATTTACTGCTTGATAATTTGATTTTAATACCTGTATAACATTTATGACTATAATATTTCAAACAACAAATTGAGTCAAAGAAACTATTTAACTTTCATTCTTTACTCATCTGATTTATATTCTGCAACATAAACCACTGAGAGACATCAAGCCCCTACCTATAAGACGCACATCGTGACATCTCTACTTAAACATTTTTCTGTAGCTGCCACTTCTTACAGAATGAAGTCCAAACACGGTAGTAGAGGCTTCCCATACTATTTCCCCAGCCTTCTTTTCAAGCCTCATCTTCCACTGTAACCTGCACTTCAACTCTTCTTAACTGTGCACCATCCCCTGAAAATGCCTTTGATGAAATAACCTCTCCCTTTATACCAATACCAAATGTGTATAATTGTTTTATGGGTTTCACAGAGTTGTATGACTTAGATATTATTTTAATATTGTGTTAAGTACAGAGGAGGTGATATTTTTGCTGAAGTGTAAAGTCTTAACCACAATGTTCAACTGTGAGGCAACGTTGTACTATGGATTAGAGTAATGGTTTGTAAATTGGTAGGTACATACCCCAGGGAGTACATGAGATGACCTATTGAGGTGAAGAAGAAAATACTAAAATTTATATGTGTTTTCATATCAGTCCTAAATAGTTATACTTTAATATGTTTTATAATGTGTTAAGTATTGATACAGTAGTAAACTTACGTAATTTATAAAATTACATATTGAGGGAATGTTCAATTTTTAAAAAAAATTGGAGTGCATTATTTAAAAAGTCTGGAGACCAAAGCAAGGACTTTGGAATCCAACGGAAATGGTTTCTCATCCCAACTCTAATACTTTGAAGCTTTGCGACTTCAGACATTCACCTTAACTATAACGATAATTTTCTAATGTGTATAATATAAAGCGTTAATACCACAGGACTATTGTGAACATTAAAGGCGACCTTTTGTATCAAGTGATTAGTCCAATCCTTAACCTATACTAAGAACTTGATAAATTTAAGGCTTTAAAATATTATTACTAATTATGTTATTACACTCAATACTTGCAATTGCCTAAAGAAGTATACTCACTGAATAATTCTAGATGAGGAGCAAAGTCACCATTTCCTTAGCCTTAAAAAGTGCCCACCCTTGTGCACCATTGGTGGGATTATAAAATGGTGCAACTACTATGAAAAACAGTATGGCAAGTCCTCAAAAAAATAAAAAATTGAACTACCATATGATTCATCAATCCCATTTGTGGGTATACATCCAAAAGAATAGAGAGCAGCATCTTGAAGAGCTATTTGCAAACTCACATTTATAGCAGCATTATTTACAATAGACAAGAGGTGAAAGCAACCCAAATGTCCATTGACACATGAATGAATAAACAAACTGTGGTATACATACAATGACATATTATTCAGCCTTAAAAAGTAAAGAAACTGAACAAGTGTTGGCGAGGATGTGGAGAAAAGGGAACCCTCATGCATTGTTGGTGGAATTGCAAACTGGTGCAGCCACTATGGAAAACAGTATGGAGGTTCCTCAAAAATTAAAAATAGAACTACCTTATGACCCAGCAATTCTACTCCTGGGTATTTATCTAAAGAATCCAAAACATTAATTCGAAAAAATATATGCACCCCTATGTTTATTACATGGGGGTGTTTATTCACAATAGTCAAGATGTTTATTCACAATAGTCAAGATATGGAAACAACCAAAATGCCCATCAATAAATGACTGGATAAAGAAATTGTGGTACATTCATACAATGGAGTGATTAAAAAAAGAATGAAATCTTACCATTTGCAATGACATGGATGGACCTAGAGAATATTATACTAAGTGAAATAAGTCAGACTAAGGAAGACAAATACTATATGATATCACTTATATGTGGAATCTAAAGAACAGAATAAACGAGCAAACAAAACAGAAATAGACTCAGAGATACAGAGAAAAAACTGATGGCTGTTAGATGGGAAGGGTGATGGGGGAGAAGGTGAAGGGATTAGAAAGTACCAATTGATAGTCACAAAATAGTCACGGGGATGTGAAATACAGTATGGGGAATATAATTAATAATGTATAGATTATGTAGGGTGCCAGATGGGCACTGAACTTTTTTGGGGGAATCACTTCATAGACTGTGTAGATGCCTGATCACTGTGCTATACACCTGAAGCTTATGTAGAACAATATCAAATGTCAACTCTAGCTAAATATATATATATATATATATATATGTATATGATGTAAATATATATATGTATATGTGTGTAATACACACACACACACACAAACACATACAGGATGTAAAGTACAGCATAGGGAGTACAGTCACTGGTATTATAACAACTATATATGATGTCAGAGGGATAGTAAACTGGAAGGGGGTTATCACTTTGTGAGGAGTGTAAATGTCTAATCATTATACACCTGAAATTGTATAATGAAATTGTATAATTGAAAAAGAAACCAACAACAACAAAAAAAAGTAAAGAAACTGTCACACACTACACATGAATGAATCTTGAGAACACTATGCTAAGGGAGGTAAGTCAGTCACAAAAAGACAAAGTATGATTCCACTTATATGAGGTATCTAAAGTAGTCATGTTCATAGAAACAGAAAGTAGAATGGTGGTTACCAGGGTCTGGAGGGAGGGGAGAAAGAGAGAATTGGTGTTTACACAGTTTCAGTTTTGAGATATGGAAAAGTTCTGGAGATCTGTTGTACAATAATGTGTATGGTATACTTAATACTATTGAACTGTACACTTACAAATGGTTAAGACAGTAAATTTTATGTTGTGTTTTTTAACCATAATCTAAATAAATAAAACAAATATTTTTAAAAGAGTGTTCAGTATGGCTATGAAACTAGCTATTGTGTTGTGGTAAATAAGAAGGTCCCATCATGTGGCTTGTTCCTTATCTACCATTGGAAAAAGTCAATGATATGTACAAAATTGACATCTGTAGTTGAAAAAAATAATTCAACCTTTTAATATTTTCCTTTATCTTTTCTATTAACTTCAGAAAAAAATACCTCTGAGGAGCATCTATTAGCAATATTTTGAATTTTATGTATTTGTTTTTCTTTTGTTACATTTTGTTAATATTATGTTTTATTCCTCTTACTTAAATTAGCATATAATTATCATCCCAATTTCAGAAAATTATTTCTGCCTGTCCATATCAATCATTATATCCATCAATCTTTCTGTCTAATTCTCTGGTATAAATATTTAGAGAGACATCTATAATGATGCTCGTAATTAGCTAATGGTGCTTCTTTCTGGGTAGGGGATTTTAGTGTGACTTTTTAACTTTTTTCTTTCCTTTTCATTTATATATTTTAAATAATGAGTGTATCACTTTTACAAAAACAGTCATTTCTGTTTTCTAAAAATGGAGTAGGCAGGAAAACTATCTGAATCCTACATACATATGTATATACAGAGGGTGCCAAAAAAATGCATGCACATTTTAAGAAAGGAAAAAAACTGTATTAATTGCAATACTCAATATATGCGTATACCAACTGATAACAAAAGATGGACACAAGTCACGTTTGACTTCTGCAATTACAAAAGGTGCTCAAAGTGGTTAGCATCAGCGTCCAGACACTTCTGATTACAGCGAACTACTGCTTGAGCATAGATAACATCTCTTAAAATATGTATACATTTTTTGGCACCCCCCCCCATTATATATCTTGTATTGTATCTCTGTTGCAGTGTGATTTTGAGTTCATAACATATACCTAATTATAATCACATCATGGTGTTCTTGCATTCTTAATAATACTTAGAACAGCTTCTTTTTTTTTTTTTTTTACCATTTACTATGTGCTGGGCATATGCTATATGCTTATGAGTTGTGATTATTAATTCGTATTCAAAATGAGTTAGGCAAACATTATTACTGACATTTACAAAAGGGAAACTACATCTTTAGTTAAGAAACTTCCCCTAACTCATAGCTCCAGTAAATATCAAATCTAGGATTTAAATCTTGGTCTAAAATATATACCCTGCCATCTCTGTTGTCCGTGAAGTTTATTTTATCCTGTTATCCCAGGGTTATGCAAATGAATGTAACCTAAAACATATTAAATTCACTTTAATCTTCCCCAGCTATCAGGGAAAGGTATTTATGCTCTTCACACGGGATTGAAACTCTTGGAAGTTTTGCTGCCACATTCCTGTATTTGCTTCTTCATCTTTATCTTATGCAGAAAGTCTAGAGTATGAAACCTTGAGGAGTAGAATCTTACTGACTCAGGAGGTTTATAGAAGGCATATACATTTATGAGTGCTGAATCTTGCCCCTCATCCCCACAGTGGTTACTGATAAGACAAAGAACCAATGGAAAAGTCAAGAACTGGTATCTTAGGAAATAAGTGTGGGATAGTCTTCATATATTAGGTTGATGCGGTTTCAAAAAGGAAAAAAAAAAAAAAAAAAAAAAAATTGCAAAAACCGCAATTACTTTTGCACCAACCTAATATTAACAGGGTCTGACTTCCTCCTTATATTCAAGGGAGTTACCTCCACAAGCCCATTGATCCTTAATTCTCATGCCAGACTGGCTTCTAGTAAAGGTTCCCACTATTCCCTGAGAGCCTGACATAGGTCCTATGCTAGGGCATTGCCATATAGGACTTACTGCTCACAACAACTCACAAGGAACCACTAAATTCAGCCAATAAGCCATATTGCTGCGATTCATACTTGGGGAATTTTGACTCCAAAGGCCTATCTATAGTGTCCCAAAATACTTAAATGAAGAGAAAAATGCATCGGTTATCAATAGCAATGCCCACTGTGAAAGTATAGGAGATGAGCAAAAGTTTTTCTCTCGTGACCTCAATTACGATTTGTCTCTGTGTCATAGATACAAGGTATCATAATATTGGATTCATGCAAAAGTAATTGAGGTCTTTACAACTTTTTTAACCTTTTAAACCACAATTACTTTTACACCAACCTACTATATAGCTGGTCCTGTTCCTCAGCTCTGTTTTTTGGCATTTCTGTAGCAAATTCTAGATCAAGGTTTAGTATACGTGATGTGTGTCTCAGTCATGAAGTTAGGCCAGGTAGAAATGTATACAGACTCCTTATGAGGCATTATTTCCTTCACTCTGATGTAGCATAAAGAATTTATGACCAAATCCATAGCCAGAGAACTAAAAAACAAAAAATCAGTAACTGTTTATTAACCAGTCCATGAATATTCATTCTAATCACTGTACAGTAATCAATTAGTAGCATACATAGCAAGAACAATATGAAATCTGAGGCTACAGATTGCAGAACTGAATAAATCATTTTTAAATGACAAAAGTAAAGGTAACGCATTTTCCTTTCTGCATGAAAAATTCATTTCATGTTCCCCATGAATATATATAAATACATATTAAAAAAAAAAAACCCTGAAAGGCAAAAATTAGACCTAAGTATCTGTTCTTACAAATACAGGTCAAGAAAAGCATCACTCATATTTGATTTTACAGTTTGGATATTCATTACCTTGTTTGCGTAAGACTGAAAAACAAATAAAAATGTGAATTCACCAAATTTCTTAATGTTAAATATAGTGCAGTAGGCTTTTTAAAGATACACAATAACGCATTCATCATATGACTAATGGAAAAGTTTAATGGATTTTCTGGTTATTTTCTAAGTTTATCTTCCATAATATCAAGTGGTATAATGTGTTTTGGTAGTATAAATTGTGTGATGTTTCAACTAATTGTTGCCAGAAAAAATGTCAATCAAGATGAAAAGCTTCTAAAAACAAACTAAATTAGGACTATCAAAGATGTAGAGTAACTATAGTGATGCTAATTTAAAATAATCACTGATTCAACATTTTTATAATTAATGTCAGACATTTGCTGTATCTTTTTCAAACTGTTTTAAGTTATTCATCATTCCATTATTCTAAATTTCTGACACTTTCATAAAAACAATAGTGATAACAGGGAGAAAAAAAAAACTTGGACGTGATGCTCAACAAGCTGCCTGTGTGTGCGTATGCCTGAGCATGCCTGCATGCACAAGCAAACAGGTCCCACTCTAGACCTAAAATGGCTGAGTTGCAGGATGTTGTTGCTTGGTGACCAAACAGTATCTCCTCAGCCACAGAGTAATCTAAACAGTGACAGATATGTCCCCTCAGCTTTAGGCATGGCCAGGACAAATACTAAAGGACATGTTTATCTTTTCCAGTATGCTACAATTTTATTTTAAGCCATTTGTCACTTGCTTGATTTTATCATCAGTTAAATTTAGGCTTTAGGGGAAAGAGTATTTGCAAAACTACCTCTATTATTTTGGGAAAATAAGAGGTAGAACCTAGCTTCTTTCAGATTGAAAGATAGCTATGTTTCAAATAAGTGTCTGTGGGGTGTCTACTCTCTTCTAGTACAATCTCCCAGGGGCTATCTGTCTCCCTTTTTTTCATTAAACACAAGTAGTTAATTATCCCTAGCCTGTCCTCTCCCCTTGTCTCATTCCCTTTTCTCAGTAGTAATGATGTCTAATTATCAACAGCAGAGGGTTACTGCAACATCAGGTGCAAATCTCTCTCACTGACACCAAAGCCAGCTTCAGATAGCTAGAATGATTCTTAGCCTACTTGAAAATACCATTCAAATACAATATTTTATTCAACCAATATATGCCATTGAAGGAAAAGACAATATATTTTTGTTGTTTCTCTGGTGATTGTATTCCTGTAATTATAAAGAAAAATTGACATATTTTTAAGAAATAATTTAAGATGTGGAGCAACGTGATAAAAATGGATTTTTTTTATTTATTTTTAAACTCATTGAAATGACGATTGGCTGTCTCTTTGAGAAGGAGGAGCCTATAATTCTATGTCAGACGCAGCATAAAATTTTCATAAAGAGCAACAGAAGAGTTCATGAATTAAAAACCTCTTCAACATTTCAATATAGGCTGAATGAGGAGCAGAGCTCTTAAATACTACGTGGAAACCATATCTAAGAATATCACTTGATGGATTACATTTTCTCCCATAAATATATGGAATCTTTACTGAAAAGAGAAAAACGTGTTACTTTATTATTAACTCTGGAGTTGTTACCCTATATTAGATGTCTTAGCAATAATTCTTTAACAACTCTGTATTAATTTTTGAAAGAAAATATGGGTATCTAAGTATGAGAATTACTGACATGTTTATAGTAGTGCCTCTATAACCATTACAGAATTTATTTAGAATTTTTAATTAATGTTTTAAAAGGGCACATCTGTTACATACATTTAATGGGCATAACCAATTCCACGCAAGCATAAACGCATTGGGCCAAAACAGGTGAAGTTATCAGACAGGTAAACAGAGGGACCTAAGTTTAAAACATGAAAAGAAAGAACAACAAACTTCCAAGGTAGCAATTAAAAAAACACATAAACAATATTATTAGATAACATTTAGTAAATATATCTTATATAATTATTTTACTCATTTAATTAGCCCAATATTGCGCAAAGGAAAATACATTATTAGGTTCGGAATTCCAATTTACTTTGTCAAACAATTAGTTATTTTCAAAATTCAGGTTCTTAATGTTACTCCCAATATAAATGAATCAAAGCACTTCGTTTTCTACAACAGACTTCTGGCTCATCCAGATGGAAATAAACCTCAGTTCTAATCCGTGCCCATCTAGTCTTCATTATTTAGTAACGCAAGCCAGTAATCTCAGCATTGTCTTTAGCAGTGCCACATGTTAGAGGAGAAGTCTTCATTGAGATATATATATATATCTCTCCTAGAAACCTTCCAAACAATAGCACATTTAAAAAACAAAACAAAAACAGAACTTTTATGTATGTTTCCATTTCACCTTTATTTACATTTCCCTTATACATTCAAAACAAATATACTTCCCTCATACGAGTACACCTAATTAATCTCGGGAAACCATAAACTGTTTTCCAAACCTAAAAAGAGTCCTCCAAATAACCCTTTGAAAACCCTCTTATGCACTTTACTTTCAATTTAATATACCTCCGTTTGAGATAGAAGAATGGGTTTCAAGACATCTCCTTTCTATCATCCTCCAGGAATACTGCACCGGGAAACAGTTGCCAGTAGAAAGGGAGGAAAAGGAGCAAATGCTTAAGAAACCCCAACGCGAGGCAAAACATGCAAAGGATGCCATATACCCTCCCCCACTCCTACTCCAGGCGAGTACCCACCGTGGCATGATGAAGAAAGAAGTCTCATGGATCTGATCTGCAATCCTACTTGTAGCCCACAGTTCCCATCTTCTTAAAAAGGAAATTGACGCTGCTGCCGCTTTCCTCTGCCTTGTGAGGCTGAAATACACTGGGCTTTCAATGCCATTACCGTGCAATGCCTGGGCTTAGAGCCTTGTGGCCATAAAACTAGAGCCATTCCAGAATGAGGAATAAATACATACATCATTTGATTGCGCCCAAACCCATCTCTCTTTGTTGTCCATCATGTAGCTACAGCTTTATTTGTGAAAGGGGGAAGTGAGGAAGGAAATGGGGGCAGGGAGGAGGAATCTCCAGGACCTTATCTACAATCTAAATAGTCGTGGCAAGATCTTTGGAAGTGATCAAGGCGATCCGACAGCCCCATGTCACCCAGGCGGTGGTCTAACAATAAAACCTGATAGTGTCGGGGGAAACCCCTTATTCATGACTGGCGCCACATTCGGGCTTTGTACCAATAAGGAGGCACTGTAGACTATCGATCAGAATCGTCTATTATCAGAGCGTGTGGCTGGGGTTCCGGCGTGGCCTTTATGCGCGGTGGGGACCGCGGGACACGCGCCAGGAGCCCAGCGAAGGACATGGGACAATGGCCCAGGCAGAGGACGCGGAATGCCGCCCGATCCGGGGATGGAAGCTCCTGTACAGGGTCCAGGAGCCAGGAGGCGAGGAGCGCCGCGGTCTCTGGCGGTGCGCTGCCGCTTTAAAATAAAGGACCACAAAGACTCCACGGTGGGGGAAACGCGCCTGGCTAATGCGAGTGGGAATGACTTGGGGAGGGGGTTGAGGAGGGTGGGGGCACATGAGCCAACGGTGGCTCACGGCTCCTTCTTTCTCTCCCCTCTTTCCCCCCTCCCCGCCAGGCTGCTCTGGCAGACAAATAACAGAGGAAGGCGAGTCACTCACCGTGGTCTTGACCGGCACGTAGAGCACTTGCTTGGCGCCGCCGCCGCCCCCGCGGACCTCGTCCGGCTGGCCCAGCTGGAAGCCCTTCGATTTAACCCAGAATTTAAATTTGGCGTTGTCCGTGGAGCTTGACTCGGAGCCGTTGAGGAGCTGGACAATCCGCTCGTATTTTTTACGGGTCACCGTCTTGGTCTTGCCTGAGTCCCCGTAAGTCCTGAGGCACCAGTCCTGGAACTGGCGGTACATGTCGCGCTCGCTCTCCATGATCCCTGCGCCCGGCCGTCGGCCGGATGTCCCCAGCGCACTTCGCACCTGTTCACCCCGGGCTCATGAAAAATGCAGCCCCCGCCACCAAGCAGGGACCCGAGGTCCCGGCTGCCGCCGGAGCCGGACTCGGGTGGGGGAAGGAATGGGGAGAGGAGGGTCCGGTTGGGCACCAGCAATCAATGTCCTGTTCTACCAAGTCTCTGGTTCATTCGTAATGGCAACGGATGTCTTGGACGCTTTTCTCGCCCTCAGTGATGGGTCTCTTTAATATTGTGTGACTAGGACCATCCCAACAGCATCTGGTCCATAGGAGCTGGGTTTTGAATAATTAAAATCCCATTCCTTGGTTTATTAAAAAATCCCAATATTGACTTCGGGTGGTCCCTCGACGCCTCGCCTGGGAGCTGTGTCCTGAGCCGGGCAGGTGGAGCGCAGCGCCGCCTCCCTGCGCGCGTCCCAGAAGCTTCCCCAGCCGCTGGCCCTGCGGTCCAGGGGCGAGGGCTGCGCCTCTCTCGAAAACAGCCGCCCGGCGAAGCGCCTTGGAGCCCCAAAGGGCACCTGGGTCCACGGGCTCTCCTTCCTCCAGGGTCCTGTTCTGCTTCGGCCTTCGTTGCGCGGCGTGTTAAGGGACTAAAAAGAAAGTTCTTACCTGTCACGTTGTTAAACCTATCAAATCCTGCTACACAGGAAATTTTTTTAAAGGTATTTTTAAAACGGCTTAAAATGTCATTTCTTCAGAGGCATTTAGGCTAAATTCCAGATCTGCAGGTAGGTCCCAGGAGTTAAGTCACAGAATTAGCAAAGCATTCATGGAGATTTGGCCATAGTTCTATAGTATAGACAGTGGTACCCCAAACAGATCTCCGTTCCAGGGGGATGTGGGTAAATGAAGGCAGGCCTCTGACGGCGGGTCTTCCGGATAATGATCTCCAGACAGGGTCTCTTCTGGTTTCTGCTGAATTGGGTACAAGCATAGAAGTAAGTTTATGGTACAGATGCTTAAAACCCTTTGCATGAAATTAAAATATATATAGAGAGATCATTTTCCTCTTGCTTGGTTACAGTTTGCAGTTCACACAGGAGGTTTCGGGTGTCTGTTTTCCCCCTGCCACGTCATGGACACCCCCTCCACTGCTCAGAGTGGCCAAATATGAGTTCCTCTGTACGATTTTCTCAAGCAAATGAAATCTGCGGTTCCTCCATTCAGGATTCCCATCCGTTTGTTACAGAGCTGGAAATAGGGGAGTTCCCATCCTCCTCGCGCTGCGATTGCGGCCGCTCCTCTTTATTCTACTCTCTGCGGATGCCCGCGCGGGTCCCGGGAGGTGGCCCTGCCAGGAAAGCGGCCCGGCCAGTGCCCGGAGCCTGGTCCGCGTTCTAGCCCACCTTCGCCCCTTGTCGTTGTCTCAAAGACTGAAGCCCCGAATGGGAACGCGGAGTGTTTGTACCCAATGCGCCTCAGCCGGTCCCGGCACTTGCAGAATGGTCAGTGGCTCCTGCTCCGCCAAGCTGAGTGTGTGCGTGTGTGAGCAAGGGAGCGAGGGTGTGCGGTGTGCGGGGGGTGGGGGGTGCACTGTGTGTGCGCGCGTCTCCGGGAAGGTCTCGCGGCGGCTGGAGCCGGGACTGACAGCCCGGGCGGAGCGCGAGCAGCTCCACACACTAAACCTCTCGCCTCTCCCCTCACCCCCACCCCTCCCACTCCCCTCTCCTCCCAACCCCCCCTCCCCGGCCCCTTCCAAGCTCTCTGATTGGTCAATGGGACAAAAGTTTCTGTGGAGACGGCTGGGCGCTGACGTCACGGGCAGAATTGTCCCATTTAGGGATCCCGGGGGCAGTGCGCATGCTGCAGGCTGCAGGTTAGAGGCTGGAGGAGGTAGCAGCGGGCCCGGCGGCAGCCAGGTGGCGGAAAGGAGCACTCAGCATCCAGGTGGGGGGACGACTCCAGCAGGGTTTCCATGGAGATTCCTCTGGGTCTAGCCTAAAAACAGCAGATCAGCTGACACCATTAGCTCAGGACCTAATTACTGCTTATTGGAGCAACAAATGAGGGAGAGGGCCAGCTGCAAAGGAATAGTTTTATCCACCCCCCCCCCACCCCCCCAACCCTCTTCTTTTTCCCCTCTCAGTCGCTCTTGAGTCCCCGGTGAATTCTCATTAACTTGCAAGATTCCTACAACAACAGCTCCCCTTCTCTAGAGGCTACCCTGACTTTTTTTTTTTTTTATTTCCTTCATATGTGTATGTGTATATATATATACACACACACACACACACACACATATATACATATAAATAAATAAATCAGTTGTCCTGAGTCCTTGACTTTTTGCCCAATAAATATTAGAACGAAAAAGCTCAGAGAGTTCACTGTTAGTATCTTAAATACATAAATATTTGGAATAAGCACTTGAATAGAAGAATCTTTTGAATCACTTAAGTGTGATATACCTCACAGGAACAACTCTGTTAAAAGTTTCCTTTCTGGCATCAGAGATGGAGGATGATTCTAAGCCTGGAGATCTAGATTTTATTGTATATTGGCCATAGGTTTCCTATAAGATCCTGGTCCTAGGGTGGTCACTCATTCAAGAGTAAGATGATTCTGTAGAGTTTACTTTCTCTTATGGTTATAACTTAACTCACAATTGCAGAATTCTTTTTGGTAGCTCTTTCACCTGAAAAATCATCCCATCTACTCTAAGTCTCATTCAAGTACTTTCAGACCCATAAAGCCTTCCTTCTTAATTACTCTAATTAAAATAATGTCTCTTTAAACTCCTCTGGATAGTATCTTTGAAACACTTTTTTAACTATATCTCATAGTAAGACACACATTTTACATTGACATACAGTGCATAAATACATTTGTCCTCCAAAAATTTTATGAAACAAATATTTTATTACATGCAGTACACAATGATATATGCCATTTTCTCCCTTTTATTATTATTACTATTATTATTCTGTAAAGTGTGGTCCTAACCCAATAAGTTTATTTTATGACCCAGCAAAGGATGATTGGCGACCTATAGTTTAGAAACATTGTTTTAGATCATAGGAACTACACCCTTCCTTGTACTATATTTATATTTTCACATAAGTACCTTTCCTTGTTCAAATAGAATCTTGAATGGAAGACCCTTGAGAGTTGGTATTTTCCTGTTTTCCAAGTAACTCTAGTACAATGAACAATGCATAGTAAGTGCTTAGTAAATATATGATGAGTTAGTTAATAAAGGAAGAAGAAAGAGAGGAAGGGAAGGAAGGAAGAAGCAGGTAGGCACAATCCCTTTTGACTTCCGCTGGGTAGTGTTTGGATGAATTGGTATTTACTTAAGGAAATGCCAGGCCTTACCACATAAGTGTGTTCATTATATTTATGACTATACATGATACTCCATTGCATGGAAATTACAATACTTGAGACATAAAGAACTCACAGAGTACAAGCAAATATGTAATCAACCCTCAGCTATAATAACTAGATTTGGTATACAAGCAAAAAAAAAAAAAAACACCTACACAAAATTAAAAGAGATCATATAAGAAACATTCTTTTTAAAAGGAAGAGATAAATGATTAATTATCGAAATAATGTTCACATTGGACTAAAGGAATAGAGAGACCTAGGATTGTAAGGGCTGAGCTCTCAGAGCCCTGTGGACTCTTCTTTTATCTCCAGGAGAACCAGGGTGTACTCTGTTCTATACTTGTACTCGATTGCACGGGCTGCATCAACATCCTTTACCATATCTTGCCCCACTAAGAGCATAAGCACCGGACAAAATCTAAAATCTGTTTCAGAATTTACTTTGGATTTATTTCACTCCTTTACTTTTAACTTCTCTAGACAGGTATTCCCAGCTCCACCTGGAGGGTCACTCTGATCCTTTCTTTCAGCTATATGATTCATTTGAACAGGCTGACTGGAATTTAATTTGACATTTCACAAGGCGCTTACTTCAGAATTGCCTCTCCACAGAGTACCTCTCTCCAAAAAGTGACTCTTCACCTCCTATATCTTAATATGAATCCCTAACACCAGTCCAGGCTGCTGGTTGCTATTTATAAGGAGAAGTCAGAAATTATTATATCATAAAATCATTTTAATTAAAGATAATCCAAAATTTGAGGAAAAACTCAAAATTTCTCCCAACTTCATGGTAAGCTTGCATATGAAAGTAAAATTTCTTATGAAAGCAAAATTTATCCTAACCTCATGGTAAGCTTGTATATGACAAAAACAATCTGAAAATCTTGCATTTTAATTTAATATCAATCACAAATATTCATGTAACACTAGGTATTTATCAGCAAAACGCTGTAGTGTAAACAACATATAATCTGTAATCATAAAATAGGGTTCAAAGAATAAACAAGCCTTCATCCATCCATATAATGTGCTTTCATTCAACATAAATTTATTGAGCGCCAATTACTCTGATACACTCTAGGGTTAAAGTATAAGACAGATGGATATACAGAGGGTGTCACAAAATGTATACACATTTTGAGAAAGGAAAAAACTGTATTAAAATTGTAATAATATATACTGATAACAAAAGATGAATATAAGTCATGTTTGACTTCTGTAATTACAAATGGTGCTCAAAGTCGTTACCATCAGCATAATTTTAATAGTTTTTTCCTTAAAATGTGTATACATTTTTTGGCACCCTCTGTATACAGTCCTCATCTAATGGAATTTGAATTTTTCTAAGGAAACTATAATAAACAAGGAAATAATTGGTGCTTGAGATAAATGCTATTCTCTCTGATTAGGTAACATTTATCATGAGACCTGAAAGATGGTAATGGAGTCAACCATACTAAGATCCCTGAAGAGGAGATATAGTCACAGCACAAAGGTCCTACAGCAAGAGTTCTTGGTATGTTTGAGGAATAAAAAGAAGGTCAGTGCAAGTGGAGCTTATTGAGCCTGAAAGAGAGAGCTAGGGTTTGAGGTCTGAATAGTCTTCTGCAGCCAGATCTTGTAGGGCAGTGCCCTCCACAATAAGGAGTTTGCATTTTATTATTGGTTCACTAGAAAATCAAAGGATTTAAAAAAGGAGAATTACATGATCTGAGATGCATTTTTATGTTTCACTGGCCACTTTGAGGTGAAAGGATTGTAAGGGGGCAAGCGTGGAAGCAAGAAGACCAGTTAGGAAGCTTGTAGTAGTTGTAGTAAATTAGGGGAAGTATTATGGTGATGGATTAGAAAGGTAATGGTCAAAGTAAAGGGAGAGAAGTCATGGATTGAAGATATGTTTTACATATAGAAGAAGGCTTGCAGTGGATTGCATGTGGCAGCTGAGGGAAAAGATTGGGTCAAGGGAAAAGAAAGGATAACCATATATGTCTTACAGCTTTAGTAGTATGGCTAGTAAGGCCATTGCCTTAGAGAGGGGAGTTTGAAGGAGAAAGAGATTGGGGCTTGGAGGCTGAGGTAGGAGCAGAAACAGGTTGGGTGGAGAGGCAGGAAGAAGGAATTTAATTTCAGAGAATTTAAATTTAAAATACCAAGAGAGTTGATCATGTAGGCTTTTGAACATAGAAGCTGGAACTACAGAGAAAAGTCTGGGATGGAGATGTGACAGGGGATTTACACCCGTAGGAATGAATGACATCACCTCTACCCACATTTCTCCATCCCTTAAAAGGGAAAGCCTCTATCTTTTGATACTGATTTTGTACACACTAATACTCCATGACTAAAATAGAATGTGATGTACTGAATAGCAGAAGTTGGCTTCTATTGGTATAACACTGATAGTGGAAAGGCCTGAGAAAAAGAGCAAAGCCATTTGGATCAATCCTTGAGTCGACCTAAACGTCTCATAAGTTCCAATATTTATGTGGCTTTAAAATAATTTAAAATTTAAAAAGGAAAGATTGAAAGCTTTGGTTAGGCCTATTCTAGATTAGACCGTGACCTGGAGATGTGTTAAAATAGAAATCTAAAATTTGAGAATGGCCTCTGTGCAAATCTGTCATTGAAGGGATCGAACAATGACTGTCTACAGAGTTGAGTCAGTAAGAGAATTTGAGCCCTTTTAGCTGGAGATTGTACTTCCTACTTTGAAACTGGGAAGTTCTGAATATCTTTATGCATTCAGATGCTTAACAGTCTATTAATAACTTTCAAGCAAAGGGAATTTGTAAAGGAAGCAAATGGCCAACTCAATCAGCAACTTGATTACCATATAGCATGGTAACATTTCAAAATGCAACAGAAAAAACAAAAAAGCAGAAATGTATAGCTCATGCAGATAGGGAAATTTGGGACTACATAAAAAAAAGTCACAAATTTGATTTTATTAGTTGACTTCCATTCTATTGACTCTTCTCTCAAAGTATTTTGAAAAGAGCCTATCTTTAGTATACTGTAGCTATCCTTTCATTCAGGAAAGAAATGCTTTTGAGAGAGTTTAAATATTATCCTGATTTTTATGGCTGTCATTACTAAGACACAGAAAAATAGCTCTTTTTATTTGTAAGCTATAATATCAGTATCTTTATTCCATTTTCTAACCAAAAGAAAAAATATATAAATTTAATGTTTGTTGTCTGGCTCAAACATTAAATTGATACTTTTGTTTGGTAAGGTCATCAATAAATATGATGTAGTGCTCAGAAGTTAACTTCCATAAATACTTAAGAATGAAAACTAAGAATAAATTAAATTTGACAGTCTAGGGGATTTGCTGAATTTCTCGTTAATTCCTACCTTTAATATCTTTGTATGAGCAAGTCCATGGCACAGCGAGTTCAACATTTATTCAACATTTATCCATCCAACATTTTTATCTAGCTGTTTTAACTATGATAAAGTCCAAAGTTAAGTCTGGTGTTCTTGTCCCTTCTAATAGACAAGAATATACATTTTTTTCTGGTCCCAAATATTGCTTTATTTCCCACCAGCCATATGGCTTATCTTGTCTTCCAAAATATATGTCTTAAAACAGTAATCCACATATTCATCTTCATCTCAGTGGACACTACTATTGTAGAATTTTTATTATTTTTAGAATAGTTATTTTGTCATCGAAAATAACTCTTTTGAGAAGAGGGAGCAACCCACCTCTGTTCAACTTCCATTATATTAAATACTTTTCCATATTTCCAATTTTTACTCTGATTTCTGTTGAGTGAATCGATTAATATCATAATCATCTAGGCTTCATATTTTAATTGTAATATATTGTTATTTCATGTAAGACATTTGTTTAACTTGCAAGATAAAGTGATAAGAACAGACACAGAGATTTCTTTGCTAAAACCACAGACTCTAGAAATAGTTTTCACAGGGGAGCCATTTGAGTTCAAACATCAGAATCTGAAAAATAGCTGTAACAGTGCTAAAATACTGTTTTTTGTTTGTTTGTTTGTTTTTCTGTTTTTGAATAAAAGGGAAGCTCAAAGAATAACTACTGGTAGTTTCACTGAGACTATAGTAATAGGCATTGAAAAGCAAGGCAGAAAAAACGTTTTAGATACTTCTTTTTTTCTCTTCTCAAATGAACATCTCCCAAGTCTGTAGGAAACTCTTTAATTAGGCATCTTGATCAACAAGCAGAGTAACCACTTAGAGGTTTCAAACATCTAAGTTATTTTTATAGCTTATATTGAGTTTTGGAAATGAGAGTTAACTTTTTACAAATGGAAATCTTCATCTTATGCAAAAGTATCTATTAGGCAATTCAATTCAAACTGTCTGCTTTGGTGATACACTGCTAGCACCAACATGGAGATGACACACTTCCATTTATCTTAATGAATTGTGAATTTCAGATTAAACTAATCTTCAAGGCAGAGTTCTACACATTTGTGCATGACACACAAATTGTCTAACATATCATACAGCATAATTTAAGAACAACCTCACTAAATACAATAAAGCTATGAGCCAATCAAACATTTAAGAGTCATTTTAGTCATTAATTTATAATTCGGTGTGATTACTGGATAACTCCCATATACAAGGGGAAGGTGAAACATCTCCTTGAGGATCAGTGATAGAGAATGGTTTACAAGACAGCTATGTTTCTGAGTATATTTATGTGCTAATATGTTCTTCTAGAAACACAAATATACGTGAATTTTGAAACAATAAATCATCCTTGAAATATCAAGATTTCTTCAACTCAAATAAAATCATTTGAGTATACCATTTTGTTGGAGTATTAAATTTATTAATCCTAAGTACAATGAAGTGATTTCATGCCTTATACCTTTAAAAATTGTTTCAAGATATTCATGTGACCATTATTTTCTAAAATATCAGAAAACTATGCCATTTATAAGTACCCATCTGTTAATTAAGAAATATATAGTAATAATATTGGCTCTCTTTCCTGTCAATACCCATCAAGGTAAAGGCATAGTATTGATTTATACATTTTAAGAATAAAATTAATATATGCTTCTAGTGCAATGGCTGACTATAAACTCTAGGAGGCCCTTTTTCAAGAAAACAACTCAAGGATGTACAATGAGTAACTTGAAATGCATCACTGGGCTCATAGGACATGGGGAAAGTATCTCACTTCCCTGCTCTAAAAAAACCCATCGAATACTGATTAGTATGCAGTCAACACACCAAAGGGGTTAGAGTATCTTATAAGAAAAATCATTGTCAATACTTATAGTAGGAAGACAGAGCATTAGATTAGTAGTACAATGTTGGATTTGTGCCTGAAACTTCTGTATTAAGCCAGAGACCCTTGAAGGGTGCTAAAATAGTTAGGAGGTTGGCTTTGCCTCCTAGCTCATAGTAAAGTAAATATAAATTCTTTATAGAGGATTTATATCCTCTATAAAGGAAAACATCCACAATTTGAGTAGTCAGGTTTGTTTCATATTAAGACCAACCAAATGTGAGCATACAATTAGAAATGTCCAACAAGAAGAAAACCAACTATTATCTATGAAAGCCAGCACAAGTAACAAAAAGAAAACTAAACCACCAGAGATTTCATTCAAAAACAGACAAAACTACTATATGGTAGTAGAAGTCAGCATAGTGTGTTGTAGTGATTGATACAGGACACTAAGAGGGTTTCTAAAATGCTAGTAAAATTCTGTTTCCTAACCTATGTGATAATTACACAGGTGTGAAACTGCACACTTTGTGAAAATAATTACACACTTTGTGAAAATCCATTGAGTTATATACTTACTTTTAGTGCACTTTTCCCCATGTATGTTAATCTTCAATTAAGTAACTTACTTTTAAAAAGCAGTAAACATGCAAATTCTGTAGAGCAAGCACTAACAATATTTTTAAAGTATTAATATACTTGATATTCTGAGAGAGGAGGTAAAATGGAACCATAAAGAATAATTAAAACCAGAGGACACAGAGAAAGATGGGAGAAAAAGAAGAAAAGAAAAAGACAGCAAATAGAAAAAAAAAACAAATACAAACATGAGAGATATCAATATGATAACTTTAAATGTGAATGGTCTAAACATAACAATTAAAAGACAGAGATTTTCAGAATGGATAACAAAATAAGATACAACCACATATCGTATATAAGAAACTAATTTAAGTATAAGAATTCATATGATCAAGAGTAAAGGAATAGAGAAAGCTATACCATGTTAACACATTCAAAAGAAAATAGTCTACCATATTAATTTCAAACAAGCATACTTCAGAAAAATAAAAATTATTAGGAATACAAAGTGGTGTATATAATGATAAAGTGATCAGTTTTTCAATTACACATAACAATTTTTTATTAATGCATATGCACCTAAAGTAAAAAATATGTCAGGCAAAAACTGATAGACTTGCAAGGAGAAATAAATCTACCACTATAGTTGAGACTTCAACAGCTTTCTGCCAGTTTTGATAGATAAAGCAGGCACAAAATCAATGAGGATATAGATAGTCTGAACAGCACTATCAATCAACTTGTCTAAGAAATACTTAGAGAACAATCCATCCAACAACAGCAAAATTCACATTCTTCTTAAGCTCACATGGAACAGTTACCAAGGTATACCACATTCTGGTCCAAACAACAAAACTTACAGATTTGTAAGAATGTAAATTATACAAAGTATGTCCAAAGACTATATGGAGTTAAATTAGAAATCAGTAACAGAAAGATAGCTGAAAAAAATCCCCAAATTTTGGCGATTAAACAAAACACAAAAATAATACATGGGTTGAAGAAAAAGTTTTGAGAGAAATTTTAAAAATATTTTGCACTAAATGAAAATGAAAATATACCTTATTAAGAATTTGTGAGATGCAGCAAAAGCAGTGCTTAGAAGGAAATTTCTATCATTAAATACATATATTAGAAAAGGCGAAAAATGTAAAAGTGGTAACCTACCTTCCACCTTAGGACGCTAAGAAAAAAAGAGCAAAATAAGCCAAAACAAGAAGAAGAAAGGACATAATACAAAATAAGAGGAGAAATCAATGAAGTTGAAAATAGGAAAACAGTAGAGAAAAATAAATCAACAAAATCAAGAGCTGGTTCTTTAAAAAACACAATAAAAGCAATAAACCTCTAACAGACTAACCAAGGAAAAAGAGAGATATATAAATTTACAAATTCAGAAATGAAATTTATCACATATACATTAAAAGGATAGTAAGAGAATAGTATGAACAACCCTATGCCCACACATTTGATAACTTAGTTAAAATGGACCAATTTCTTGAATCACAAAAACTGCCAAAACTCACACTAGGAAATACACATTATCTGAATAGACCTCTATCTATTAAGAAATTGAATCAATAATTAATAACCTTCTGAAAAAGAAAACACCAAGCCCAGAATGTTTCACTGGTGAATTCTACCACTTAGGGAGGCCATCATTACCTTAATACCAAAACTGGATAAAGACATTTCAGGAAAGAAATACTATAGACCAATATCTCTTATAAACATAGATGTAAATATGCTCAACAGAATGTTAGCAAAATCACATATAACAATATGCAAAAACATTATACACCTCAACTGAGTGGGATTTATTCCAGATAAAGAAGTTTGGTTCAACATTTTAAAAACAATCATGGTTATCCACCATGCCAAGAGGCTAAAAAATCATATGACCATATATATCACTTGACAAAGATAAAGCATTTGACAAAATCCAACACCACTGATGGTAAAATTCTCCGTTAAATAGGATTAAATGAACTTTCTCAGATTGATAAAGAACACCTACAAAACTCCTAAAACTAACATCATATTTGATGGTGAGGAACTAGATAATTTCCCCCAATATTTGGGGACAAGGAAAGAATGTTCTATCTCACCATTTCTATTCAACATAGTATTATAAGTCCTCGCTAGTGTGATAAGATGAAGAAAGAAATAAGGAAGGGAAAGAGGGAGGAAAGAGAAGGAAAAAAATACACAGATTGGGAAAAAAGAAATAAATCTTTTTCATAGAGGACATGATTGTCTATCTAGGAAGCCATAAAGAATCTACAAATCGAAACTCCTGGAACCAATAAGCAATTATAGCAAGACCGCGTGATACAAGCTCAATATACAAAAATCAATTGCTCCTATAAAGTAGCAATGAACCCTCATAATTTGAAATTTAATAACATTCGTAATAGCACCAAAAAAACTCTGAAATTCTTAGCTATAAATCTGAAATAAAAATGTACAGGATCGATATGCAGGAAAGTACAAAACTCAGTTATTTTGCAGAAATTAACAAATTAAACCTAAAATTTATATAGAAAGGCAAAAGACCTAGAATACTCAGCAGTATAATAAAGGAGAACAAAGATGTAGGGCACACAAGACCCTGTTTCAAAACTTATACAAAGCCACAGTAATCAAGACAGTGTGGTACTGGTAACTGAAGAATATTCATGTAGATCAATGAAGCAGAATAGAGACCCTGGAAATGGACCCAAACAAATAAACTGACCAAGGAGCAAAGGCAATTCAATGGAGAAAAGATACTCTTTTCAACAAATGGTGCTGGAACCATTCATATGTAAGAAAAACAAAAGAATGTAAACACAGACCTTACACTTCTAATTACATAAAAATTAATGTTTAAAAAAATCATAGCCCTAAATGTGAAATCTAAATTTATAAAACTTCTAGAGAAAACATGGGAGAAAATCCATGTGACCTTTAGTTTGGCAATGAGATTTTAAGTACACCACCAAAAGCACAATCCATGAAAGAAATATGTAATTTGGACTTTATTAAAAAGAAAACTTCTGCTGTGTGCAAAACACTGTTAAGAGAATGGAAACACAAGCCACAGACTGGGAGAAAATATTTGCAAAACTCATATCATATCTGATAAGGGACTCTGAGGTTTCTACCCAACTGATATGAAAATCTGTGTCCACACTTAAGACTGCTTGTAAAAGTTTATACCAGTTTTAATACCAAAACCTGGAAGCAACAAGTGTCATTCAAAAGGTGATTGGGTGCAAAAACTATGGTACATCTATGCAATGGAATATTGTTAAGAAATAAAAAGACATAGATAAATCTTCAATGCATAATGCTAAGTGAAAGTCAGTCTGAAAAGATTATATACCATTCTTCCTAATTATATGGCATTCTAGAACAAGCAAAACCATAGATACAGTAAAAGATCAATGGTTTCCAGGTGTTTGGTGTGGGGATGGTTCGAATAAGTGAAGAAGAGTGGATTTTTTTTTTTAGCATGTTAAAACCATTCACTATGATGGTATAATAGTGAATCCAAGACACTGCCTTTGTCGAAATCCATAGAACTTCACTGCAAAAAGAGTCAATTTTAATGTATGCAGATTTTAAATCATTTTGGATGTCAGGGATCCCAGAATGGAATGTAGAATATGATGAAACAATCTAACTGAATCACAAATGTTTGAATACAATATCACTGAAGGGGAAAATAATACTGACCCATGTAACGTGGGGAATAAGTGGAATCCATGACACTGAAGACAAGAGAAACTTTATCTAGTTGATAAACATATGTCCCATGGGGGTAAGGGTTAACATTTTTCATAATTCTATACATTTATACTTGAATTGAACAAGTAAATGCATGTCAGGTGGTTGGAGCCAGATCTCACTGCTGAAGTGGGAGTTTATAGACAAGCAAAGGGAGAAGGCTAGAACAACCTACATGCTAATATTAGTTGGATTAGAATTGGAGACATCTGTATGAACTCATGTTTAACTTAATATAGATACAGATGTTTACATATGGAAATATTTATATGTATGTAGATACCCAAGTTAGAATATACATACATTGCCTTTTTCTGTTATCTGAGAGGGCCTACAATATCCCAGTAGTAATGAGCATACTTAATACCCACATTTCGGTTTTTAATACCCTTCCACAATAGAAGGAACCAGAGCTCCTTGGAGCAATGGCTAATTATTGGACTGGGGCAGGAAATATAAAAGATGAGCCTTGAGTATCTTGTTGTGCCAAAAAGTAAGTGTAAAAAAAAGAAAAAGAGAAAACTCAAAACAAAAACATAAAAACACCAAAGATGGGGTGTGTCAACGGGATACAGAAGCTATTTGCAACTGCTACCAATGTCCAAAGCTAGAAAATTTGAGCAACCAGTATAGTACTTTGTGCAGTAAAGTGTTTTGTGCTTTGAAACTGTATGAATTAACTAAGGATCACCACCATCACTCCAACTGTCAATACTGTACTTCTCCTAAGGATGGAAGACCGTAACTGTCTTTCCAGTGCTCATCGCTGTTACAATATACATTTGTTTTAAAGCAAATATTGTTTATACTGTTTTTGGACCATAAGAATCCTAGAAACACACAGAGCTGAGAAGACTGCAGGTATACAAAAGGGAAAAAAATTAAAAATCATCATTATCATCATCACAAAATTAAAAATTCTATATTCTACATTTACGACCTATACCAAAAAGACTCTCTTAAGGATATAAGAAGGTCATACCAAGGCACCATAATGCAAGGGCAAATGCCTGAGTAAGAGTTACACTTGCCTTTGTGAGACACTCACTGAAAATTCCCCATGTCCTTGCTACTATTTATAATTTTCACTTGAGTTTATTTTAAGCCTTTGCAGAATGCAAGGCAAAACCCATATCTCAGATTGCTGGGAGGTATAGCGAACCCCAAGAGAAAAGAGAAACTTCTCTAAAAGTTCTTAAGTTTATTAAAACAATGACAACAAGAGGCACTCTTCAGATGTATACTACCCTGCATATACCCTGAAAATGTTAATGAATTCCCCGATCTGAGCAGAACCCATCTGAATAGGTGGGTATAAGAATTGACACTTATTTTCAAATAGTCTAACATTATATTTGATATACCTATATAAAATGCTATTGTATATAATGATAATATATTTTTATATGTAATGTATATACACCATATATTTGTATATATGCATGGTTTATGTATATTTGTATATATGTACATAATACATATGTATATGAGGTCTGACAATTAAGTTTACGAATTCATCCTAAAAAAAGTGCTACAAAAAAAAAAAAGTGCTACATTCCTCAATGCTGAATATCACTACAGTCACCTTTGAAGTACTCCCCTTGGGAAGCTATGCACTGATGCCAGTGCCTAGTCCACCCTTCAAAGCAATTTTGGAACTCTTTTTCTGGAATGGCCATCAGAACTATGGTCGTATTACACTTGATGTTCTGAATGTCATCAAAATGTCTGCCTTTCAATATTTCCTTTATCTTCAGGTAAAGAAAGAAGTCATTGGGGGCCAGATCAGGTGAGTAGGGAGGGTGTTCCAATACAGTTATTTGTTGACTGGTTAAAAACACCCTCATAGACAGTGCTTGTGAGTTGGTGCACTGTTGTGATGCAAGAGCTTTTGTTTTGATGCAAGAAGTCTAACTTTTCCACGCAGCCTTTTCAGCACTTCCAAATAGTAAAGTTGGTTAACTGTTTGTCTAGTTGGTGCAAATTCATAATGGATAATCCCTCTGATATTAAAAAAAGATTAGCAACATTGTTGCAACAAATTTGCGAACCTAATTGTCTGAACTCTTATACACACTACACCATACATCTATATAAAATGTCATTATATGTAATGTTAACATATATACTATATCCAGTTGTACTACTTCATTCTGCTTTCATTCTTGTCCTGAGCTGTCACCCTATAAACATAGTCTGGATCCTGATATACAGAATCATCTGTTTGGATTTGGTGGAATCCCCTGCCTTGTAAACAGTTTGGTGGTTAACACTTCATGGAATATTTGGAGCTGTTTCTGCACAGACTCCAGAATCTCAAATTAGAAATCAATAACCAAAAGATAGCATCAAAATAAAAATACTTGTGTATAACTCTAACAAAATATACACAAAATCTGTATGTGGGAGGCTACAAAATTCTGATAAAAGTAATCAAAGAAGATCTTAAAAAATGGAATGGTATCCATGTTCACATATTGGAAGACTTCATATTTTTAAAATGTCAGTTCTTTCCAACTTGATCTATAAATCCAATCAATCCCAATCAAAATCCCCATAAGCTATTTTGTAGATATCAACAAGCTGATCTTAAAATTTATGTGGAAAGTTAAAAGAACTAGAATAACCAACACAATATTAAAGAAGAACAAAGTTGAAGGACTTACATTATCCAATTTCAAGACTTGTTATAATGCTACAATAAGCAAGGCAACCAGTTATCGGTGAAAGAATAGACACATAGATCAATGGAACAAAACATACAGCCCAGAAACAGACCCAAACATAATAAGACCAACTGACTTTGCAAAGGTGCAAACACAACTCAGCGGAGCTAGGTGGTCTTTTTCAAGACATGCGCTAGAACAACGGGATATCTATATGAACCTAGACATAGACCTTACAGTTTATAAAAAAGTTAACACAAAATATGTTTCCAGTCCAGCTATCATTCTGTTGTTGATTTAGAATTTAATTCCATGTGGTCTGAGGACATACTTTGTATGATTTTTATACTTCTAAAATTCTCTAGAATATGGTCTATTTTGGTAAATGTTCCATATGAGCTTGAAGAATGTGCATTCTGCTGTTGTTGGATGGAAGGTTCTATAAATGTCACTTAGATCCTGATGACTGATGGTGCTGTGCAGGTCATTTATATCCTTAGTGATTTATGCTTGCGCTATCAATTACGGAGAGAAGGAGGCTGAAGTGTGCATCAATAATAGTGGATTTGTCTATTTTTCCTTCAATTCTCTCAGTTTTAGTTTCGTGTATTTGGAGACTCTGTTGTTGGCTGCATACATGTTACTGGTTATTATGTATTCTTAGGGTATTGATCTTTATCATTATATAATGTCTCTCTTCATCTCTGATCTTTTCTCTTGCTTTGATGTCTGCTTTGTCCAAAACTAATATTTGTACTTCAGCTTTCTTTCGATTAATGTTAGGGTGATGTATATTTCTCCATCTATTTACATTTATTCCATCTGAGCCTTTGTATTTAAAGTGGGTTTCTTGTACATAACATATGGTTGGGCCTTGTTTTCTTATCCACTCTGATACTTTCTGTCTTTCGATTGGTGTATTTAGCCATTCACACTTAAAGTGATTAATAATATAGTTTGATTAATATCTACCATGTTTTTGTTTTCTATTCATTCATTGCATTTGTTTTTTGTTTTTTCCCCCACCTCTCTTTCGGCCTTCTTTGGTTTTAACGAAGCCTTTCGTGATTCCGTTTTAATTCCTCTCTTAGTTATACTTCTTTCAAAAGTTTTTAATGGTGGCCTTAGTATTTACTATATGCTTTGTAAACTAATACAAGTTTACCTTCAAATAAGACTATACCACTTCACGTTTAATTCAAGTATCTTGGTATCTTGCAACTGAGTATTACCAATTTCTCCCTCCCATGCTGTGGCATTGCTATCATTCATTTATAGTATCCATTTGCTACAATAATTCAATAAATTGTTACTATTAGTATTGTTTTAAACAATGGTTATCTTTCAGATCAATTAAAGTAAGACAAAGAAAATATTTCATTTTACCTTCATTTATTCCTGCTTTAACACTCTTTATATAGATCTGAATTTCTGATCTGGATCATTTTTCTTCTATGTGAAGAGTTTCATTTAACATTTCTTGCAAGGAATGTCTACTAGTGATAAATTCCCTGAGTTTTCATTTATCTGAGAAAGTCTTTCTTTCTCCCTTACTTTTGATTGACAATTTTGCTAGATACAGAATTCTAGTTTGGCAGAATTTTCACGTTTAACATTTGAAAAATTTTATTCCTCCATGGTCTTCTGCTTGCTTGATTTTTAGCAAGAAGTTTGCTATAATTCTTTTCCCTCTTACTCTATAGATAAGGTGTGTTTTATGATATTCTCTTTGTCTTTCATTTTCTGCAGTTTGAATATGATGTGCTTAGCTGTGTATGGGTGTTTTTGTTTGTTTGTTTGTTTGTTGTATTTATTCTACTTGAGTCTTCTCCAAGCGTCCTTCTTCATGGATCTGTGGTTTGTTGATTCTATTGACATACCTTCAAGCCCAGTGATTCTTTCCTTGACATGTCCAGTCTATTGATGACTCACAAATTTCTTCTTCACTTATGGTATAGTATTTTGATTTCTAATAGTTCCTCCTATACCTTTCTTAGAGATTTCATCTTTCTGCTTACATTTCTCTTCTTGAAGGTTTTCTACTTTTTTTTTCCCATTAGAAGCACGTAACATGTTCATCATAGTTATGCTAATTCCCTGTCTGATAATTCTAACATCTTTGTCATATCTAAGTCTGGTTCTAATGATCGCTTTGACTCTTCAAGACTGTATTTTTTTTTTATCGTCTTTTGGCACCACTTGAAGTTTTTTATTGAAAGCTGGACATGTTGTGGCAGGTAATAGCAACTGAGGTAAATAAGCCTCCAATTATTGTGAGGATTTATGGTTACTTGGGTAGGAGTTAGGCTATGTTTAATGTTTGCTATAGTATAGGTGCCACACTTTCACAATGCTCTTGTGTCCTTGTTTTTGTCTCCTCCCTTGACTTTGATATTCTCTAAGTACTACTGCTCCCCAGACATAGTCTGTGTTTGCAGTTCTCTCAGCTGTAATCACTGTCATGATATTGGAGCCATGACCATCATAGGCAGGTGTCAGTGAGGGGGCATATATTTTAATTAAATCTCAATGTTTGACTCAGCCTCTATCTCAAGACTGTGATCATCAAAATTGTTTTTCAGTGGTATAGCTTTTTATTTCTTCTTACCACCTTCTCCCTTCCCAGACTACAGTATTCTTAACCTATTTCCTTGAAGCCCTGACTGCTATTGACTGTTTTTCCCCCCTTTAGGTGAGACAGGAAGGCTAGAACTACTCTTCCCCCAGCTGGGGTAAGACTCTGGCAGGGTCTTTTACCTTCAAGGGTAGGACGGGAAGGCTTTGGGCATAATTCAAAATAATTACTCTTCCTCACCTCCTGCTGGAGCTTTGAGGATGTCTTTCTTAGATCTTCATCCTGAGAACCTGGTGAGATTCTTGGAGGGAAAGACCAGGAGAGTGTGGAGGACCTCCTAAGATGATGGTCCCCATGACTTTCATTCTCATACTAGTCCATACTCAGCCTCCAGCAATTCATCAAAATTACTATTTAAGTGTATCTACCACTTTATAAGTCCAGTGGCTTCTGTTCCAGTAGGCAAATCTTGGCTGTATCTGGCTGGATGTGTCTATCTTTCGAAATTTCAGGCTGGCCATTTGTCCTGCAGCCCCAATTCTCTGATGTGTTCAAGAAAATTCATTGATTTTCAGTTGCCCCTGCGTTGTTTTTTGTTGCAAGGACAGGACTAAGGATTTCCAAATACTTTACATATCAGACCTTGTACTAGTTCGTCAGGCAGCTATAATAGAATAATACAGACTGGGTAGCTTATAAACACAAACCTTTATTTCTCACAGTTTGGGGGCTGGTAGTCCAAGATTTATGTGCCAGCGTGGTTACACTCTCCTGAGGGCCCTCCTTCTGGTTCATAGCTTAAACCTTTTCACTGTGGTGGAAGAGGCTAGGAATCTCTCTGAAGCCTTTTTTATAAGGAACTAATCCTATTCATGAAGGTTCCACTCTCATGACTTAAGCACCTCTCAAAGGCCACACTTCCTAATACCATGACATTGGGCATTAAGATTTCAAAGTCTCCATGAAAATAGTTTGTAGTTTTGCAACATGCATATTCTGGATTAGTAATGGGGTTAAAATAAGCCTTTTTATTGGTCTTTGTATGTAACTATATACACTAGAAACAGTAGAGATGTAGTGATACATTAATCCTACAATTTCAAACTATCATCTAGATCAGTGTTTGTCAAAGTGTGGTCCAAGGACTAGCAGTGTCAGGCCTTCCTGGAAACTTGTTAGAAATGCAAATTCTTAGGCCCTTCCCCAGACCTACTGAATTGGAAACTCAGGATGGTGTATCCAAAAAAAAATCTTCATTTTGACAAGCCCTCCTGATGCTTCTGATACTATCCCAAGTTTGAAAATCACTGATCAACACTAAATTCTAATTGCAATTGTAACTGGAATACAATTATAATTTTCTTATTAAATTGTCTGTTAGTTTTGTACCTGTTGTAAAAAAAAAAATGTTACTCAATTAGTCACTATTAATGATTCTATTACTCTGGAGATTACCTCAAGCAGTCACAATATTAGTTCCTAAAATCATACAAGGTTTGACTGTGTGAAAATACAATGGCAAATTTACAAGCTTTATATCTTACGGGGATTGGAAGGGAAAATTCCATTTTACCAGGTAAAAATGTTTCTTAATTAAAATATTTTCTAATAGTTTCCTACTTGCAAAAATAGTACACAGAATTTCAGTATACCTTTCATCCAGTTACCCCTACAATTAGCATTTTACATAACCATAGTACAGTGATCAAAATTAGGAAATTAAAACTACTTTTAAACAATCTGCAAATCTTTTTCAATTGTCCGGTTAATATCCCTTTTCTAATCCAAGATCAAACCCAGCTTGTACATTGCAGTGAATTGCCATGTCTCCTTAATTGCCTCTAATGTTAGACAGTTCTTTATTTCTTTGACTTTTATGACGTTGAAACTTTTGAAGTGACCAGATCAGCCAGTGATTTCTATTCTTCAGTTTAGGTTTGTCTATTTTTTTGTGATTAAATTCAAGTTATGCGTTTTTGATATTGAAATGATATTATGCCTTTTACAGTGCATCATATCAATTATATTACTGGTGCTGTAGTCTTCGATCCCTCGGTTAAGGATGTCTGCCAGGTTTATCCACTGGAAAGTTACTACTTTTCCCTTTATAGTAAATACGTATCTTATGGGGGAATAATTTGAATTTATGGATATATCCTATTTCTCATGACATATTTCCCACTAATTTTAGGATCCACTGAAGATTCTTGCCTGCAACAATTAATACTGTGGTATATTCATCAAGTGGTAATTTTTTAAACTTTCATCAATTCTTCCTCACTTGTTAATTGGAATTCTATTATAATGAGGAGTTATTCCTCCTTACCTCCCTTTAATTTTGTATCCAATTATTTATTTATACCAGTATAAGCGCATAAAAAATGTATTTTAATTTATGGCTTATACTCCATCAATATCATTATTTATTTTTTGCTCAAATTGTTCCAGATGCAGCCACTGGGAACTCCAAGTTGGCTCCAGTACCCTTTCAACAGGCTGTCATAATTTTTTAAGCACTTGCTTACTTTTTGACACCACACATTATTCTAGGTTCATTTTGTACTTTCTCTGTCCCAACACTGGAATCAATGTTTCTCCAAAGAGCACTAGTTTATTTTATTAAAGAGTGATACTTGGAAACTAAGATCTGAGTATGAGGTGTGTTCATTGCTAAGTGGTCCAGCTTCTAGGCCCTTTCAAAGGAGAGAGTTCAGAAATATATGTATACACACTTGCGTACATCTATCTCTATTTCTATATCTATCTATCTATCTATCTATCTATCTATCTATCTATCTCTATCTATATATAGATATAGATATATATATCTATATATAGATAGATATACACATAAGAAATTGTTAATACTGATGCCTCCACTTCCAATCCAGTACTGCATGGTTCATTCTAACTATAGTCCTTTGTAAAAGTGTATTATAACTACGTTCCATGAAAAATAAAAAAGAAACTTGGCTATCACTATCCACATATATTTATTTTCTCAGTGCCAGACCACTCATAAAATGGCATCAGAATTGCTAACACATACCTCTGTGGAAAATAAATACAGTCTAAAGTAGAATATTTGTGTGCAGTCAGTCCATTTAGAAGAACATATTGTAAAGTCTTAATGTTTTGCATTTAGATCAGTACATATTTTCAGAATTTTGTATTGTTATTCAGCACATCTTCTTCCCAATGAGCATCCATCCAGGTTTAAAATTTTCCACTGTTAGCATCTAATTAGTTTCAATTGTATAAAATTATGTATTCTACACTTCTCATTTTATTAAAGATTCCTGTATTTTTCTAGGTTTTTGTCTTGCATTTTTATTTAGAAAAGAGAACAAATTGTAATAGCATATAAACACCCCAAGGCAGGGGTTTTGTTTCTTGGATTTTTATTTTATTTTTTCTACTGTAGCCTTAATTCCTGAAACAAGATTTGACATATTAGCTACTCAATAAAAATTTGTTGACTAGAGCATTCAAGTAATTACACAAACATTTGTATAACATTAGCAATTGTGCCAAAATTAAGCTGTTAGCGGACAAGCAATCACCACTAGGTGACAGTATAAAACATTTATACCTTAACTAACACAAATGTTCAAAATTGGCCCATGAAAGGAAAGTTAGGGATGTCACTATATAATATACCTAGCTTGACTTCTGACAATCTGGTGGTACCTCGATAAGAAAAGCATTAAATCAAATGTACAAGCCTACTAAGTACTCATCTGTGATAACAGAACAAATATTTTAGGAATAGTAGTCATGCTAGAAAGAAAACAATGGATTGGGTCTCAGAAAACTTGGTCTTTAGTATTGGTGGACAGGTGATGTGTAGTAGAAAAAGCAGTGAATGAGGTGGGAGCTGCTAAAGCCACAGGGCCAGTGGTAAGGTATGTGTTAACCAAGGATAACGTGAGGATTCTTATGTTGAATGCAGTTGTAAGACACTGCCAACCTGAACAATAAAGCAACACGTAGGGAATGTTGGTACTATTTTGTCACTTTTTTAAGAAATTAGAATACTGAGGAGAGTGCTTATCTTATGTCACACAGCTATTCTGATTCCAGAATTTCTGCTTTTTCTCACTATTTAAACAATCTTGTTTCTCCTAAACTCTTAGTAAAAATACTGATTTTGACACAGTGCCTAAAATTGCCCCAAGATAGGGCTTATAAAAACTCCTAGGAAAACCAGACTAGTAGCTGATTTTGTTTTGATTTAAAATTATTTGTGAAGTTATTTTTGCTCAAGAATGTTGCCTGTTTCACAATTATGTGAATTATAATAGATGAATTTCATTCTCACCTTTTCATAAATAAGAGTTCTTACAGCTGGTTACTGTTTCAATGAGAAATTGAAAAAGCGAGGGTGAAATTAAAATATTCTTTTATCTCAAAGTGTTTCTTCTTTGAGGAAACACAGAATCTATTTGAGTAAAGTGTGTTTAACCTGGAAATCTGCTTCCCAGATATTCCTAGAGAGAAGAGATGACTTCACTGCTATTTAGAATGTCTTTCCTTTGAAGACATCAAATACTTGTGCTGAATAATAAAGAAAAGAAATAAAACACATAAAATATATTGTTTAGATTTATTGTGCTCTATTAGTTTCTTCTAGAGTAGAACTGATTATTTTAAGAAAGTTAATCACTTATAAATTAACTATGATTTTAATCAAATATCTTTAAGTGTCAAAGACTAATTGGCAGGCAAGATTTGAAGTAGAAAACAACTAGAAATTCATTATTTTAGGCCCTTTACTCTAAAATCTTAATGTGTTTGTCTTAACTAAGCTTTTTGGGTATCATTAAGGTTATTTGACTGTGTCTGATGTGATCATGTATTTGCAATTTAAAAGAATATTTGAATTGTATATTTTTAGCAAAGAACTTAGTATTTCATATAATGGCAGCTATAAACATCCAGTAGAGTAATACTTAAAGACAAATTATTATTCTTCAGGAAAATTTCTAAATGTAACTTTTTATTAATTTTTCTCATTATTCTTTCATTAATTGCCATATTTCTAATAATTACCCATCCCTATTAGTACAAAATAAAGAGGAAAAAATACGGCAAAGGCTCTCATGTAAAAGAATAATCAAAATGGGAGAAAATATTATTTGTTTATAATAAAAGGAGTTCAATTTCTGACCAAAAAAATATAAGTATATTAAATACTATGTAGTTTTATTACTTTTAAATATTAGATTGGTGCAAAAGTAATTGTGGTTTAAGAGGCTAAAAATAATTGCAAAAACCACGATTACTTTTGCACCAACCTAGTATTACATAAAAGAATAACACTAACAAATGTGACTAATGAAACATATAGTTACTAAGAGATCAATATTAATTAAATTAATAATAAATATATGCTTTGACATATATCATGTACTCCATAACATAGTTAAACATATTCCAAACTAGAGTCTAAATTATGGAAGCATTAACTTAATGCTTTATGAAAAGATAAATTTACACACTGGGTCTTGACAATTTAATTTCTGGAAGACATAGCAAATTACTAAAGATAATTAGATGAATTATAAAGCTAGACCATTTATCAAAAACAATTAAAAATAAAATTGTATTACCTATTATGTGCTATGGGTATACCTTAAAGTACACATCCAGAAAAATCCTCCAAAGTATTGAACAACTAAAACATTTGGATTAAAAAAAGATTTCCCCGGGGGCATGCCCGGTGGCTCAGGCAGTTGGAGCTCGGTGCTCCTAACTCTGAAGGCTGCGGGTTCGATTCCCACATGGGCCAGTGGGCTGTCAACCACAAGGTTGCCGGTTCAACTCCTCAAGTCCCGCAAGGGAAGGTGGGCTGCACCCCCTGCAACTAGCAATGGCAACTGGACCTGGAGCTGAGCTGCGCCCTCCACAACTAAGACTGAAAGGACAACAACTTGAAGCTGAACAAGCAACAACAACTTGACTTGGAAAAAAAAGTCCTGGAAGTACACACTGTTCCCCAATAAAGTCCTGTTCCCCCTCCCCAATAAAATCTTTAAAAAAAAACAGGTGAAAGTAATTAAAAAAAAAAATTTCCCAAAGCTTCAACGTTCTATATCCAATATTTAGAATAAACAATTGTTCCCATTTTGCCATGTGTGTATATGTATATGTATGTATATATGTGCATGTATATGTATATTTGTGTATATATGTCTATTTGTATATATGTATGTATATATTTGTATATGCATTTGTATATGTAAACTGTAGTTGTATATACATATAAATATGTTCTGAATCATTGAAAGTTAGCTGCAGTGATACACTTTATCACTATTTATGCATGCATCTGCTAAGAATAAGAACTTGCTTCTACGTTATTACAACAATTTAATAGTTACATTATATGTCAATGTGGCTGGGCCACATATCCAAATATTTGGGAAAATATTATTCTGGATGTTTCCATGAGTGTGTTTTTAGATGCGATTTACATTTAAATCAGTAGACTTTGAATAAAGAAGATGACCCTCAGTAATGTGGGTGGGTCTCATCCAATCAGTTGAAGGCCTCAATAAAACAAAAGTCTGATCTCCTTGAAAAAGGAGAATTTTGCTAGCAGGTAGCCTTTGAACTTGAGCTGCAACATCAGCTGTTCCTGGTTTGCCAGCAGAATTCTTTTGGCCTGAAACTGTAAGTAACTCTTTCCTGAGTTCCAGTCTGCCAGCCTTTCCCATCAGATTTTGGACTCACTAAGCATCTACAATTACATAAACCAATTCCTTAAAATCATACATATATAAGTGAACACACACACACACACACACACACACACACATACACGTCCTATTGGGTTTTTTCCTCTGGAAAACTCTAATATGAACATCATAATCATATTTTACAATTTATAAATTTTCAAATTTTCATTTCAAATTTTTAAATTTCCCCAATATTCTCCAAAAACGTATATTTAGTCTTCTTTTTTTTTTTTAACTTTGATTCAATCAAAGTTCATGTTTCCTACTTTTTTTTTTTCCCTATGCCATCTGATATTTTGAAGAGACTTAGTCAGTATAAACAAGATCTCACATTCTGGGATCATATTTTCCTCCTGGTGAGAATAATTTTTCTTATTTTTCTAATCCCCTGCATTTCCTACAATCAGGAAGTTAAATCTAAAGACTTGATTTGATTCAGGTGTAGTACTTTGTGTAGGACGACTTTGTATGTCCTGCAATACTTCATTGGGAGGTATACAATGCCACATAGTCCACTGTTAGTGAGACTACTTTTCATCAGGTGGTTCAAGATGGTGACTCCCAGATCTCTCCATTGTAAAGGTGTTTTTTCTTCTTGCCCACTGAAATTAGTAAGTGATTTTTAGGGGGGTGATACTTCGGTCTCCAGCATCCTGTTTCTCAACTATATTTCCTCTAATGATTTTAGCCTCTAGTGATGTTCCTTTTCTGAATTATTTTCCTTAGGGTTAGAAAATGGTCATTTTTCTAATTCTATCATTACCCCTCCTTTTAAACTAGCATTTTTAAACTTTTGCTTAAAAAAAGAGGAAGAGAGCTTTATCATTACGATGGGCTGAACTGCACATCCTCCAAGGGTGATGCTAAATGCTTAACTTTTCCTTTAATGACCTAATTTTGAGGATAAGGAGTTAGTGTAGTAATCTCCTCATTGGAGCATATCTCTCACTCTCAGTCACCACAATGGGTTCATAGATTTTTATATATTTAAAGGTTACAGTCAATTATGTTCATTATTCTTTTTGATGCTCAAATTGTTCCAAAACTGGTTTCTAGATCCTTGTAACATGTCTTCATTTTCTCAGATTTTTTTTGTGTCCTGGCATAACAAGATGTATCAAGCTCAGTGTGTACTTTCCCTAAGCCAGTCCTAAGCCAGAGCAACCATTTCTCCAAAATGGTATTTAGAAACCACAAACTGGGCACAGGTGTGCTCACTGGATATTTTTAAAATAATGTTTAAATTCATAGATGAGCTGGCAGATAGAAGAGGTTTTGGAGACTTCTAGGGAGGAAAGGGAACGTTATGCTGACATATAACTTGGGCTTTAATGAGGCACAGGCATGGAGAATGATCAAAATTACTATTTGGGGAGAACTCAAAAGAGGAAGGTTGAATCCGAAACCACCACATAGATAGAGCCTGGGATCCTGAAAGACAGTGCACTCTGAGGTTGAATTACAAAGGGACAAAAGAAAAAGAAAAAATACAGAGGGACATCGTAGGATATTTGCCTAGCTTGGACATCAACCTAAACAGAGCTGGAAAGAGAAAAGAACATTTCCCCCTGAAATTTCTCAAGCATAAGTGTACCTTCACTTGAAATTGAAAGAAATTACCTAACACTACCTATCTGGCCCACAAAAATCCATATATCAAATATTAAGCGATCCTAGGTTGTTAGTGTCCATATTCATCTGCAGAAACCAGAACAAATCTTCCCTGAAGGAATTACTTTTGAACCTCAGCCTCACAAAATTCCCAAAATCAAGTAAGTAGCTACCATCAGAGAGAGAGAGAGAGAGAGAGAGAGAGAGAGAGAGAGAGAGAGAGAGAGAGAGAAAATATTAGCAGGAAAGAAATGTTTTAAAGCCTGCAGAATAATACCCCAAACACTACATATATTGATATTATGAGGTAAGGAATATAAAACAAGTAGGCTTAAGAGGAACAAGATGACAAAACTATGATACAGAGCAAAAGATTTTAAAAAATGACCAGGCATATTTTTCATTTCTAAATAAAATATAATCATTAAATGAGAGAAACATTTTAGAAATGAAAAATACAATCATTAAACTGAGAGACTCAATAGATGGGCTAAACAAAAATTACCACTGGCCAAAGAGAGAATTCATGAAGGAGAATATTAAATTTAACAAATTACCCAGAATGCAGCACAAAATTATAAAGAAATTAAAACATGAAAGAGAGATTAGGAGATGTTGAGGATAGAATAAAAAGTCACTATGTGTCTATTCAGAATTCCTAAGAAAAGAATATGGAAAATGAAAAAAGGCAATATTCAAGAATTTTCCATAACCAATAAAGATATCAATTCTCAGACTCAGAAAGTCCTAGGAATTCCCAACAATATTACTAAAAAGAAACACACGCCTAGACATAATACAGAAACTACAGTGGAACTGTAGTTCAATAAAGATAAAGACTTTAAAAAGTCAGAGAGAAAAGACATTTTTTTAAGTGAAGGAACAACAAAACAGCTGAATTCTCAAAAACAAAAATAGAAGCCAGAAGCTAGCTAGAAGAGTATCTTCAAAGAAGAAAACATAGATGCCAGCCAGAATTTTATGTCTACCCATAGCTATTATTTAGGAATGAAGGTGAGATACAGACATGTTTAGCAAACAACAACAACAAAATGAAGATGTAGTCAAGATTACATTTAGACAAAAATAAAACAAACAAAAAATCTTTATAAGGGAACAGTGAATGAATATACTTCAAGAATAAGTAAAATTGTTTCAGAAAACAAACTGATCACTCAGACACTTAAAAAATTTTAAGTACGCTGGTAAACAATGCTTCAAGCAATGAGTAAATATGAAAGAGGACTGGAAAATACACTGGAATAGTGATAATATTACTACACATCCAAAAGTATTCAGTGCAGTAGAACTTTGCTCAGAGGAACACCAATAGACTCAACATTCTTATACTTGAAAAGCCTTGAAATTAATGAGGTAATATTCCAATTTAGGAGGCTAGAAAAAAAGAACAACAGAATAAATATAGAATATAGGTAAAGGTAGAAGAAAACAGGAAATAAAAATGACAGCTTTGAAATTCATGAAAACTAAAAAATAGCAATACTTTTTGTGAATTGTTCTTGGAAAAGATCAATAATCTGATTTTCATTTGGTATGACTAATTAAGAAAAAGAATATGCACCAGAAATTTGAAATGTATAACACATTTAAGTTATTGTAACAAATATGTTTCAGTATACTTGGCTTCCTGTGTAATTTTGTGTGTTTTATTTTGTGCATTTAAAAATGTTGTTTTGTGAAAGGGTCCATAGGTTTTACTAGATTACTAAGGAGGTTCAGGAGTTCATGATAAAAAAAAAAAAAGTTATAAACCCTAGGTGCAATTTAAATATTGTTACAGAGTTTTAGGGTCAATATCTTCTTCTTTACCTGGAAGACTCAGAAAGTTGGACATTTTTTATTATTTTCTTTAAGACCTGCTGGATAGATGGAAGTCAGTATAAAGTAACAGAGAGACAAATGAACAGATGAATTAATAGATAAGTGAATAGGTATAACTCCCAAATGTTGGTCTATCTACCCGCAAACACATTGAATCTGTATATCAGATCTGCAATTACCAATACATCTTAGGTTTGTTTCCTTTTTGAGTCTAAATTTTTCATTCAAATGTTCGTATTGTCTGTCATATTTTCACTATTGTTTTCTTTTTGCAAAATCTTGGTCATAAATTTAATGAATCTGGTCATTGATGTACTAGAATTAACCAATATCTATATGCATTTTCCTTTTAATTAATGAAAATCTATCATCAGGCCTTTTAGCGGAAGATGTCAAATTTTATGCAAATAACACTCTGTACACCCCCTTCAAGACCACTGATATACATATTTTGTTAATGAAAATACACATATATAAATAAATTTAATTATGTTATATATAAAGTTATACATAAATAAATGAGTTTTATATATATTTTATATATTTTTAAATATGTATTTTAACAACATAGAGGTTCAATTCCACATTGCCAATGTTAATATAATAAGCATTCCAGGAGGAGTTAATGATTAATAAAGGAAAGGAAATAATCAAAGAAATAATAGAAATGTTTTGATTAAAAGGACCTATGAGCTCAGTATATAGCAGAAACTCACATATTGATATATTCTAGTGAAATTTCAGGACTTCAAGGTAAGGAGGAAATAAAGAAATCTTCTAGGAAAAAATAATAAAAAAAAATATGTACAACAAATGGAACCAAACTGATTTTAGTAAAACTGGATGCTCAAAGACAGTGGAAAACACTGTCAAATTTGATTGCAAAAATGATCTTAGATAATAATTCTTCATATAGTTATCTATCAATCAAGTTTGAGAAAATAAATACATTTTTAAGATATAAAGACAGGGAAGGTTTGCAAAACATCCCTATCCATTATGAATAAATACCGCTTGGAATATTACAAAATAAGAAAAAGAAAGGCAAGAGAAAGAGTGTCATAAGAAGCCTGAGTATGAACTAGAAGAATCATCCTCAACCCTGTACAAACATTAGAATACATCTGGGGCTTTAAAAAGTACTACTGTTCAAGGAGAGGAGCATCTTCGATGCTGATAATGTTCCATGATTTGGATTAGAGGTACACAGATGTGTTCACTTTGCACTATTTAATCACAAAAAATACACATGCCTAATTTCCACCCCAGAGTTATTAAATCAAAAAATCTAGGAGCTGGGTTCCAATGTGGGCATTTTTTATAAGTTCCTTGAGTCATCATAATTTGCATCCAAAATTCAACCACTACTCCCAAAAGAAGCTAAAATGAAAACAAATTAATATTTTTGAAACCCTGGTGCAGAAAGGTGAAGTTAATCATGGTCCTTGACTCACAGTATATTAAGTACCTCTTTTGTTTTATTCTTTCTTTAATTTATACATTCCTTTATTGTCATCTCCTAATCCAATTCTCCATTCTGCCCCCAAACCACCTTTTGCTTATATGTTTTTTATAAAGTATGAATTATTGTATGTGCTTGTAATTTTCATTTAAAAGGTATTATGTTCAATATCTTATTCTGTTACTTTAGACAGCTACCTAATGTAAGTCAAGAATTAGAACAATCATTATAAAATGTGAGAATATAGTGTTTAACACTAAAATTAACTACAAAACAAAAACTGTTTTATAATATTTAATTTTAGAGAACAGAACTAGGCAAGGAATAGATATTTCATTTTATTAGACATTAATTTTCAAGACAACTTCTTTCTCAAAAAGATCAACTCCTTTTACTTTGAAGGCATGTAGTACCATTATGGCACACTGTATGCAACACATGTTTAGTTATTATTTCTCTTGTAAAGTTTGAATTTGAATATTGTAGGAATTTTAGGTTTATTAGTGTCATGTTTTGGACTAATTCTTATGTTTTGCCTAGCACCATATAGGATAATTTCAAAGTCCATGGAGTGGATATAGGCTCCTATCTTGAATATGGAAAACATTCTTTACAAGTGATATTTATCTCTGGTTGCATTGCTTTGCTGAAAAATTTAGCTTCCAACTGACAAATTTGTGACCTCCTGAAAATAGCATATTAAAAACGTGAATCTGTCACTGGACAAGTATCATAATTTGACCTGGAATAATAGCACATATATTTGTGTGTGCATAACTGAGTGTATATACACACTGGAATGCATTTAATTAAACATGTCGAGATAGGAAAGCATATGTAAAAGCCCCAGCAAAAAGAATAAAATATGTAGAAAGATACAAACTCTTTGGATATTTATAATATTCTGACTGTTCATGAATATATGTGGAACGATGAGGTAAATTCTTCCATTGCATGGATGCCAAGAGAGGAAGAAGAGCTTCCAAATGCCATGGGGAGAGACAGCTGACTACATAGCCAGAGGTGCCTTAGGAGTTGGCCAAGATGGGTCAGACAGTGAGCACCAAGCTGAACCCACAACAAAAGGAAAAAGTAATTTTATATGGTCATACCATTAGTGAGTTTCTTGTTGAAATGCCTATATAACTGGGAAGTTAGAATTGTCAAGGCCATGCTGTGATATGATATGGAAGATTAAATAGAAGACAATTTTTAAAATGTGGTGCAAAAACGCATACATGCATGCACATATCTGTCGGAAAACATAGGACTTTAAGTCAAAATTTTACCAATTATTACTGAATAATTTTTAATAGTTCCATGGGTGAAGAAATCTTGAAGAAGGTATGCATCTTTGGAAGCTGTTATTACTTTTTCAGCAGAAAAGTGAATGAACCTAATCTATATTCACAGACAGTTACAAGCTCACAAAATGTGTATACATAGACAGAGAAGGCACAATCCATTTAAAAGAGTAATTTGGGGTAAGGTTGAATCTGATGACCCTATTACCAACCTATACGTCGTCTTGTTGTATATATCATTACAGGGAAAAAAGAATGAAGTTTATCTATATTCTTACACTACATTATTTAATTTGATCCACTCAATAACCCTGAAAGATAAATAACACTAGTGTTGAGTATTTCCATGTTACAGCTGAAGAAACTAAGAGTGAAATAAATCAAATGACTTTCCCAAGGTCCTACAGCTAGAGTCTGTACGCTGCATGGAGCCAGGTCATCAGATTCAATGTCATTCTGCTACATATTTTATCGTATTACTTCAAACAATCACAGAAGCTGCAGTTTTATGTTTATTTACAAAGTAATTGCTAGTTCTCTGCCTTTTTAGCAACTTTAGCCTTGATGAAAATATCCATACAGCAGAATAATTTTCCCCAAAGATGTCCATCTTTTAATCCCTAGAATTTGTGAACATATCAAGGTTATATGACAAAACGAAACTAAGGTTGATAATCAACTGACCTTAAAACTGAGAGATCAAAATAATGTAATAGACATTTCACCCCTCCAAAGAGATAACCCCCTGTCTCTAATCTATTGCCTCTCTGACATCGTATATATCTATTACAATTCCACTATGCTGTAGTTCATAATATCCCGTGATGATATATACAATTATAGTTAACATACAATATTATTCAGCTTCATCTTCAGGTGTACAGTGCAGTGGCCAGGCATCTACACTGTCCATGAAGTGGTCTCCCTAATAAGACATGTGCTCATCGGACACCCTACAAAATCTTTACATTATTGACATTGTTTTGTACACTTGAAACTAATAATAATTTTAAAAAACAATTAAAAAAGAAAAACTGAGAGATAATTCTGAATTAGATGGTTGAGCCCAGTGAAATCAAAAGTGTCCTTAAAAATGGAATAGGAAGACAGATAATCAGAGTAAGATGTAACTAGAGAAGAATGGCCAGAGAGATACAATATTACTGGCTTTGTGGAGGGTGGAAGGGAGCCCTGAGCCAAAGAATGTAGGCAGCCTCCTGATGCTGGGAAAGCTAAGGAAACAGATGTTCCCCCAGAACCTCGAGAAATTCACATAGCCCTTCCAACACCTTGATTTTAACCAGTGAGACTCATTGTGAGCTTTCGCTACAGCACTGAGAAAGAAATTTGACTTCTTTAAACTGATAATTTGTTACAGCAGCAACAGAAACTCATACATATACCTTAGGAGCTTACCATGGCAAACATTCATTTCTTGCTCAAATTACCTGAAGGTAAGTCAGCTGTGGCTATAACAGGCTCTGCTCATCTCTGTGAGTTTTCTCATTCTGGAACACAGTTTGAGGAAGTAACTACAATCTATCTCTGGGTCATGCTCTTCTCAAGTAAAGGGTACACAAGAAAGATATAAAACCAGAACTAAATAAGTAGATTCAAAGATTTTGTTCAGATGTGCAATATCACAGCTTCTCACATTTCACCAGCCAGAGCAAAACCACATGACCAAACTGAAAGCAATGGAATGAGAAGCACATGGTTTACTTGGCAGAAAGGAAAGGGAATATGTAATTGGCAAATATGTAATACAATGTGCCACAGACATGAAGAACAATGTCTGTAGGCTATGAGAAGCTAAATTTTCCTATTCACCTTTTCCTAAGCTAAATTGACCATCCCTGTGAAGGTCAAAGCAATTGTTCTGGTGACGATTCTCCATTGTTCTTCCAAGGGACCGAGAGTGCCTGTTCTAAAACAAAAACCAGTACAGAAAGATCTCTAAGCCACACATGCTTTTATATCTCCAGCTTCAGAATTAAAGTAAGCCTACATGTAGACATTATTCTACAATACTTAAAGCTCCCTCCATGCTGCGTACTTTTCGCTCAATACATATTAATGTGCCAGGCACTGTCCTAAACACACGAGAGAGTATTTTGCTGCAGAGAAGAATGAAACTAATGGAGGGAGGAGAAAACTTATGAGATGAATCCAAAGCAGTGTTGCAAAGTAAATTAAATGTGGTTCTGCCTTTGATACCAGCTTCATGGTTTGTATATTCATTTTCCTGGCAGTGCCTCTTTCGTTACACTAATCTCTAACATCAGGGACTCATGCTATACCTTGTCTGTCTGTCCAGGCCCATGACACTGCCCCACCTGTCCAGTCCTCTCCCACTGACTTCCCGTGTTCTCGAGTATCTCTTTCTTCCCTTGTGCTGTTAAAACTAACCTGTCTTTTGTCCAGCCTTGTAGGGCTTTCGGAAGAATTTTCAACAATTTTCAGTTGGTCCTTTTTCCAGACCTCTCTCCACCACACTCATCAATACCCATTACTGGCAGCATGGACCATCTAACAAAATGCAAAAGTGTTTCCTGAGAAGGATATTACTTAAACTCCACTATGAAGTCCACCCCATAAACATTTATTAAGCTGGCATGCCATTTGAGGTAGTGTGCAGGGACTACAAAGCAGGAGGAGGTGCATTTCCTGTTCCTAGGTAGCTCACATTTGTAGAGGGCAGGCACCTACATAAACAGGACCAGCTGTGTGCTGGTCCTGAGCTGGTCTGCCTTCTGATGCATACCTCCACCTTGCCCTGTTCTCCTCCGTAACACCATGCGCCAAGACCTGCAGGATGTTCCGTCAGTATCCTGTTTCTCGGGATGCTCTGTCAGCTGGCTTTCTGCCGGATTCAGGCAAAGGTAGGTGCTGGTTAGAGACTGGAGGGCATTAGAAAAAATAAAAAAAGTTAGTAAATGAAAACTGAGGCATGGAGAAGTTTTTAACTTGCTAACACAGTTTGTAGGTGGCAGAGGTGAAATTTAAAACCTGAACTAATCAATAAAGAGCCCTCTTTCTCACTATCCTCCATTTAACACAGTAACCTAATACCATCCAGTGCCACTTAGCAGAGCTGTGAGGAAGTAGAACAGGGACAGATTGACAGATATGTTCTAAAGCAAAGTCCAGACAGAGAGAAGATCTTAGAACCTGGGGAAAGCAAGGGAGAACTTGCCTATGTGACATTTCCTGTGCAGTGTCCAAAAACAGTCAAAGAATGAGGTAGAGGAAGGGAATTCAGGGGGTGGCAGTGATGGGAAAATGGGGTAAATTAGAAGGAAGTGGCAGAGGGAGGGTTCTTAGGGCTTATCCTGGGTGGAGGTAAAGAAAACTGAGATAAACGCACAGAAGGGGAGCATTGTACAAACACTCTCGAGGGATCCTTCTAAGAGAAAGGAAGCTCTTCCAGCTTCATATTCCAGGCAGAGCCCTTGGGGCAGATTTGTAGGTGCCTCCTTTCGTGCCTCCGTGCTCACCACCAACTCAATCATGAGAACTAGTTGCAGAACAGGCACTTTTCTCTGAGTTTATATGTGTCAACAGCCCTGACTGCAAGTGATGAGTCCACAAAACAAAGCAAAGGCACAATGTGGGGTGACATAGAAACTAAAAATAGTCTAAGTCTTTGTCTTTTTAGGTTATGTAGGCATTAGTTGAGGAAGAACAACAACAACAACAAAAACCCACCAAGTAGAATAATAAGGGCATGTCTATTCATAGAAAACTGACATTGTTGTAGTAAGTACCCTTGTCTGTTCTCATAGCCTTGCTTCTATGTTCCTAGGCATTTGTTCTTCTCTCCACCTTTCCTCTTGATCTGTAAAGCGTGCTGGGAATGATTAGGGCCGTAGGAAATAGGCAGTATCTGGATCAATGTACTTCTGACTAACATGTAATTAAAACAGGAAAGAAAGGAACAGGGGGCATACTTGTGTGTCCACGTTAAATACAGCCAGAGGAGGTACATAGGCCGGAATTTATTTGAGGGTCATGCTATTAAACTGAAAGGACACCATGGGAAACACTGCAGAATTTTACATATACACAATTCCATAAATAAATGTAGTGCATCAAAATATGAAGCCCTGGCTGTGTACTATAAATGATTTGAGGGCGGGGGGCTGAGCTACACAAAAGAAGCTTAAGCGTTATGCTTAACCTCCTGGCTGGGCACTTTGGCAGAGCAGGCCAAATACCGAAGGTTCTTCCCATGGCGACCTCAAGGAAAGCACAGGAGTGAGTTGATACAGATGGCTACGTACCACTATTGCCTAGCCTAGCTGTTGAATTAGCAGCTATGACAAGTGGTAAAAATGACTAGGAAAATCTTCATTCCTCCGATTGGTTTTCTGCAGCTACTATATGCCAAATAATGTGCCACGCATTAGGACTGTAATGGTGAGCAAGTTAGGTATTGTCCTAGTGTAGAGGCCAGCGAGGACATTGAAGTTTAGAGAAATTATAGTTTGTAACTTGCCAGAAGTCACATAGCTAGTAAAAGTGGAACCAAGATTCACACCAGCTTCTGTCTGACCTTTAAGCCCATGCTTTCAAGCACTACCCTATACTATGTTGCCCCGAAAATAAGACCTAGCCGGACCATCAGCTCTAATGCATCTTTTGGAGCAAAAATTAATATAAGACCCAGTATTATATTATATTATATTAGACCAGGTCTTATGGTAAAATAAGACTGGGTCTTATATTAATTTTTGCTCCAAAAGGTGCATTAGAGCTGATGGTCCGGCTAGGTCTTATCTTTGGGGAAACACGGTATGACTGTTTTGCTCCCTTTTTCACTCTGAAATTTTGTCTCCTGTAAATTTTAGGGCCATGATTTGTATGGGGCAGCTTGTCCAGTTGCCTTATGAATATTTCTTTAAATATTTGAATTCGAAGGCTCCTGGAATTGTATCTGGTTGCAATTTTGTCTTATCTGATGAGCAGTGTGGAGCTGGATCTGCCAAGCCCTGGCTGGACTGAATTAATCAGCCTGAGGCTGTCCCAGGGAAGCCAGTCACTGCAATTGTGCAGTGACTTTCCCCATACAGATGGCCCCTTAGTCAGCTCTGAGAGTGCAGAGGAAAGTCTGGCTTGGCGTTTCAGCAGCAGACTGGGTGGACAAAGGCCTGGGTGGACACAGATGCCCAAGCAATTGTATTGAGTCTATTTTCTGTCATTTAAACCCAGTGTCATTTATTATTCAACTCCGAGTGTATTTTGGAGATTCAATTTGTAGGGTATATGACACACATAGTAAATTGGTAGGTATTGTCTCAGTTCATTTGCTGGAGGACAGGTGTTCATATCACAAGGACCAACAGTCCCATCGACAGTAATTGGTACCTTGGCTAGCAGTCTGAGCCTAGAGGGCAAGGACTAAAAGTGCATGAAGAATGAACTAATAATCATTTCCCCATGCAGCATAGTGTGTTTTACTTGAGGCTCTCAAAGCACATTTTAGGCATTCATTCACCCTCACTGCAACACTGCCTGGGCTTGCTATCACTCTCCTGCTATAGCCAGGAAAACAAAAGCAAAGAATGGCAGACTCAGGTTCACAGGAGAGAACAATGACAGGATGGGGATTAAAAACTCAGGAGGCCTCCATCTTTGCTCTCTCTCCTTGGAATCTTACCACTTCCATTTTCCTCTCATTTATTTTTTAATGTCTTAGTCAAAATATTATTAAGGAACCTAGACCGATGAATTCAATCTTGCCCAGGTTAATTAACATTAAAATGTTTGCAAGTCTGCATGGTGCACAAAATCACACTCAACACAAATTAAACAAACAAGCAAACACACTTTCAGTAACACAGAGACTGCCTGGTTAAGTATTTCAATGTGAACGAAGGGATCTGGGTAGGATGTAAAGATATGTGTAAAGTGAAGAAACCCCAGAGCCTAGATGTTATCTTAAATACATATCTAATGTCATTTCAGAATACTTTGCATGCTAAATTCACTTAAAAATATGAAATTAGCAACCCCTGTCCTTGTGGGTTTTGCTAATAATGAGCAGGGAGAAAACTGGAACTTTTGCCCTGAAGCTCAGGTGAAAAGACATAATTAAGAATACTGCACTGGAAACAGTGATTTCTACTTCCCAGGTGGCATTTAGTTTCTGCATACTTACAAATAGCCATCTATAACAAAACCAACACTCAATTAAGCTCCTTCGACTTATAACAAATGCAGTTTTCTTTATCACCAGGTGAGAAATTCCAAAGGATAAATTGAATTAATGTAAAACTAGACTGACTGCCATCTTCTCTTTCCAAGGGTAAGGTACGCAAACATGAAGTGATTTAAGAGTCTTCTGACCTTTGGGAAATTAAATTTGACTGATAACATGATGAAGGTGTACCATGTCACTCCAAACAGCCATGCAGGCAGTACACAGTACAACTTCAGGGCACCCCAACATATAATACCTCAGAATGAGTGAGAATGGAGACCCCGGGGTTCAGCAGTCAGTGGCTCTGCATCCTGACTGTTTGGAGAGGATAAATGTCCTTTGTACTAAATCCAATTTATCTAGTTAACTGACCCAGTCTTAGCAGAAGATAAAATTATCTAAAATTCTTCATAGAGAACAAGCAGTTGTCAGCATTTGTTTGACACAAATACCAAGATATAATTAATGAGCTCTACCATCACGATGTTTTCAATATAACTCTCACTTTGATCTAAAATGAAAATAGAAAGAAAAAAAAGGGGGTCCCCAGAGAAGCAACACAATGTGAGGAGAAAAAAGACTCAAACAGCTAAGTTAATTGGTCCAACTTAGTAATCAGAGGATCTAGAAAGATGTGACCCCAAGGACAAGATCTTCCGATTCCATACAAGTCCTTGGATTTCATATCATTGAGAAGTGTGACCACTCTATTTAATGAGCTTCTCCCAAAGCTAGGTTCCATAACTGAATAGGGTGAAACTCCATTTGGAGAGTAAGCTCCATCTGTAGCTTTGGGACCAGGCTGTCAACAGGAACAAAAAGGAGGCAAGCCATGAACTCAGTGTCTCCCTGGCCTCATACTCTGCTCTATTAATGAAGTCCTTGCTTTGTTCTGGAGACATAGCTCCCATCTTGTATCCCATCTACAGTGACTGCCTACTGTGTTTTCTGATGTCTCAGTCCCTCTCTTGAAATTCAGTGTGCCTATTTTTCTCATTGCTTTTCCCCAGTCACCTGCCAGGACCTGCCTGGTTCTTGGAACATGGCCTCTCCCTGGTCATCATGATGGACTATCAGCACCTGCTGTTGTCATCAGGGAAGTCAATTCCCTAACACAAGAAAGAGAAGCAATCTAGAATATTAAAGCAAGGAGCAGGAAGGAATCTGTTTATGATTACCATGTTATCCTTGATATTAACTTCTGAATTTTCTTCCATATGGTCTTTGCCTTCATTCAATTTTTTGGCTCCTGGAACAAAGGTGATAATTGAATTCATTTCCTGGCTACACATGTCTTTCTATTGGTCCCTTCTCTTTCATCGATGGACACATTTATCTTCTACTCATTAATTCAGCTGGCGTGGCTTTGTCAGCATATGTTCACTGAAAGACATTTAGATGATCATGACCTTAAACTCAAGAGAACAAAAACCCTAGTCATTTAAAGAATTTTAACAGAGTTAGTGTGCTAAATGCCTGTTAGGTCATCTGAAGACCAAACATGTCTTCATTTATTCTAAAACTAAGACATGTCAAACAAATTTTTATTTGTTTCCATTAAGAACAGAAGATTGCCTGGTACATGCTTGTCACATATACAACATTGTCTAGTCCATAAAAAGCCCTCAATAAATACTTGCTGAATTAATAAATTAGGTAATTTAAGAGTATTTGAACGGTAGATTTCTTCCCTTCTCAATATTTCCCCTTCCTTGTCTTGCATTCCCCACAGTATGAACCAGAGCTTTCCATCAAAGGTAATGAATGTCAAATAAATGGAGATTGGTGAATGACAGACTCAATAACACCAGTTATAACATATCTGTATGATATGATATCCGATATGTCTAAACACATTTATGTAAGCATAGAAAACATTGTAGCGGGGAATACAGGGTGATAAGAACAGTAGTTATCCCTGTGTTATATAATCATATTTTTACTGTTTCAATTTTTCTAAATTTAATATGGATAACTTTAATTAATATTACAAAAATCGTTGTACTTGTGATAAAAGGAATTTAAACAATATCAAATTTGTTTAAATATAAATGTTGTTTCCACAAATCATACTCCCCAAAGATAAATATCATTAACACTTTGATATGAGAACACAAACACACACACACACACAAACACAAATAATATATAAACATAAAATGGATCAATCATACTATATATATACCGTACTGTAACCTTTTAAGTTCAATGATCTGATATATAGCTATAGACAGATAAAAATATAGACATAGATCATATATGATATACCTTACTCTGTTTAACAGCTGCTAATTATTTCATTGAATCGATGCACTTATTTATTTAACACTTTTTTAGTGAATGATTAGGCTGTTTTCAACTTTTTGACTATAATAAATATACCATTTCACACTTGTTTAATGTTTTCTTATATTAAATTCTTATGAATACGTTTATAATTCAAGTTTGATGTATTTTGTCAAATGAATCTCCAGAAATGATATATCAATGTACATTCCAATTATGCATAAGATTTTGCTTCCCTATGACATTTACTAATATCGAACATTATAAAACATTTTAATCTTTGCTCATTTGATAATTTTAAAATATCTAATTGATGTTTTAATTTAGAATTCCTTGGTTATTACTAATGCTATTTTTTTCATTTTTATTGGATATTTGCTGTATTGTGAAGTATAGCTTATGCCCTTTGCCCTTTTGTATTCAGAGGTATTAGTCTTTTTTTATTGATTTATAAGGTAATTTTTTAAAGGATGAAAAATTTGTATTCCTATTACATATTGCAAATATCTTTCTTAATATTTCATTTGTCTCTCAGTTTATTTTTATTTTGCCACAAGTTCTTCGTATACTATGCAGTCACAAATGTTAATGTTTTCATGTCATTGTCTTTGGGTTTTACATTTTGCTTGGAAAGTACTTTCTGTATCAAGAATATTAAATACCCTCCTACATTTTTCTAATACTGTTATTTTTTTACAGTTGTATTTTAAATCCATCTAGAATTGCACCTGTATATATAATGAGATGCAGAGATCTGAATTAACTTTCTTGTCAAATAAACATCCAAGTGTGCCAACATCAGTTATTGAATAATCTCTTTTCTTCACTGAATGTTTTTAAGCAAGGAAGTAACATAATTAAAGTTGTGTTTTAAGTAGATTAAATAAGGTATAGAGATGCTTTGGAGAGTACATCTGAGATTTGATGTGTTCTGGCAGTGGAAAACAACATTTGGCTGCGTGTCAGTTACGAGTCCCCCAAATTGCCATATTTAGATGTTATATATTTATTCAAAGCCAAAGCATAAACATTCATGTGCAAAAAAAGTGAATCTACACCCAGAGCTCAAAATGCAAAAATCAACTTGAAATGGATCTTTTGCAAAACATATATCTGATAAAGGGACTTTATTCAGAATATATGTAAAGAACTTTCACAACTCCACAAAAGTAGGCAAAAGATTAGAACAGATAGGTCACCAAAGAGTTATTGATAGCGAATATGCACATGAAAATTTGTTCAATATTAGTCATCAAGGAAACGCAAATTAAAACCACATACTTATCACACAGCTATTAAAATTAGTAAAATTTAAAAACCGACAATATCAAGTGCTGGTGAGTATAAAGAGTAACTGGATCTTGCAAAGTGGTACAGTTCCTTTTTCATACACTTTGGAGAACAGTTTGGCAATTCTTATCAAGGTAATTATACACTTACCATATGACCAAATAATTTTACCCTTAAGTATCAACTCAAGAAAAATAAAATGTATATCCACACAAAAACCTATGCCAGCTATTTATAGCACTTTTATTCACCCCCAAACTAGAAACAACCTAAATGTACATATACTAATAAATGGATAAATTATGATACATACATGCAGCAACATGGATGAGTCTTAAAACAGTTATGTCAGTGAAATCAAAGTCACAAAATTTAGTTTTGCTTTTTTTTTATAGGCAGCACCCCACTTCCAGCTACCAATTTTTGTATTGCATGGTACAGAATGTTATGTCATAGTAACCTGAAACTCTAAATCTCAGGCTTAAAAAAACAAAATTACATTTCTCACTCACCATATACATTGACTGTAAATCAGTCACTCCATGTTCTTTGTGGGCCTGTTGAGAAGTCTGCATCTGAGATGTTGATAGCCTTATGGTAAAGAACAAATAGAACAAGTCAGAATCAAATTTTGGTACTTGAACTGATTCTCTGAAAGTGAAACACGGCAGTTTTGTTCATATTTCATTGGCCAAAGCAAGTCTCATGGCCAAGCTTAAAGCCAATCGGATGAAGAGAAATATTCTTTTCATGAAGATGGATAGTGAATCTTTTTAACAAAAAATATGTTCAACTATAGTAAGGTGTGACTTTGTAGCAATTAGAGCTGAATAGCAGTGCAGTGAGCAATAAAAGTATCTCAACAAAAGCTAAAAAGTGTTCACCATTATAATATATGTAGCTACCATTTATTAAGTACATAATAAAATCCTAGACCCCTGCCTCCATTTAATCTTCATAAAACCTAAGCAGTGATGGAAACTGTGACTCAGAGAGCCACTTTACCTAAAATTACATAGCAGTAAGTGACAAAGCTGGAATTGCTATCCAGGTCAGCCTGAATTCAAAGTCCATTTTGCAACACGATGATAGCTACAAAATGATTTCACGTGGCAAGTGAGGAGGTGGACTGATATCCTCTAACACTGGCTTCACTAGGATTCTTTGAGGACATTTTTAAATTAGAGGTTTTGATGAACTCTTTATTAGGACTAGGATTCAAGGGATTTAAATTGGCAAAATGATATTGTTAAATATTTTTAAACCTTTGTGCTGGTTGGTAAAATCAGCCCCCACAAGTACTCCTTTCAGACATGGTTGAGGACCCGTAAGTCTTCATTTTAATTCAGCCAATAAACGGTTAATTCTGCCCCATTAGGGTTTCCTCAGGACCCTGATCTAGAGCCAGGGCCATTCCTTGTCAATTGGTCAGTGCCAGTACCTTACCAGTTGATAAATATTTTAAATATCACCCTACTCTACAACTTTATTGAGTCATAAGTGGGCTAAATAGAGATTAAAACATTCTGAAGGGAATAATTAGTCAATTAGAACAGAAACTGTTCATCAAAAAAATGAAGAAAAGTTCATTATTAGATGTGAAATACAAAAGGGTCATATGTTTAAAAGGCTTAATCATGAAAATGCATAATTTATTCAATTGAAATGGTCAGATTAATATCTAACTACATACGTGTTTTCATTCGTTGAAGACAGAATGGGAACTATGTTCATGTTTTCTTCCAGGCTATTTTGTATGATCATTGATATCAAAAAAAGTGAAATTTAAATATTCTTTTATCAATAATTGGTGTTAAATAGGAATCAGTTTCATAAAAAGTATTCATGTTGAAGGTTTAACATAGTAAATAGAGAAAACACTAAATGTCTCCATGCATCAGTGGTTCTGTCTTGGCTACACATTGAAATCACCTTGGGAACTTGTCTAGGACGCCCATAGAACAATTACATCAAGACTCCTGGTGGTGGGACACAGGTTTTAAAGGTGCCGAGGTGATTCTCATGTAAAGCTAAGACTAAGAACTCCCACCCTGTATTATCCAAAATGCTTCCAGACCTTCCTTTTGGAGATTATGCTTCTTAGGTTAGACCAATTGCATTCCCCTACTTCTCAGGTTTCTCATGCACATCTGCAAATAGCCCCTGAAAAAAAGGGTGCAAATAAACCTGGAACTAGTGTGAGCAAAAGTCCTGGTTTGCGAGGACTGACAGCTTCCCAGGATGTGGGACTTCCAATATTAAAACACTACACAAACAATCTCCTCTGCCCTTTCTCTGGGAGGGAGGGCGGGTACAGCTTACTCAGGTCTGCTCTGTAGGGTCTGAGATCAAAAAATAAAGTGAATGAAATTGTGAAGGGATTGAATAAGTTTATGTCCCTTTATGAAAGAGTTTATAGTCTATAACAGTATAGAAATGTGACACCTATGAAAATTCTAGAAGAGTGGAATTTTTCCATCATCAGGGATTTTATTTTGTTGAAGCCTGAAATATTTGCACATATAATAGCAGTCAGCCTTTCCTTATTCTTCTTACACCCTCAGGCACTTGATTCACTGGCCCCTGCTAGGCTGGAATTTAGCAAGCTTAGCCAAAATAGGCCAATTTCATCAGCATGGGGGGGAAAACTATTTAAGGGGCTAGACTCTTTTCAGGAGGGAAAAAGCTGCAAAATTGTTCTGTAACTTCATGGATTTCTGTTTTTCTTTTTCTTTTAACCAGTTACACCTAACCTTCTAATTTTGTGTCTCACACAACTCAGTCAGCAGTATTTGCATATAAAATACTTTGCTTTTTTAATTTGCAGTGAGTGCAAAGGGAGGTGTTTGCTGGCATTTGGGATAAATTTTGACTCATAGCGCAGGATAGTTTATATGCAACACCTAATTACAGCATCACTAACATTAGCACTCTACCTTATTACAGTTAACTCTTCTCTGAACAATAGTGAACAGGCCACAGACAGCTGTTGGGTTGCCTTAAGCATGACATTGAATATTGATGTGCTTTGAGATAATCAAAATGAATGGAATTTAGCGTGCCTTCTCTCTAAATGTTTTCTGTTGAGGTATATGAAGCCATCTGCATGCCTACAGTGTTTTCTCAGTCCTACCTTCTTCCCTGGGCACAGTTATGCTCTGGAGAATAAGAGGGGAGCACTACAATGCCCTTAGAACTTGCCTCCCACTTTTTTTCTTCGTTTTGCTTACTGTCGCTATCTTGCTGCTATTCCTTCCACTCTTTGCTATTTGTTCCTCTTCTTTATCTTGACTTCTTTTCCCTTTTTATTTCATCCATTTCTGGTACTGCTTTTACTTGCACAGCAGCAAGTTGGCTTTAAAACCAAACTGGTTTCCTTCTGGTCAGTGAACGACGTTATGTCAGACACAATCTTTGGGGTGTCTTCATACAATGTTTTTCCAGGGGCTTTTCCTTCCTGTCAGTGTCTATTTTACTGGTTCAGGCTTTCTGTATGCTTCCAGGTCCTTGAAAACTGTCTTCTAGATTCATGAGACGCTATTACGTTTTTGTATATTTAAGCATCATGGAGTCGTGTTCTCCAGACAATGAATTGTCTATCTGAGTCAAGGTAAAAAAAAATTCTATATTTTGGGAGAAGAGTCCAAAAATAAATAATTATCCTCAATCAGAAATAATGGTGGACATAGTGAGGATAATTTGTCGATTATTACACTTAGTTTTTTTTTTATTCCACAAGCTTTCATTAAACACTGCTCTGGGTCAGGCCCTGGGTTGAATGCAAGGAACATAAAGATGAAAAGGTTGTGGTTCAAGTTCTCAATGAAACCTCAAGTTGACCTGGGTGATAGACCTATAAACAACGAATATTTCATTTTCTCTTCAAATATTTCATTTTCTTTTTTTATTTGTGAAACTCAAATTTTAAAACATTTGATTTTAATGCAGTGTTTTCTTAAATATCTTTCTGACATTAGGAGATTTCAAAAATACTCTATCAAAATTGACACTGTACCTTTCATATGTGGGCATTATTTAGTTATTTAGCATTATCCTCTTTTGAGGATTATTTAATATTCAAATAATATATTTGCAATTACTATCATTTATAAAATGAATTAGAGACATTTGAGATCATTGAGAATGTTTTCATATTTTGACAATGTTAATAAGTGGTAGGAAACGTATTACATTTTGATGGAAAAGTTCAATTTATTTTTATTGATTTTTTTTGCACTGTTTATTAAAAAATCTGTCTATGTCTACAGGTATAAGTTATGAAAAAGAGTAGTCTAACACTTTGGTGAGTATGAAACTATAATTGTTATTCAGAAAATAATGTATTTATGTATGCTTGTGTGTGTGTGTGTGTGTGTGTGTGTGTGTGTGTGTGTGTCTATTTCTGTGTGCATCTGTGGAGATGAGGGGGAAAAAAAAGATCATTTTAAATATCTGACCTAAAATTAAATTTACCAACCAAGTGAAAACATGGAATATAAATCTTAGTTTTATGTTGCACTATCATTCTTTGTGGAAAATAGATTAATATTTAGCAGATTCCTTGAAGGAGTATGGCTTTTAATATCGTATTATAAATATATTAGAAGGTTAAATGTTTTAATAAATAGCCTTTTATATTTTGTTTTAAAATTGATATACTGGTGTGGCAAAAGTGCTGAGTCTTTCTCAAATTTTATATTATATGACATATCTTGAAGTCCACTGATAGTGGATGCATCTGTAAGTCGGCTAGCTTAAAACATCACCAAGATAAGATCTTTCCACTCACCTTCCTCTTAGAGCTGTGTCTTTGGGGCTCATTTTGAGAGATAGTTCAAATCAGAGCTCCAGTTGCTCTATTTGACTTACATTTTTGTAGAATTTTTTCAGCATTAATTTTATCAGCCATTTATAACACACTCTGGTATTCATCACTGGAAAGATACTATTGAAAGGGAGCTTTAATTAGATGAGATTGCTTCTACCACCATTACACATGCTATGTGTATACAGCTAAAACAGAAATGGGGAAATATGTTTTTCTCCCTCTGACATACTACTTAAGTGTCACTATTAACTTATTAACTTATTAAGAACTAGGAGCTAGGTGAAGTGTATGGCTTTTGTTTTCTCAATTCTGATTGATACTGAAAATCAAGTGGTAGCTCTTTTGAATTGCTGCTCAATGATTTAAAACAAATGCAAACCATCTAGAATAAAATAAAACCTTTCTGAATAATCAATTCAGCACAATTATTTATAGAGAATCAGGCTATGTCTCTAAAATTTAAGTAATCATACTGCAGCATGGGTAAGGTGGTTATTTAAATTAGGATTGCCACAGAGTCCATATGATTATCCAAATATTATACATTAATAAATTCTAAAATATTCTGAATATACCACAATAACTTTTTCCTTTTCAAATGGATACTCCGTTTCCAGTAACTACTAAGGGTGGAAAATTAAGGAACAGCATAAGTATTTCACCTCATATGTACCTTTACAAAAACAAACAGAGGTCCCACTTTTTGCACAGATACCAGAGCCCGACTTTTGGGGAAGTAAAAAGGGAAAAGCCTTCTTGGTAGGAAAAAATCTAGGACGGGGGAGAAAACAGGGCACACTGGGCAAAGCAAAACCTAGAGGAGTAAAATAAAACGCCCATCCAGAGCAGGAGAATCTGAACACAGTAACAACAAGCAGATATAATCATGAAAATACATGCCCACTCCCACGCTCCATAAACGGGACACAGACAAATAAACAAAAAAGTTAAATTAGAGGACATCTATTGTCTTATTGAGACGCTCCACAATGCTGAGCCTCAGGTAAAAGCTTTCATTCAGGCAGTTTATTTTGGAGACTGATCCTAAGGAACAAGAATACAGAGCATACAGGGATGACTCAGGGAAGGAAGGAAAGGCCGTCTAAGGGATTGGTGGGTGTGATAAGACCCGGCTTCTGATGGGAAGCCTTGGTGATACAATCCCTTGATGCCCTGTGATCAGACACTCACCCTATCCTAGAGCCCAGTAGTAGCATGCCCAAAGCTGCTTTTACAAATGGCAAATAGTTCCCTGACCCAAAAGGTATGGCCTATATGATGTTGCCTAAGGATCCCAAGTATCTTTGCCTTGACTCTCCTCTTTGGACTAAACAGAAACTACCTAGAGCATCAGATCTGTTTGTCACATAGACTGGTTCCAGAGTCCTCTCTTACTCTGGTCCCCAAAGCATCGACCTTCCACAACACCCAATAAGTAGATTATAGCAGTAATCATAAGCACAGTATATGTAGCTTCCAAGATAAAAAAAAAAAAAAGTCACCAAGAGCTAGAGCTATGTCTCTTTTTTGATACGAGTACGGTGGCTACACTTGTCCTTTGCTTCAGAGGGAATGGCAATATTCCCCAGGCCATTGAACTGCACTGATATGGCAGGTTCCTGAATCTTCATGGTGTTATTCTCCCACTTTCCGGCCTCCATGTGTCTTACGAGGGAATACACAGTACTTGCCACTTCCAGATCACGAAATTTAATTAGCATATTGGTATCAATATAGTAGACCCATTGCTGTTCTTCAGAATATCAAATTGATTAGGGTCCACGACAATTATATTGTGACAAGGAAGTTAATGGAGCTCTGGGGCTAGAGAGTTGATGGTCTTCCCACGCATCAGAACTGCTTTCAGTCTTGTTTACTAATGGGATTAGGGAAAATGCCAGTTCAACACTCACATATCTAATGCCAGAGACTGTTCTAGCAAAGATTCCATAACCAACACAAGAGATGCAATTGGGACTACCATTTGATTAAGTTTACGGCAAATCATCATCATGCATCACCACCCACTGAGGTTTTGTGGAGGCCTTACAATTGAATAGGAATATAACGGAAACTACTATTCCTGTATCCTTAAATTTTTCATGTTAGCTCTAATCTCTGCAATTCTTTCTAAGGTGTGATTTACTGTTTTGGCTGGGCTAGGCGTTGGCAGGGAAGTAGGACAGTGTCAGGGGCTTCCACTTGGCCTTTCCTACAATATTGGCTATTACTCCATAGTCCAGGGAACCCATACGAGGGCTCTGCCAGCTGCTAAATACATCCACACCAATTATGTATTCAGGGACTGAGTAAATAACCACAGGCTGGATCCACGAACCCAACAAACCCCACATCAGAGAGACTCAGGTCTGGATGTTGTTTATCTCCTGGTTTCTAATCACTCTATAACCACTGAGTCATGTTGAAATGCTGGGTTGCTGAGTGTCAGGTCAGATCTGGTATCTGAAAACACTTAAAATTTCTAAATATTTCCCCTTCTCCAAGTAAATGGCAAAGAATCACTTTGGGAATGAGTATATATTTGCAATAGCATTGCAGGGTTCTTCTTCAAGGGGACCCTGCTTCCATCTCAGTCAGTTACTCTGAGTCTGAGAACTGGCTTAGATCTGCAAACTAGTGGTGTCAAGCCCTGACTTGAAACAATGTCAGAATTACCAAGATTTTTGTGGGTGGTGGATTGGACTGTATGTGATGGAAGAGGAAACACTGGTTTTCGTAATAGCTAATAGCTAGGGGTTCTTCAACAGAACAAGGACAAAGTTAGCTGTAAAGACTGTGGAGTTGAATGGCTTATTGTAAGTGCTTTGAGAAACTTTGAAAACAACAACAACAAAAATCACAGGCTCAGGTCAAGCCACTTACTAAGTAAAGACACATAAACAAAGGCCATCTATGAGATCTTTCTTATACTCATGCTATTGGTAGCTTGCTTATTTGGATCTAAGCTGTTGGCTGGCCTTCCATTAGCCCATAGGCTTGTTAAAATGTTGAGATTGCATGAATAAAAGTACTATAGCAGAAACAACTGGTCAGCCCACAACAGTGATCACCATGCATTCCTGATATGGACTGGTGGTTTTACATGAATGGCACTCTCCCTGCTAGACTGCATGCTCCATGTCATGACTCCTGGATGGGAACTGTAGCTCTGCAGTTTGCTCTGGCACATTGCCTGGCACATGGTAGCTGCTGAGCTCTTCTCAAATGAATTCATCCGTGAAAATTCATGGCTTCATGCCTCAAAGTAAGGTTTAAGTAAATAGGTTTGGAGATTAGATGAGCCTATTATTATGGCATATTGTTTGGCATATTGTATAAAACCACAGTGTAGGTGGAGTCAATGTTGGGGTGAAAATGCTGCCTCTCAAGTTGGGATGATGTGATGCATGGGAGCTCTGAACAGAAAAAAAGAAAAGGAGACAAGTATTTTCTGTTAGAGTTTACATAGGTGTGTTAACTTTTTTTTTTAAAGAATCAATCTCATTGATCAAAATGAGGTGCACCATTTGTCTCAGAGCCACAGGAAAAAAAAAAGTTAAAGGAGATTGAGAGAGAGAACAGAACAACTGCAAGGAGACGCTTATTACAACAGCTCTGCCACTGCCAAGTTGAGTGGATTTTAGTTATGTCTTTTCACCTTGTTAAGCTTCCACATTTATAATTTAAGAGTTCAATGAGATGATATGCAAAGTTTTCTCCTGCTCCTACATGTTCCAGCTTCTGGAATACCATGACCCCCAAACACATGTTCACATATCTTTACACTGTCTGCTCCTACTAGAAAGAGAGTTCTGTAACTTAAACTGTGTGACTTGGGGCCCCAAACAATTCCCCATAATGAGAAGGCGGCAGTTACCCTGCTAAGGGATAAGAAGAAAACCCAAGTCTTGGCTTCTATTGGAAAGCCCCTTTACTGCTTGCAAAGACCTGAACACTGTCTTATTTCCATTTTTCCTGAATGTGCTATTCCCCTCCATGCCCCCTGTTTATAGTTCACCTGCAACCATTAATCCATACCTTCTAAGAGAATATTTCATCCAGCCTGGACTGCCATGAGTTGCCCACAATTTTGCTGATGGTCAGTAATGTTAAATGACTCATTGCCGTCCCTGCCTTTGTGCTAGCTTCCTTACTGTGAAAGTCATTCCAGCTTGCTCTCCTTTGAATACCTTTTGAAGTTTACCTTGCTCTCCTCTTCACACTTGCTTACACAAATGCTCCCTACACCATTTTGCTTTAAGACCAGTCTTCTGACCTCCATCGGAGCCTTCCTCACCTTCTCCTTCTTCTGCCTGCTTACTGCCCACCTCTCAGCTCGGCCCTCAGTGGGATTCGAATTAACGTCCTAGTCACTGGAGCTCCTTGTCACTCTCCAGCTCTGTCCCCGTCAGCCAGGATAATTCCTGTGCTGCACATTGAGTTCATCTTTAATATCGATGTATTGTGGACTTCACAAGGGACACAGTGTGGCTGTGAATACCCAGGAGTACCAAGATACTCAGGATCTCTCCCTTTTCCCCAATATATTGTTTTTTCCAAAGTACAGACTAAATGCTACATGATTCAAAGCTATTTAACATGTTCCTTTGCAAAGGGAACGTGAACAGGAGAGGTGTTTGGTACTCTTGATAATTAGTGGGTTCTCTGAGTTCCCCATTAAGTCACTAAGAGAGACACTGCGTACCGTGAAAGCTGGGTCATGCTGCTACAGCCTGGACCTGGACTGCAACAGCTCTCGGACTTTGAGAAGGCCGGGCAAAGCTGTGTACGAAGACTGCCTTCCGAGAAGCAGAGACTGTTTTAATAATTATACTCCCAAAGCTTGGTAATTTCTGGCCTTAGATTTACATTTGGCCTTTTTTTTTTTTCAATCAGTAGTAAATGAAGGAAGAAAGGCTCTGCTTTCTTTTTAATACATGCACCATCACATTCATATGCACAGATGAAAATAAACTCTTGATCAAAATAAAAAAAAAAATACGTTGCATTATATTATAGGCCTGGAATTTCACTATTATCAAACCAGTACCTGAAATACAATATTTTGGTATTGGATGAGAGAAAAATGACTAAAATTGGTTTCAGAAATAAATATAAAAGCTGTGTTTTAGCAGAAGCACACTTGAGTAGAAATCATACACCAGTGAGAAAGACAACAGATCCCTACAGCTCTGTGTGTATAACAAACACAAATAGTCATAATTATCCCTGCCCCAGAGATTTAACCCCTTCGGGAAAAGGCTAGACTTCCATCCTCCTTGTCAAACTAAAATCATTTTGAAATATATTTACCATGTTCTTCAGCTCTGTTTTAAAATGTTTATAGATAGATACTATTTGTTTTGTTGTTTTTTTCCCCTTCTCTTCATTTTGTTTTCAGTATTCATACGGACAATTAAAACCCAGGCTGTAATAAGGCATCTGTTGTAAACAAGTTCAGACAAAGGAAGCAATTTCTCTGGCGAGTAGGGGGCATGAGGACTGCATTATAGAAAGCATAGATAATAACAGAAAATAAACCCCTTTTTACCTCCACACCACTCCTCACCTACAATGTCGATCTTGGTGGTTAAAATGGTCAGCTTTGCAAGTTGTTTTTGGAATCATTAGACATCAAAAATATTGTTAATCCTCAAAGTTTACATTATTTCTATTCTTATGGGTCTTAGCCACATCCATTCATAGATTTTCCAGTTTATATCCATTCTAGACTAAGAGTAAGCAGGTACAGCATCAACAGAAATACTTCCTGTTGGATTCCCTTATGGCACATGCATGCACACACGTGCACAGACATGCTCACACAACACAACACATGAACACAGCACACAGTCAGGTGAAGAGACGCACATGTGTACCGACATGCACACTCACATTCTCACACATGCAAAAACATACACAAGCTAATGGCACGCTCACAAACATACATGCGCACAGGCCTGTGCTCACAGAGACACACTCGCACATGTGCAGGAACATTCACCTGTGTACACACACACACAGACACACACTTGCCTGGCTGGTCACTGAGAGAGGGTATCTGTCTTCCCATGCCCTGTTTCAAGCCTCTGGGCTTCTGAGCTCATGCTCATTTTCATCACTGAAAAAAAAATCATCTTCCGCCAAACTCTCCTTAGTGCCTCAGGGAATGTTCTTTCCTATCGCTTCCTCCATAACCCCTCCCATATTAGGCCCCAAAGCCAAATCTTTCCATTTCAAAGAAAAATCACTCTCCCCAAACTGGGCAGCACCTGTACGAAGGCCGGTTTGACAACCCTGCTTTGCACATCTCTCACTGATGTATAGGAAGGTGACACAGAGTTCTCAGAGTATTCCTTTTCAGGAAACTGCTAAGTGGTGGTGACCTGCCCCCTCGGCCCTGGAGCAGCTACTGGAGAACTAAGTTGATTTCCTCACTGCTTTGGGCTGGGATTGTGTCTTATTCATCTTTGCATCTGCAGTACCTAGCACCGTGTGTGTGACACAACAGAATCCAGTAAAGATCTGCTGAATAAACAAAATCCCAGCATTAGATCCTTTTCCCTCTGTTTCTCAATCTAGGTTGACACACTCACAGGAGTATATGCCTGTGTGTCAGGGAGCATGAGAGGTCATGGGATAAACACAGCACATCTTCCTGGAAAGTCCATTTTACCTCTGTTAGGTCAGGTTTAAAAGACTATTTTTCTACTAAAGCAAACACTAGATAAGGAGAATCTAATAAATGTCATGTTGGTAGTTATAATAAAGATCTGGGGCTTTGAAGACAGTTTTGAATTCTATACCTTCCACTGATTAGTCATGTGACCTCTAGTATGTTTTTAAAATTTATCCAATCATTTTTATTCTCAGTTGTAAAATGGAGGTATTGATAACTGTTTCTTAGAGATTTTGAAATTCAAATGGGAGAATGTATGCAGTGGAAGTCAATAGTGATATTGGAGGCAGCTGCTATCGCAGTAAATATGAGGGCAGCAGTACAGTCATATTGGTAGTTGCCACAGTAATGATATTAACAGGGGCAATTGTAACAGCCACAGAAGTAAATGAGGATGCGCAAGGCAGTGTGCAAGGCAGGACGTGATTGAATAAAGGAAGACAAGTTAACCTACATGTAAGGGAGCCAGACTTTCAGGTCAATAGGCACCAATGAGAATCACTTTATCCGACCTATCACTTTGTTTTACAGACAAGGACACTGAAGCTCAGAGAACTTGACAAAGTGACGCACCCAAGTCCATCACAGTTACTGACAGTGTCAAGTCTAGACCCCCTTCGCTATTCCAGGTCTAGGTATTCTAGGCTACAGTATCATCTCTCACCTCTGAATGGAATCATTATTCTTAGGCTGTGATAAAAAGAAATACACATGCACAGAAGGGGCTGATGGATGGTCACACATACTGTAGCAGAATGACCCTGGACTACAGAGTCCTGAGATCGAATTACAGCTCTGCCATTTCCTAGATTTCTAACTGTGGCCAAGGTACTGAATCTCTCTGAAAATTGTTATCCCCATGTGGAATGAAGAGGATTTTTAATCTACCTTTCAGGTTGATGAGTGATTTAAAGAAAATATATCAGAGTGCCTATCCTAGAGGCACATAGAAGTCACTAAATGATAGCTTTTTATATATTTATCCATTTTCTTTATCATATCATCAATTCTTAATAATCCCTACAAATACACTTACCAATCCAGCAAGAAAAATAATGATCATGCCCATGATATATTCTGAACACATCAGAGGGATAGATTAGAAATTCAGGGGGTTGGTGGCTTGATCCTGCCAGTCACTGGAATATCAATGACAATAATAATAACTGACTTTTCTATGCCTAAGTTTTTTCACCACTATAGTGTAAAGGGGGGGGTCACTGTAGAGGGTATATAGTGTAAAGGGGGGCCTTATAAAGTAATTTAAAGAGTTTAAAGGCAATGAATTTTTTAAAGAATAAAAGTAAATAACTGAAATACAGATTAAACATGTGAAATAGTTGGATCATAATGTTTTCATTTTGGATGTGGTTTTCTTTTCTCTTTTAAAAGATCTCCCCCTACACTCTGAAGAGCATGATGTCATACTTATGTCCTGATCTAGAAATCAAAAGGCCGATATTGTATTCATAGCTAAAAAATGAATTATGGAAGAACCATACAAGTAATTTCTCTGCATTTCAGCTAGCTCACCCCTCATCACGACCAAAAAAAAAGGGGGGGCGGAAGGGGGTAGGCAGTATACTCTCCTAATAAAGTTATTTAAACAAAAAAATATTTAGGATAATTTAAAACTTACTAAAGTGTTCTCATTTTCTGATTTCCCCTTATCCTGGTGAAAACTCCACCATGGAGCAGCACTGGCTGGTTGGAAGAAGCCAGAGACTAGACCAGAAATCCGAAGGCTTTGGCCAGAGCCAGATGGGCCAGGCTCCATGTGACCCTGAGTTGTTTCTGACTCTCTATCTCTCCTGGTCTCAGATATATTGAACTCCATTTCTAATGACTTTTCCAGCTCTAACTTTTATATCCTCTGACTTAGCCCAGGAGGGTGATAAGGATTACAACCATAACTCTTCCTAAGGCAGAGTACACTGTGGCCATCCCCGAGGCTTGCTGCAGTGCCCATAGCAGAACAGGGGTGAGGGGGTGGAATTAAAATAAATCAACTCCTGTGAGATAGTATGCCAACCCCTGGTATACACACACCTTCTCCCAGAAATCAACCAAACACTAATCTAGGTGCTGTTGTGAAAACATTTTGCAGATGTAATTAAGGACCCAGATCTGTCAATCTTAACCAAGGGAGATTATCTGAGGGGGAGTGAACTGATCTAATCAAACACAGGAGCCCTTTAAAAGTAGAGATACTTCCTCCCCCTCTGGTTGGTTTTAAAGGAAGACATGTTCTGCCTAGCCTGGAAGCAGCCGAAACCATGTTGTGAATTGCTTATGGAGGCCACATGGCGAGGAACTGAGAGTGGCCTGTGGCTTATAGCTAATAGGAAAATGTGGACCTCAGTCATGTAACCACAAGGAAATGGATCCTGCCAACCACCACTGAGCTTGGAAGCAGATTTTGTCCCCCTAGAGCCTGCAGAAGAGAACTCACTGCAACCTTGAGATACTCTGAGCAAGACCTCAGCCACACCATTGGCAAACTGCTGACCTACAGAACCAATAAATGAGTGCTTTTTAAGCCACTTAGTTCATGGGAATTTGTTACCAGCAATAGAGAACAACTAGAAAAAAATAACAGATAATTTAATAGTCTTTTCTGTTATCAAAAAAGTACTTATTGAATAATTAATTTATAATTTCCTCTTCACATAGCTCAGCTGAAATGTTATTCTGCCTCCTGTGAATTATCTATCAGAAATCACTAAGTCAGCCTTTCTCCTGGTGTGCTGAATGGGACTGGACCTTCCTCTACCTTAAGGCAACTTTCTCTCTAAAGAAAACACAGGCTCCCCAGAGGCAAAAGGCACTGCTGTTCTACAGCGTTCTTTACTCTAGGACTGAGTGCTTTGTGCAGATTTGAAGTTTAAAGTGGAATGACTTCATCCGGAGACCTCATCCATTAAACCTCGTTTTTCTTGATCTACTTAGTACTACTTATTTTACTTCAGGTGTTTAGATCGAGTGAGCAAGCTGTTGGTCTGGAAGCTGGGGTGTGCTGAAAATTCCCCGGTGATTCATTTATGAAGAGGAGGACAGGGGCTCTGAATGGGCAAAGAGAGGAACAGTCACAAGAAAGAATTAGCAATATCTTTGAATCAGCCTCCTATTGTTCAGAATCAGGCAGTTTCCGGTCTTCACTTTTGGGTCCCAGTGGCTGTAACTAATTGCATGAGTCAATGTCAAGGGTACCTGGAGGCCTCTGAAACAGGAGAATGATACAGGGGTGACATGGAGAAAAATACTAGCGAGACCATTGTCTCCTAGGAGCATCGAAAGCTGAGGAGTGGATGTTTGTTTTTGTTTTTGTTTTTTACTTCATGTTTTGATCAACCCTTTTCCTAAAAAGAAAACACTAAGCTATTTCACTAAAGGCACAACCAGAGTGCCACCATGTGGTGAAGCCTTTATGGACTGACACAGGCTTCTAGTGCGTTTGCAGACTGAGAGAATATTTCGAGAGGAAAACCTGTAAGAATAGGTTGACACATCATGACAAAACCCAGGAAACTCAATGCCAAAGATTATGTGTCTTCGAAAGCTTGGTGATGATAGGCTTGATTTTTTTTTTTTAACTATCATATTCCTAGAAGATGTGACGATGACTCTCACTTTCATAATGAACACTACAAACTTATCATTGATGTGACTTTTAAAGGGAAGTTATTTTATGTAATTGCCTTGATTATTTTCAAAAAGAACATGGCTAGCACTAGCACCCATCACAGGACAGAATGGCACTTGCTCTGGTTCAGGAATTACCATCTTTATGCCAATTCCTCATGGCTATCAGCTAATACTTGAGTGTTGTTGATGATGGTGGTATTTGTGGATTTGGGGTTTGTTTTGTTTTGTTTTGGGTTTTTGTTTTTGAGCAGATAAAAAAATGTCACCCCACTTCTCAACTAGAATGATCAGTTACAACTATTTTGTGTCTTACATGACGTCTGCTATACGTTTAAATTCTGGAATAGAGTGTTTGATTAACTTTGCTTGATTTTCTGATCAACTTTCATCCTGAGACCTTGATTTATAGTCTGACCAAGACTGCATGCAATGAAGGGATAGTCCCCAAAAGGAAAACTAGGCTGATAGGAGTAAGGGAACAGGTGAAAAAGACAGCAGATAACAACCCCACTTTGTGCCATTTCAAGGACTAGTCCACCACTGTACACTGCCACAAACGAAAGGTGTGGCATATGTGCCATAACGTCCAGTGTCTATTTGCTGATTTCATTGCCGAATGATACAGAGCTCCTTCTGATCAGTCTCAAGTCTTCTGGTTGCCGTGGCATTCTGCCATTGTGGGATCCCCAATTATAGTTTCATTATCAAAGTCACTGACTGACGTCACTTGCAACTTGATTATAAGCCTCCCAGGGAAGATACAATATCTGAGAGCCATTTCCCACATGAAGATGTTTGTGTTTTGTTTGTAATGCCTCATACTGACCTAAGTCTCAATTTTCCCCTACATGAATGGAAAAAAAATATCAGGAAAATAACCAAAAGGGCCTGAGGCCCTCTTGACACCTCAGTGAAATAATTTTTCCTTTTTGTAAGGAGATTAAGGCATCAATAATACTGTCACTGTTGCTTTGGTGTAAAGTGTGCTTTTGTGTAAACTGTGCCCTTTCCAAGAAAGAACTTGCTTGTGATGAAAGAGACTCATGCAGTTTCTGAAGATTCCTTCTTAAAAGTTTTTCTTCAATATTCATGCCGCATTTAAATGTTCTTTGCCAAAAGAAAACATCTCCCTTTCTTTGAGAAATTATGACTGCTTGCTTTTTAGATATTACATAGTCTATGCATAGATTAGAGAGAAATCTTGTGATCAGTGTCCCAAATCGAGGAGCAAAAGATTATTATAAAGTGTCATTTTGGCCCCGTATTACCCGGATGAAATTATGAAGTGGGTCAGAACATTCCAGCCCCCCAAGTGGCCAGTTGTAACTGAACATGCTCGTTCACAGACCTCCAGAAATCCCTGAAGATTTGACCTCCGTGGCTGAGATTGTTTTGGTATTTCATGTTTTTTATTTCATTGTAATCAAAGCATTGGTACATCTGGCCTCAGAGAGATGGCTCCGACTTGCAGGCCTGCAGATGGACTGTCACTGCCAGGCTTCTGACAGGTCACAACTCTCTCCACAACCATATTATTATTCTCATGTTGGAACATCATGGACATAAAGAGTATTAAAATTATAAAAATTAAAATTACATACAAATAATTATTAACATTAAACATTATTAAATTATTTCAATAATGAATATTAAAAATATTAAGATTAAAAGGAATATTTAATCATATATATGTTATCAACTATCAACTAGCTCTAAAATCCCTTTACAATCTATTGCTATTAGGTTCAGCCAATTTCTGGGCAGAAAAAAATTCCAAGATTCTCTTAACACTACAGGTGGTTTTAATAGTTGATTTCTGAGATTTTTTTTTTCTTAAAGAATTATTTTTTAAACTATTATCCAGATAAGTTGTCATAAAATCTACTAAGCTACAGGGCAATTTTTCATCTCTGCAGTTGACTCATTTTAGCATTTCATCTAAATGCTATTCTCTCTAGTAGCTTTTTTTCTAATTTCTACAGAAAAGTCATTAGAGGGAGCAATTTTCTCCAAAGTGTCCCATTATTTTTAGGAGAACAGCAAAAACAATTTGTTGGTTGAAGACAGAATTGGTTGAGGGGATGTGTCATTGATATATGTGTATGCTGCCTTTGTCAGGTTCTTGATAATTGCTGTGCAGAAAAAATGTACATAACTGAAGAAAAAAGATTATAATGCATCCAGTAATCTAGTCATTGGTAATTATTAAAAATGTTAAAAATAAGAATTTTGATTCACTTTATGCTTTTTCTTCTAATAGACTTTCCATCTCTTCCTTTTGACGATGAACAAGTTGATTTTATACTAGATTTACAGGACAGAAGCTCATTTTGTGACTCCCGAGGGTAAAATCCAACTGCTTAAATTGACATATGAAGCATTGCACAATGTAGCCTTAGTCACTCTTACTCAGCTCATTTTCAGCATTGTTTTAAATTTTATTCTATCATTGCTATTAACCACAAATACATAAGTGGTCTGACAAGTAAGTTCGTGAACTCATCCTAGAAAAAGTGCTCCGTACCTTATTGCTGAATGTCACTACAGTCACCTTCAAAGTTCTCCCCTTGGGAAGCTATGCACCAATGCCAGTGCCTAGTCCATCCCTCAAAGCAATTTTGGAACTCTTTTTCTGGAATGGTCATCAGAGCTGTCGTCGTATTACCCTTGATGCCCTGAATGCCATCAAAATGTCTTCCTTTCAATATTTCCTTTATCTTTGGGTAAAAAAATAAGTCATGGAGGGCCAGATCAGGTGAACAGGGACGGTGTTCCAATACAGTTGTTTGTTTACTGGCTAAAAACTCCCTCACAGACAGTGCCATGTGAGCTGGTGCATTGTCGAGATGCAAGAGTCATGAATTGTTGGCAAAAAGTTCAGGTCGTCTAACTTTTCACATAGCCTTTTCAGCATTCCAAATAGTAAACTTGGTTAACTGTTTGTCTAGTTGATACAAATTCATAATGAATAATCCCTCTGATATCAAAAAAGTTTAGCAACATCGTTGCAACGAGTTCGCAAACTTAGTTGGCAGAGTTCCTATGCTTTCTTGCTTCTGATCTTTTACTATACTGTTACCTGTACTTGGAATACCTTTATATTACTCATCCCTCCTCACCTGGATTAAGGGTCAGTAACTATGGTTCATGAACCAAATCTGGTCTTCTGCTTTGTCTGGTTTTATAAATAAACTTTTATTAGAACACAGCCTATGGTCTATGTCTGCTTTCACACTACAACTGTGAAATTGAGTAATTACAACAGAGACTGCCTGGCCACAAAGCCTAAAATATTTACTATCTGGCCCTTTGTAGAAAAAACTCGCTGACTTCCAGCCTCCATAAATACCACGAATTTTGTTATGAAGTAATCATTCCATCTTAGTCTCCTAATCACTAGATCATTTCTGTAATTCTAGAGCATTCTTGGCAAGACACTAAAGAGTACCTACCACTGTTTGCAAATTTGTTTGTCTATCCTTCCCAAAGCAACTGTTTCTTTCTTGTAGACAGGGACTATTTTATTTATTGCTATATGACCAGTACCTAGTGCAGTGCCTGAAAGAGAAAATGTGCAGGCAAGGTTGGTGGCATAGTAAATAAAGTATATGTGGGAACAACTAAAACCTATAAAGCAGAAAATTAGAAAGAAAGCAAAATGTTTTCTACTTTGTTTCTTTGAATATGTTACTCATTATAGCTTTACAAGGATTAGAGATTTCTTGACTGGGGCGGGGGTGTAGGCAACTGTTCTCTACTTAGATGTCTTACATAAAGTACAATCAAATGGTGCTATAGTCAACAAAGGCCCAAGGTTACACTATTTCCAGGAAGTTCAATGTAAAAAGGGTGGCTATGAAATATTGTCACTGATTTAAAAAATCACCATCAAATATATCAACTAAATGAACTTAAAAACCCCTTTTTAAGAATTCGTTGTAGGAGACTATTTACTCCTAGACATTCCACCATTAATTGAAACGTGTTCAAATTACCTATTTAGCAAATTCATTTCCAGTCTGTGGCACTTGCATTTAATAATCTCCAATGGTGATAAATCCTCTGCCTTGGGGTGAGGGGGTGTTTATTTTTTAAAATATTCCAAAGTCATCTAGTGACATGTTATGAATAAGATAGCTGATGAAAACTGGGAAATGCTCTTTTGACTTTAACAAAAGTATTCTTATGAAGCTACTTTTTCTTTTATGTATTTGTAATTGACTCATTCAACAAACTCCAGTTGAGTTCTTATTGTTCAAGGCATTGTGTTCAGAAGGCAATTCCAAATGGGGTGCTTCGAAAATGTTCTGAGAATGGCAGCATCAAAAGAATACCTGTGAAACCCTGCAAACATAATGAGTATTTATACAAGAAATCTAGCCACAGAGACTCAGGTAGGACTAGAGGGCTGATGCAAACACTTACTTAGAATATCAGACCAAAATTGGGCAAGGGAGAATCAGCCCTTACCACTGTGAGGGAGAGTGTCCTCCTTTTCAGCTGTCAGTCACAAGAATGAAGACAACATTGGGTTGGTATATAAGATACAGAAATAGAACAGATAAGGTCAGAGGGGGCAAAACTGAAGTGAAGAGCAAACTTGAGGGTCCAGTTGGAAAAGTTCAATTCAGAATTAGATCTCAGGGCTAAGTGTTAGGCTATTAGCAAGAAAACCACAGATAAGCTGCTGAGTGAACACAGAAGCAGGACAGGGGACAAGAGTGAGAATAAATGACGATGGTCTAAAACTTCATGACCAGCATGGCTCCTAGAGGTCCCTTTTATTGGATGAAGATAAAGGTATGTGGGTCAGAATGGTCTGAAGGCACAAGGTCAGAGCAGAATTTAGACTCTGTGTTCAGACTGGAGGAAACAATAGAAAACATCAAAAAAATCACTCTTAGTCTATTTCTGTTTAGTTTGCTCGTTTATTCTGTTCTATTAGATTCCACATACGAGTGAGATCATATGGTATTTGTCTTTCTCCGCCTGACTTATTTCACTAAGCATAATATTCTCTAGGTCCATCCACATGATTGCAAATGGTAAGGTTTCATTCTTCTTTATGGTCGAGTAATACTCCACTGTATAAATGTACCACAGACTCAGAGATACAGAGAAAAAACTGATGGTTGCTAAATGGGAGGGGGGTGGAGCTGGGGGAGAAGATACAGGGAATAGAAAGCACAAATTAGTAGTCACAATATTGCTATGGGGGTGAAAGGCAGTTGGGGGAATATAATCAATAATTTTGTAGGGATTTTGTAGGGTGTCAGATGGGCACTTTTCTTATTAGGGAGACCACCTCATGGATTGTGTAGATGCCTGACCACTGTGCTGTACAACTGAGGCTGAAGCTGAATAATACTGAATGTCAACTATAATTTTATATATATGATATATATATATATATATATATCATATATATATTATATATAGATGTATATAGTCACGGGATGTGGATACAGCATAAGGAAGATAGTCAATGGAATTGTAACAGCTACATACCATGTCAGAAGGGTAGTAGATAGGGGGAGGGGAGTTTACCACTTTGTGAAGTGTGTAAATGTGTAACTATTACATTGTTTTGTACACCTGATACTAATTTAAAAAAAAAAATCACTCACTTTGTCATCTCCTAGCCTCCTCTTGCCTGTTTCTCATTCTCTCTCTTTACTTCTTCCATCCCTTTGCCTTTGTCTATTTCTCACTCTCCTACCTTGTTCGGTTTTTTCACTCCTGCTTCTTCCATTTGTCTGTTTCTCACTATCTCTGTCTTTTCTCCTCCTCATCCTGCCTCCTTTCTGCCCCCTTTATCTCTCTGTTCTCCCCTCTGCCTTTGTCATTTCCTGTTTCTTTTTAAGCTATTTTTCACTGCCTTTCTCTTTGTCTCTGGATCTGCCTTTCCCACTGTCACATTCTTTTGCTTTCTCACTGTCCCTATTTCTCCATGATTCGAAACCTTTCGTGCTCAGTTTTTTCCTTGTTTCTCTTTCTCTCCTTTGGAACCCACCTCCATGCTGCCCTGCCCCTTCTCCCTTTCTGCTCCTCTCTCCTCATTCCCTTGGTCCCTTTTTCTCCCCAGTAATTTACCAGCTCTAAAAAACAGGGTCGCCACAACCTGTTGGAGAATGAAGACACAGCACAGTTTGTCCAGGTCAGTAAGAGCTTCCCACACCCTCAATTCAACTTGAGCCTCTTGAAGAACCACACCACCTATCCAGTAGAAGACTACAGCTACGACCTCATGCTGCTCCACCTGGCAGAGCCCTCCCAGATAACAGATACTATGAAGGTCCTGGGCCTGCCCACCCAGGAATCCCGAATGGGGAGCACCTGCTATGCCCCTGCTGGGGCAACATCGAAGTAGATCCATTTCTAGATGAGTACCCAGATGAGCTCCAGCGTGTGGAGCTCAAGCTCCTGCTCAGCGATGTGTGTGCCAATGCCCACCCCCAGAAGGTGACAGATGTCATGCTGTGTGCTGGACACTTGCAGGGTGGCAAGGACATCTGTGTGAGTGACTCAGGGGGCTCGCTGATCTGTGATGGTGTGTTTCAAGGAATCACATCTTGGGGACGCACCCCGTGTGGCCGACCCAATATGCCCGGCATTTTACCAAACTTCTGTCCTTCCTGGACTGGATCAAGGAGACCATGGAGCCAATCCCTGAATGCCCCTGTCCTGTCCCTGATCCCCAGTAAAACTAAATATGCATCAAAAAAAAAAAAATCACTCTTAATAGCAACCTGTTACTTCTTTGTTTTCATGTCGGAAAAGTATTTAGAAATAAAAATTTAGGCCACATCTTAGGATATAGCCTTTAAAAGCTGGTGAACACAAAATGCTTCTACAAGAAAACTGCTTCACTGATAATTTCTTCTGTGCTGTCTTCCCTCTTTCCATTCCTCAGAAAAGCCCTATAAGGCAGATACAGATGAAAAGTCTGTCAGGAGGCTCTCCCTTTATGACCCATATATTTATAGTCTCAAGCACTGTAAGACATATAACTCCTCCATAATCCACAGAAGGATTTATAGTGAGGCCTCTCTCAAAAAGAAAATGCCTTACAGGCACAAATCATTAGCCCATTTTTATTTTGTGGTACGAATGGAGGTTATATTCACCTGCAAGTGAAGTACAAAGAACATTGCAATTCAGAATCAAAGATCGGTGCTTGCTCCTTACTTTTTGTACTGAAAAGGAGCTTCCTAAAAATAGAACTGCAATAATGTTGATTTTCCTGGCACTCAAAAATGTAATGCTCTTCTGATTGATATTCAACTGTCTGTAACATTCTTGAAAACTAAGAGTAAAAAATGACTAAGCGACCACAAAGCAAGCATTCTGGACTTTATATAAAAGAGGACACTGAAAGTATCTGTTTTTAAAGCATAATGGACCTTCTTAAGCCTGAACTGATTTATAAGGAGGTAAGGAGGAATATACCGAATGGGGTCTTTGTTACAAGATGGGCCCACTTTATGTACTGGAATCCTCTTCTATTTCCCTCTTCCAGTTTCTCCCTGAGAGGCAACCACTCTACTCCTATACTAAAACCAATTAGTCTTTAAAAAATCATAGGGAGGAAGGGAACTTGAGAGGACATCTGGAGGTACATTTCCAAGCCAGGCTAATTATCAGACTCCTCTGGGAGTTATCAGAGACTACAGAAATAAAGGGAACAAATCTCTGGGCTCCACCCCAAGAGAATATTGTTCCTAAAGTTGGGGTGTGGTTCCCACTTTTGCATATCAAAGGACTCTCCAGGTGATTCTGAAGACCAGCCAGGTTTAGGAACTACTGATCTGTTCCATTCTCCCCACACAAGAAAAGCCACCTCTAAATCACTCCCAATGAGACAAAAACTCCTTTTTTAAAGAAAGTGGAAATTTCCTGGTTTTCAGTGTAAAATATGCTTGCACATTGAAGCCAACCGAGAAATAACCTGTATAACTGGATTCTATTTAAATCATTACGTTTCAATTAAGACTTCACTTCCAAAGCAATTCATGACTGAAATTACACACATGATCTCTCTTTTCTTGTTATTTTTATTGTTATGAATTTTGAAAATAAAATACCAAAGAACACAGGTAAGCAAAGGACAAAGGTAAAAACCCGTTGTCCCCAAACAGAGTATGTTGATTTATTTTTGTATTTGCCTCAGTTTTTTTGTTGTTGTTATTGTCAGTTTGTTTTGAGAAATAAAATTTTGGAGGAGATGTTAAGTTTCCTCTATTTCTCTCAGCAGTTTTGTTGTACACACCATCTCTCCTTCTCCAACAAGATAAACACTATCATGGATTTGCTATATAAACAGTTCACAATTTTATGCTTTCACCCCACATCTGTATGCGTTCACAATATAAACATGTTGATTATCTTTTAAAATTTACAGTAATGATATATTGTATTTAACATCCTGAAACTTGCTTTTTTTCTTTCAACATTATATCTTCAAGATCTAGCCATGCTGATGCATATATATTGAATTCAGTCATTTTAAATACTATATGAATGTTCTGTCATATATATATATACTACCATACTATATATATTCATTCCCTTATTGATAGATATTTTAACTTTTAAAAAGTTGTTGGCCTTCACACACAAAAAAATGCTGCTGGAGCATCCAGATATTTCCCTCTTAATGGAGGTGCACAAGAATTTCTCTTGATATATGAGTTTAACTGCAAAATTGTAAGGTATATGCATTTTTCAGATTTATTAGATAGTGTCATATTGTTCTCCGAAGTAGTGATTACAATTTTGATCAGCAGTGTATGGTGAGGTTCAGTTTCCCACACCTTTGCCAAAATTGACATCAGTTCCTTCCAAATTATGTGAATCTGATCACATCTCGGTGACGTTTCAATGGGTATCTACTAAAACTCCAACTACTTGTTACATTGAGCGCATTTCTGTATGTGTATTGTGCTTTCAAAATTCCTTAACACATTTATCTTCTCAGCAAAAACATTCCCTTAGAGAAATGTCTTGACCTGACATTTCTCTGCATTTCTTCCCATTTTTACTGTCCATTCACCCAGTTGTTTGCATTTATTGTTAACAATAATGGACCTATTCATGGTATTATGGTGAGAGGTTCTTAAAACAACTCAGTGAAAATACCCGATCACTTCAGCATATTTTATAAATACGTATTTATTGAGTGCCTACTAAATGACACCACAGTATCATGGTGAAGTATGTGTTGTCTTTGGAGCTGAACTATATGGTTTCAAATCTTGGCTCCATCATTTTATAGCTGGGCGACCAAGGACATTTTCCTAACCTCTCTGGCCACAGTAGCCACAGATAAGATGGAGGTAACATTAGTACCTGTTGAAAGTTATATTAGATAATAAACTTAAAGCATTTGGCATAGTGTTCAGCACATAATAAATATTCAAATACTAGTTATTAGTATTGCTGTGAAGGTGTCATTACTGATTGGAGGGGAGTAGCCATGAGTGTCATGTGCTGTTTTCCAAATAAAGTAGACTCTAGATATAGAAGTTTCATTAGGGAGTGCTCTTGGGATTATCGTATGAAATGAAAGGGAAGAAAGGAGGACTAGGCAAATGAAAGAGACCAGTATTGATGTATTTTTGCAATGAATCAGTATCCATATTTATAACTTATCAGAACTGTCAAAAATATTGCTCTGAAACCATACTAATTATAAGAAGGAGGGGGAGGGAAAGGGAAATGAGGAGGGGGAAAGGAAGAGGAAAAGGCAGAAAACAATAGTCTCTGGAACTATGCTAAACATTGTACATATGTTGACTAATATAATACTCACAAAATCTATATACACAATCCTGGGTTAACAAATGACAAAAATGAGAGAATTTTAATAACCAGCACACTGTCCCACAGCTAGGAAGTAATATGGCTAGAATTTGAACCCAGACAACATAGCTTCAGAAATCATGTTCTTAACCACTATCCAGTACTGCCAAGATGAAGGTCAATACTACTAGCAGGCTTTATTAATTTATCATTGTCATTTCTAATATTGCTCTCTATCAGACATTATGCTAGGTGTTTTCACTTACATTATAGAATTTAATCTGATCCGTTTAATAACTCACGAAGGGCTGTATTTTATCCCCATTTACAGCTGAAGAAACTAGATGTTAAGTTACTTCCCCAAAGTCATGCAGGTTAGTACCGTGTTCCCCCGAAAATAAGACCTAGCAGGACCATCAGCTCTAATGCGTCTTTTGGAGCAAAAATTAATATAAGACCCAGTCTTATTTTAATATAAGACCTGGTATAATATAATATAATATAATATAATATAATATAATATAATAATATAATATAATATAATACCAGGTCTTATATTAATTTTTGCTCTAAAAGATGCATTAGAGCTGATGTTCCAGGTAGGTCTTATTTTCGGGGAAACACGGTAGCAGGGCCAGGATTTTTATTCCATGCTTATTTCACTCTGAAATTCAGTCTTCTTTCCTATTATAATGTGTTTTTATTTTTGACAAAGGACTTTCTTTTCCAGCAAATTGATGACTATATTGTACCTCTTTGTCATGTCTTCCCTCGATAAATAATATCAATTTGTTAGCTTCCTTATTGTTTGTATTATCACATATTGTCATCCTTTGAATATTCTCCATGTGCATTGCCATGTGTAGTGATAGGATCAGAACTGAGTATGTAGAGGTTTTGACAATTTTGAGTATCTAATGGGAAAGGTGCCAAGTGTTTCCTACATTCTGAATTCTCGTTTAACATTTCAATGCCATAATTACCTTTCCCGGATAGAATTACTGTATTGACTCATATTTAATGTGCTTTCTGAAGTGACCATAGACCCCTTTCTATGGTGCCCTTAGTTTAGAGTCCCGGCATGTTCTATTTGTATAATTGCTTTAAAAGTATCCTGAGAATTTTTACTGCTTATAAAGTTTGTGCAACTATTACCTGATCCTAATTATCCTATTTTAAAATTAAACCATTTTATAGATAGTAAATTTTTTCAAAATCTTTCCTTACTAGATTTATCCCAGACAAACTTTTATATAGATATAAAATAAGGGAAGTTTTACATAAATTCTAATATTTATCTATCACTACCCAAGGGTACAACTTAAATGTTGCTCTCTTTCTAAAATATCTTACTTCTAATGAGGCATCTCAACTACTTCTTAGCAATGCATGTGTGTGTTTCCATGAGTTTATTTATTCACATGTGTATAAATTGATGAAATAGGACTCTAAGAAGCTAGAACAGTATAAACAATTTGTAAACTTCAGCCTTCTAAGAATATCTCAAATATATCTACGGGAGAAACTGTCTTATTTTGTTGGGAAACCACCACCGTGGGTCTTTTAGTTTTGCAAAGATAAAGCAAGCAATACACATGTTTTCTTGAGGAAGACCCACCATCAATATCGTGTAACCTAAATGTAGTTGTTTTAGTCTGAGACAATAAATATTCTGGATAGTCATATAAATTAAGTCTCTACAGACATTGAAACTATGTTGGACAAATGTTTTTCTCTCTATGAATTTAGACAGCTGTATACTTGTTCTTAGATACTCTTTTTATCCAAACAGTTAGCATCACAGAAATCCTAACTGGAACCCTAGAGAGTCTAGATGGACATGCATGTATATTGCTGGCCTCAGAGAGAGGATATGCCTGAGGACAGATCTGTGCTTGATGGAGTGCCACACTGACTCATCTGTTGTGAGTCAGTGACCCACCATTCTCACAGGACTGTGGGAAACACTCTGAGGTCAGATTAGTTCATTTTGATGAGTTTTGGGGGTTCTAGAATAAGTCCATACCATTCTGGATAGTGATGTTTACTTTTAAGGGAACGAGTTTACCTACTGAACTGTCAGTCATGATTTTTCTATTAATATATACATCCATCCGCCTGATGACATCCAGTCACACAGCATTAAAATATGCACTGAAAATATCTAAATTTTTATAGTTAGTTCAAACACCTTCCCTACTCCCCAGATTCATAAATCCAATTGCCTACTCAAGACACTCACTTGGATATCAAATACATCTTACACTCAACATGTGTTTAAAACTGAGCTCTTCATCATCCCACAAACTTATTCTGCCTTCAGTTTTGTAGTTTTTGGTCCCATACAATTCTATTCCTCCAGCTGTAAGCCAAAACCTTTGGAGACATCTTTGATTCCTCTTTGTTTCATACCCAACAACAGACACATCTCTCAAGGCTACATTCAAAAATATATGTATAATGTGATTGACTGCAACCACTCAGTCCAATACACCAAAATCTTTCCTCTGGATTATTGCAAAACTTTCTATCTGATCTCGCTGCTCTGCCCTAACTCTTCCTGCAGGTGGTTCTCGACCTAGCAGCCTGGCTCAGATAGTGTTACTCCTCTACTCGATGATCTCGCCTCACTCAGAGCACCTTATAATCACCGTCAAGTTCTTTATGATCTAATTCCCTTCATATCCTCTAGCCCACCCCAAGCCTGGTCCATCTACATCTCTGACTTCATCTCCTAATATTTCCCCACTTTTCATGTCATGGCAGACATATTGGCTTTATTGCTATGCCTCACACATACCAGAAATTCCCCCAACTCAGGGCCTTTGCACCTGTTGGTCTTTGTGCCAGGACTATTCTTCCTCCAAATACCCACCTGGCTTGCTCTCTTATCTTCCCAGATCTTTCTTAGATGTCTCATTCTCAGTGAGGGCTTTTCTAACCACTCTACTTACCCTGTATTTAAAATAAATCACATCAACATTCTTCATCCCTTTTCTTGATTTATTTTCCCCCCCAAAACTTATCACCATGTAATAGCATCTGTATTTTTCCTTAAGTATTTTATTAATTGACTTCTCCCACTAGAATATAAGCACTATAAATCACTATAAAAATTTGTAGTTTTTTTTTTTGAAACCACTGGTTTCCCAGGACCTAGCATATAATTTTCCAATAAATATATGTTGAATAGTTTATTGAATGACTCCTGGAAAAAGAAGAATCTGGGATAGGAGATGGAGAGGCATCCCCAAGATCAACTTTGGGGCCTGGCATCACTTTGATCTGTATGGCCAGAGCACTTCCTGTGTAGCGGAGGGAGTGAGGATGGGGTGCTCTGGAGGAAGTCCTAAGAACATGCCAAGGGGCCTTCAGTGATTTGGAGGGTAACCAGCTGTCATGCAGGGATTCACGCGGGGTCTCTGGTCCTGCTCCCCACATAAGAACACAGGATATGGTGAGGCCAAAAAGGAACACCCACGGAGCCATAGATAGGGGAGTCATACCACTATAGACTCGCTGGCAGCTGGGTTGGAGAAACAGGAAGCAGGAGCCACACTATCCGCAACCTGCTGTCCACTTCTCTCTGCCAACAAACCTCACTTGCTAGCTGCAATCCGCCTCTCTGCAATCCTCAATCCACACTCTGCTGCCGGCTAACTCAGCCACCCTCTTCTTGCTAGCCCCCATTTTCTGCTAGCGTAGCCACAGCAGTTTTATTAGTGGCCAATGGCTCACTGGTTACAGCTGACGGCCAACTAGCCACAGCTGACAGCCATCCAGTCACAATTGATGGCCATTTACTACCTGAGCCAGCACCTTTCCACATGAGGCCGAGAGCCTGGAAACTGCACTCCTGGCTCTGTCCCTACCCCAGCTCTACATGTAGAATATCTTTGATTACACTGACAGAAAAAGAGCAAAGCCACCATACACGTGTTCTAACCAAAGAGTCTTCTGCTACAAGCCATCATGCAGAACTATTAAATATAATTGAGAAATTTTAGGATAGGAGGGAGCAACACTCGTTTATGATAGAAGTTGAATCACCAGTTTAGGTTTGGGGAATTGGTCTTATTGAAGGTGTATGACTCAGCCTCCAGAGGACAAATCCTTGATAAATAAGGTCTCAGCCTCATGACTATTGGTCTAAAGGTTTCCCAGAATAATCTTACGGACCTGGTCAGAATCCATGCCCTCCGGATGGCTTCCAATGTAGGACCCTAATCATTATCGGAAAGATGCAGCCATATAGGCACTTCGACTCCTGTTAGGCCTTATTCAGAATACAGTAGCTCCAGGGGGAAACTTAAAATGAAATAGAATATATATTTTATATATTTATATATATTATATATAATATATTATTTATATATATTATTTATATATCTTATATATGTAAGATATATATACATATATATCTTATAAGATATATATACATATATATCTTATATACATATATATATCTTATATACATATATATATCTTATATACATATATATTATATACATATATATCTTATATAAGATATGTACATATATCTTATATATATATAATATATATCTGTGAAGAAAAAAGGCCTAGCTTTTTAAAAATGATTATGTAGGACATAAGAACATTATGGCCACAGTAGATTTTTAGAAAGGTGAGCTAGACATACATAGCTATATAAATGAAAAAACCTGGTAAGGTACTGCCAAAAAGAAGGGTATGGGTGTTTAGGACGCTGAACAGAGGCTCTTAGGTGAACCAGGAGCCACCTGACATTGTTTACCTCCTAGTTTGGATGTGTCCATGGCTCTGAAAGTAGGAGGTTCCTTGAAGCATCACCTGCTAGTAGGTGCTATACACCATCCAGAACACCTTTAAACCCAAATGCTATTGCTTTAGAAGCCTGGCTTGGTGCTTTGTGAAAAGAGATTCTGAGAAAACTGGTGAAGGGGCGGGGGCTCTGTCACTGAGTACAGAGAGAAAAGGAAATACTGCAAGCAGATGCAGTATCCTCCATCAGCAATCACCATAGCTAAATACTCGTAAGTTACTTATGTTTCACAGGGTCAGCGAAGTCCCACCAACCTCCGGTTTTAGAGAGAGAAACAGGAGAGAGAGAAAAAAAAACGATGAGAACATGAAGGAGATAAAAGTAAATAAATTGTTTCTGACCTTTTATCCCAAGCATTTTGCCACAACAGTTGTCTTCCTCACTTCCTGCCTGCACAATATCCACCTATGGGAGTAATGAAAGCTCCCAGGAAGCTGTGTAGAGACAATCAAAATGTACGAGGTACTTAAAGTCTCATTTTGCATCCAGAGAACAGTTAATTTCACGTTTCTCATCCCTATTACAGCCTTAAATGCCGGTCCCTTAGGTCATCTCTTTCTCTTAGCTGATTCATTCTTGACCTAAGCAACTTCTCACCTAAACATCCCATTAAGTAGTAATTTTGAACTTTTACAAAATACAGTTGACAACCCCAATCTGAGAGAATTAGATTCAGTCGGTTTCAGCAAATCCTTAGACATGAGTGATTTTTAAAAGTCTCGGGAGTGATTCTAACGTAGTCAGGTGAGAATCATTACCCTGCACCTTCCTCACCTCCTAGTCTTATCTTAAACTTCATTTTCCCCTTCAAACATTGCTTTCTTTTGAGTACTTTCAAGTTTAGACACTTTTTCAGAAATCCCAAATGCGTCAGGACAAGCGGTGTCCCTTGTCTTTTGGCTACTAACTTGTTGAATGAACTTCCTGGAATAACCCCTCCTTCCATGAATATCTGAGGTATTTGGCTACCTCACCCTTTACCTTTCATCATTGACATTATTTATCCACCTTCTGTTCACTTTCCAAGCCATCTTCTGCCACCATTCTGGGGACTTCAATGAACATGTGTGGGGACAGAGCCAGGAGTGCAGTTTCCAGGCTCTCGCCCTCACGTGGAAAGGTGCTCACTCGGGTAGTAAATGGCCATCAACTGTGATTGGATGGCTGTCAGCTGTGGCTAGTTAGCCATCAGCTGTAACCAGTGAGCCATTGGCCACTAATATAACTGCCGTGGCTACGCTAGCAGAAAATGGGAGCTAGTAAGAAGATGGTGCTGAGCTAGCCAGAGCAGATGGCAACTAGCAAGTGAAGTTGGTTGGCAGAGAAGTGGAGGGCGGGTTGGGGATCCTGTGGCTCCTGCTTTCTATGTCTCCAACCCAGCCGGGTGTTCCTTTTTGGCCTCACCATGTCCTGTGTTCTTTGTGGGGAGCGGGACCAGAGACCCCGCATGACAACATGTAAGTCACCCATCTGTCACCCTGGCTGCATAGTTCTTTGACCTTCACAATTAATTCCAATTATCCACTCCTTTTCAGCCTGACGGAAACTTGCACTTTGTTGGCCATAGCAGCTCCACCTCAGAAAGTGTATGCACCAATGCTCAATCAGCCCGGCATAATCTCCTGTCCTCCCAGCTTTCATCTACCATACCTCCAATCTCCACCTAGTGTTTGGTCCAGTCTTTGAGTGTCTCTGATTTCTCCTGTATTGTACCATGTTAAGGGTTTCACTTCCGCATTTAGCCTAGTCCACTAGGCACATTATATTACTTACTTTTTTACCATCCTTCTCAACCCCATTCTGCTTGTTTGGATGCTCCTGCCCTGCAAACTCCCAAACATGAATCAAGCCAACCATCTGACTACTCCACTCCCACCTTCTGTGATATACACATTCACAACATCTGATCTTGGTTTTGTGGTCACAAAGAGAATAAATATATTCCTAATACTTGCCAGTAGTATGTTCCATTAGCCACAAAAGTAAACATATTATCATGTAATAAAACCTTATATTTAATGTGAACTGTCATTTAATCTTCATATCAACTTCAATAGGCAGTCACAGTTATTATTTCCATTTTATACATGAGGACAATAAAGCTTAGAGAGATGAATAACTTATCCAAGGTTACACAGGTGTCAAGTGGTAAAATCTACATTCAAACCATTATCCATTTGACTCTTGAGTCTCAGTTCCTGAACTGCTGTTTTATAGTGTCTCTCTCTATGCTGTATAGCTGTTCTCAAAGGGGTCCAAATAATGAGATTGATATTTAAATTGTGTTTCTCTATTTAATCATTTGTTTAAAAATATGATTCAGTTATATGTTATAGTGCAAAATTTCTCATAAGGTAAACTAGTCAATATTTTCTATTTAAATGAAATCTACAATGTTAGTAAAGTTTATTTACACTCTCTCCTAGCCTCATGTCTTTTTCTATCTTATTAATCTCTGTGTATAGAATATAACCTGTCTACCTGATCTCTTATTTAAATGCTTGCTTTCTTTAGGACTATGTAACAATATTGTAGATTCCAAAGAAACCACCTTCTCATGTCAAAATCTACACAGGTAGTACATTCATGTATAACTAAGGAACGAATAAGAGGGGCTTACATGTTTCAGAAATTAGTTCTGAATTAATGAAATAATAGAAATGTGTCTCTAGAACTACATGTGCATTAGAATGGACAATTCCCCTTCTTTGGGTTCTTCCATTTCTCAGCTAGTTTCTTCATCATCTAGTCCTACTCTTATACCTACAGTCATTCTGTTCTGCAACTTTTGAGATGTGCCAGTAATCTCCAGTAATCACCCAGTCTGTGAAGACCTAGGAAACAATCGAAGGCAAGCTTTAGAGGAAAGCATTTTGCCCCGCTGTCCTGAGTGTTATGTAACTAACCATCACAAGCATAGGGATGGGGGGAAGAATCTGGATTCTAGGTTCCATCCCACACATATGTGACTTATGGGCCTGCCATTTTAGCCCCCTGAACTTCAGTAGTCTCTCCTCTTCAAAAGGGGAATGGAAATATTTTACCTATAGGATGTAAGTCAGATTTCTTTCCTTGAAATACCTTTGAGAGATATGATTAGTTATAAATAACAGAATACTGTTCATACTTAAGACTGAAGTTAATAGGAGCTCTAGCAACATTTCCACCTACATAAAAATGATAGTCTATTTCCTTATAACTTAGATATTAACAAATCCAGGGTGATTTTTATTATGAAGTTTCTAAAAACTGAATTGGATTCAAATTTTCTAACTCATTCTCACCATATCCATTTATTTCTTCCTATTTTCACATGATTTTAAAATATTTTCCAAGACAATGAAAGATAGATGGTGGTAATTCCTTTGCAGGATAAATAATTGGTAAGAAAAATGGAACATAAAACAAAACCTTCAAGTGAAGTGTTCTTCATAGTTAGGCAAGCTTGAATATGCAGAACTACTCCATAGATTTTACATGTTATCAGTGCCAGCAACATATGGGTGGTGGATGATTTCTGCCCACATTTGTGAGCAGCTTCCCTCATAAATCCCCAAAGTTAATCAGGACAAAAAGCAGTCTTGTCTATTTCCTTTAAAAGCCTGAAGCAATTTGTTCAGCAACCACATTGCTAAGGTAGAGATAAAGGAAAGGAGCATGGAGGGCAACAAAAAAGGATCAAACGTGTGGAAGAATGTGTACAGAATTAAAACAACCATGGTAGAGAGTGACTACTTACAGATCATTTTATCTTATTAGTCTGGAAATATATTGCCGGTTATAAGGGAGAATTAAGAAATTGAGATTTTAGGGAAAGAAATCCTGATTCATTCTACTGTGCTGAGTAAGTTCTGAATACAAATTCCCTATTCATTATTCATTTAATAATTGCAAAATAAATAATGAAAGTCCTATATTCGGCAAATTACACACTTAATAAACGGTAAAAAAAAAAAAAAAGAAAGAAAGAAAGAAAGAAAGGAGTTCTGGTCAAGATGGCGCAGTAGGTAAATGCTGGGCTTACCTTCTCTCACAACCATATTAATATTACAACTAACTTACAAAACAACCATCATTGAGAATCGCCTAAAATCTTGCTAAACTGAAGCCCTACAACTAAGGACATGCAGAAGAAGCCACCTTGAGACTAGTAGGAGGAGCAGAAACCCGGAACAAGCTGGTCCACACCCATAAGTGACACTGAAAATTGGCTGTGGAGGTCCCCCCACTGGAGGAGCGAGGGGTCCCAGCCCCTCCCCAGCCCAGGATTCTAGTGCTGGGGAGAGAAACACCCATCATTTCTGGCTCTGAAAACCAGCATACATTGTGACTGAGATGGAGGGTAGTTAGAGTTCCAGGAGCCCCTCTTAAAGGGACCATGTGCAGACTTACTCACCAATGGAATCACTGGCTCTGAGCTCCAGAACTGGCGCAGCAGCTGGAGAGGTGACAGGGACATAGGGTGGAGAACTGAGTTTTCTGGTTTCATGATGTGGCTGGATGGAGGAGCTGGTGGAAGCCATTGTCTCTTTGTTGAGCCCTCCATCTTCCCAGTGTGCAGATGCAGGGCTGCCATATCTGAGTTTCCATCAAGCTGGCCAACGCCGTTTGCTGTTGGTTCCCCAGGCCCTGGTGACTAGAGACCCCACCCTGCCCAACTTTCTGCCACACCTAAGCCACTTCCAGTGGCTTTTTCATATACCAGTGTTTGGAACTCTATTTCCCTATTATTGAATAACCCTATTTCAATAAGGATGTTCAGTGATCTCAGGTAGAACTTCAACAAAGAGATAGGAAACATAAAAATGGAGATAGAAAACATAAAAGAGTACCAGTCAGAAATAAAGACTACAATAACGGAAATGTAGAATTCATCACAGGGAATCAATAGTAGATTAAATGAAGCAGAGGATCAAATCAGCAATGTAGAAGATAAGTAGCAGATAACACCTAATCAGAACAATATAAAGAATACAAAAAATTGAGGAGAGTTTAAGGGGCCTCTGGAGCAACATCAAGCATACAAAACATTTACATTATAGGGGTACAAGAAGGACAAGAGAGTGAGTAAGGAATTTGTGACAATATGGATGAATCTTGAGAGTATAATGCTAAGCAAAATAAGTCAGACAGAAAAAGCAGAGAACCATATGATTTCACTGATATGTGGTATATAAACCAAAAACAACAAAAGAACAAGACAAATGAGAAACAAAAACTCATAGACACAGACAATAGTTTAGTGGTTACCAGAGGGTAAAGGGGGAGGGGGGTGTGAGATGAGGGTAAAGGGGATCAAATATATGGTGATGGAAGGAGAACTGACTCTGGGTGGTGAACACACAATGGGATTTATAGGTGATGTAATACAGAATTGTACACCTGAAATCTATGTAATTTTACTAACAATTGTCACCCCAATAAATTAAAAAAAAAAAAGAAAAGAAAACCTATTTGTAGAATTAATGACCTTACCTAACTTGGTAAAGGAAATAGATATACAAGCCCAGGAAGCACCAAGAGTTCCAGACAGCATGAACCCAAAGAGGCCAACACTAAGACACACCATAATTAAAATGCCAAAGGTTAAAGACAAAGAGAATCTTAAAAGCAGCAAGAGAAAAGCAGTTAATTACCCACAAGGGAGCTTTCATTAGTTTGTCAGCTAATATCTCAACAGAAACTTTGCAGGCCAGAAGGGATTGGCAAGAAATATTCAAAGTGATGAAAAGCAAGGACCTACAACCAAGATTACTCTACCCAGCATCTATCATTTAAAATTGAAGGACAGATAAAGAGCTTCCCAGACAAGAAAAAGCTAAAGGAGTTCATCATCACCAAACCAGTATTACAAGGAATCTTAGAGATACTTCTTTAAGATGAATATATATATATTTATTATTCATATATATGTGAATAATAAAATGGCAATAATTACATACCTATCAAAAATTACTTTCAATGTAAATGGATTAAATGCTCCAATCAAAAGATAGGGGAGCTGAGTGGATAAGAAAACAAGACCCTTACATATGCTGCCTATAAGAGACTCATTTCAGATCAAAAGACACATGCAGACTGAAAGCAAAGGGATTGAAAAACATATTTCATGAAAATGGAAACAAACAAATAAACAAAAAGCTGGGGTAGTAATACTTATACCAGACAAAATAGACTTTAAAACAAAGACTATAACAAGAGACAAAGAAGGACCTAGTAATCCCACTTATGGGTATTTATCCGAAAAAAAAACACCCAAAATGCTACTTCAAAGGGATGTGCTCATCCACATATTCATTGAAGCATTATATATGTAAGCCAATATATGAAGGTAACCTGGGTATCCCTGAATGGATGAATGGATAAAGAAGAGGTGGTACATATATGCAATGGAATATTATTCAGCCATAAAAGTGACATCTTGTCATCTATGACAACATGGATGGACCTAGAGAGTATGGTACTGAGTGTAGTAAGTGAGACAGCAAAAGACAAATGTTATATGATTTCACTAGTAAGTGGAATCTAAAGAACAAAATAAATAAACAAATGAAACAGAAACAAACTGATACAGAGAACATTTTAATGGTTGCCAGATGGAAGGAGGATTGGGGGTGGATGAAAAGAGGAAGGGCTTAAGAAATGCAAATTGGTTGTTACACAGCAGTCATAGGGGTATAGGGTATAGCAGAAGGAATTTAGTCAATCATGTCATAATAACTACGTATGGTGTCAGATGGGTACTAGATCTATTGGGAGTAATAGATGGGAGGGGGTGTTGCAGGAAAAGTGAAAAAGGTGAAGTGATTAAGAAATACAAATTAGTAGTTACAAAATAGTCATGGGGATGTAAAGTATAGGGAATATAATCAATAATATGGTAATAACTATGTATAGTGCTAGGTGGGATCACTTCCTAACTTACATAAATGTCTAACCACTATGCTGTACACCTGAAACTAATATAAAACAATATTGAATGTCAACTCTAATTGAAAAATTTAGAAAGTGTGTGTGGGGGAGAAAAATAAAGAAGAAACAAAGCAGAACACATAAGTATCATCTTCACAAGAGCAAGCTGCAGTCAAATTAAAAAGGAAGAAAAATGCCAGGCGTCAGGGATTCCTGCATTCCAGACATGCTCTTCCTGACCCTCATTGTGTAGAAGCAACCCACTTCTCCTTGACAGTCAGGAGGTTTACCCCACCCAGTACAGTAATCCCCGTTTTTGCCTATTGGTTCAATGCCATGAGATGCCCAAAGTTGTCAGATATTTGTCTCAATTTCCAGTTCCATGGAATATATCACCTAGTGGAATTATTCCTCCCTTTGGAATTATACACTCTAGTAAAGCAGAGCCCAGAGTTCTAGACCATGATTTCTGGACCCTGGCTATGAGAATCCTGGATATCAGTGAAACAGTACCACACACTGGATGCTGATTTAGAGCATATGCCATATCCTGGAGCACATTGCCTCAGACCCACAAGATATTGCACCCTAGCTGCTGCCATAACTGAATGCTTAAAAGGTCATTCCACCATTCTATCAAATCAGTCGTTTCAGGGCAATGACAAACATGGTAATATCAGGGAATTCCGCGAGCAGGAGCCCATTGCTGGATTTCATTGGCTGTGAACTGATAGCCTTGGTCATAAGCAGTGCTGTGTGAACGCCATCATGATGTATAAGGCATTCTATAACTCCACAGATGGTAGTTTTGGCAGAAGCACTGCCCAAAGGGAAGGTAATTTGGAAGGCAGTTTGAACATCAGCAATAGCTGTAGCCAGGTTAGCCTTTGTGAGTAGTTCATGTTGCTGAGCCCATACATAATCTCCTTTCTTGCCACCATGGCCTTTTTTTCCTTACATCAATAGTAAGTGACAGGAGTGACTAGGGAAGGAGGCTCACTGACATTCACAAAACACATTGTCATATCTTCCTGATTATTAAAATACCCTTCTGCTGGGATCACCCTTTGATAAGCATTCACATGGAACACAGATATCTTTACGCTGCATATCCATTCGGATAGGTCTGTTCACATACCTCTTCCCCAAACATTTTGTCATCAATTTTCTAATCGTAGTCTTTCCAAGTCCCTAACTATCCAGCCAAACTTTTAGCCACAGTCCAGTAATAGGTATATACCCATAACTCAGATCATCTTTCCTTTTAGGAAAAAATGATCAATTTTAATTTCTGCCCTTTATCACTGTCTTTCAGGGGCATCCTGGAGCAGGGCTGTCATGGTGCAGCCATTCACCTTTGTGCGGTGCCTGTATATTTTGCAGAACCATTTGTAAAACCAGGCCCAATGACTTTCTTCCACATTCAACTGGTCATTGAGAACTCCCTATGAGACCACAGGTTGAGAGATTAAGAGAAAGAATGGAACGTAGTAGGAGTAGAAGCCAAAGGCATCTGGGCCACCTGCTCATGTGACTTACTGATGCTTTTAGGAACTACTTGTGCCAAATCCAGTATATACCCCTTCCATTTGGTAATAGAGAGCTGCGGTGCATTCCCCAATTTATAGCTTGGTAGTTCAAACAGTACCAGCAGCTCAGGTTACATGGTAACTTGGTGGCCTGTAGTCAACTTTTGGGAACATTACCTACCAAAAATAAACCACATGATGTAAAGGTAATGATAAGTCATAATTAAAAAAAATTTATTACTAAAAGAAAATAAAAAACAGGTAAAAATTTAAGTTTAATGTCTACACAATGCACAGAGAGAGGCATACATAGACTGATACCATTAATCGAATGGTTTGAATTGACATTTATACAATACTTCATCCAACAAAAGGAAAATATATATTCTTCTCTATCTTACATGGAACATTCACCAAAGGGGACAAGGGCAGGTATGGGGAGACCCCACATTGGAATATTATTCAGCGATAAGAAGAAATGAGCTATCAAGTCATGAAAAGACATGGAGGAAACCTTAAATACATTCTGCTAAGTAAAAGAACTCAGTTAAAAAGACTAATATTATATGATTCTAACTATATGACATTCTAGAAAAAGCAAAGCTAGACAGGCAGTAAAGAGATCAGTGGTTGCCAGGGATTTTGAAGGAAGAAGAAATGGATGGTTGAATAAGTGGAGCACAGGAGATTTTGGGAGCAATGAAAATTATTCTATACAATACTGTAGTGGGGAAATATGTAGCATTATACGTTTGTCAAAACCTATAGAACCATACAACACAAAGATTGAACCTTAATGTAAACTATGACCTTGGTTGTTAATAATGTATCAGTATTGGTTCATCAATTATACCAAATGTATAAACTAATACAAGATGCTAATTACAGGAGAAACCATGGCGGTGGGGATGTGGACAGGGAGCATACAGGAACTCTCTGTAGTGTGCAAATTTTCTGTAAACCTGGGACTTCTATAACAGAATAAAACCTATGAATAAAAAATAAAAAGGAATCTAGTAAAGATGGTTCCTTACTATTTACTCAGAATCCATAGATTTGTTAGAAGTATTGTAGTTCCTAAGAATTGAAAGTTATCATTTAATCATTGTGTCTGAGAACTGGAACGGACAATCAGAGATCATCTTGTTTAGCCTCTTTACTCAATAAATCTCTTCTCCAAGATACATATTACAAAATACAGAGAAAAATATAACACCTAATAACAACCAAGAACCTAAATCACAAAAATACAACACATAATCCAGGAAAACAGACCAGCATTTGACACAGATATGAAATACATGTGAATCAGAAACATATGTGGGTATGTACGCCTATGTTTGTATGGGGAAAGAAAACAGAAATCCTTTAACTCAAGGCTAGCTGCACACACACACAAAAAGTATTTTAAGGATTTTGTTGCTAATCCCGCTAACCTATTTTCCTTACTCTAAGAGCAGACCACAGAACTTGATAAATGAAAAGATTGTCAAGGGCAGTAATGCTGGTCCTGGAATAAGAACTCAGGCTGAACCTCTCAGAAGGTTATTGTTAAAGTAAGAGACAATTCTCCATTGTATTTTTGATTACGTTTTATACACAGGCAGATTTTACATTGAATATACTCACATGGGATTCATATCTGGAATTTGTACAAGGAGGTATAAAAAGAATCTAGGAAATTTGCCACTATCTACAATATGATATCAGACAGATATTTTTTACCGTCAAAGTTCCAAGAGACAATGCAGTTAAAATAATGCAGTATAACAAAAATTGCTTCACCAAGATTCACTATTGCCTAAGTATCATCTTAAAATGTTAAAATGCAGATTATCTGGTTGATCCTTAGAGATTCTGATTTGATAAGTTTGAAAGCAGACCTAATTATCTGATGCAAAATCTAAAATAAAATTACTCTATCCTATCTAGAAATCAATAAAATCCTGGTGGACCGGAGCAGTGTAATAGCAGTCAGTGGTTATTATTCCAATCAGATACCTCTCTGATCTCCTCCAACTTTACCTCACCTGCCCAGTCCCAGAACATTCCTGACAAAAGAGATACAGGCAGAACTAGATTATTGCCCACTTGACTTCTGGTAAATAATCCCCACAAACACGTCAGTTATAACAACTCCTAGGCAATTTGAAAAATGTCTATTCCTTTGTCACTGTTAAGATAGCTTTTTGTCACTTCTACTCTCAAAAAACAGCAAGTGGAAACAGGAAATATCAATACTTTATGTTTTATTTTGCCCTCATTTTGTACATCATCTACAGATTTCTGATCACATGGACTTGACTCTCATGTGGAGACCACACATTATTTCTCATATGCCCCAATAGCAATTTAACATAGTCAAGGTGGTCGAGGGGATGATATCTATACCTCTTCCCACCAGCTCAACATGTTTACTATTCTCTTCTAGCAGGTGTGCACAAATTAATGTCTGTAGTTTGAAAGTGCTCTTCATCCCAGGAACCTTTGAGAATATACATTGACTTTAAGTCTACCTGTATTTAGCTTTATGATTCACAGGTTGAATTTATGATAAAGTGACTAAAACAGTGATGGTAGCATTTCTCTTTTATGACGTATTTATAATACTCATTCTCTTTTTATAACACTCATTCTCTTGGCATTCATTTAATATTAACTATTCCCACTTACAGAGAAATTGAGGCCAAGAATTTAGATGAGCTGGTTCTGCTTCAGCTAAGTCCTAATTCAAACAAATTTAATTCCAGTGGTAATATTTGTTCATAGGACAAAAAAACACATAATAGAATATTCTATCTTCTGTGGAGATGTACAGACAGGGCAGCCTGTATCCTGTTTCCATTTTCCTTAGAGCCATTCACAATATTCAGTAAACAAAATGTCTGCCAGGGGGCAGCAGAATGTAATACTTTCATTCCCAAAGGATTCCAGAAGATTTTATGAAAGCTACAAGCATATTATGATAATTAACTCAAAATTAAAGCCTCATGATAGTCATGTTGCACTGCATTTGAAAGTAAAGATTTGTCTGAGGATTCCTTATTAAATCATATTAAAGACTTGAATAAACTAAAATTATATTTTGAGACATAAAAATCAAAGGGAAATCCTAATAGGTTGGTGTTGCTTAAATCATTTGCTACCTAATTCTGTCCTCCATAGCTTCCCCAAGTTTTATTGCTCTCTTAAACCATTTATGGGCTGTCATATTGCTTTTTACAAGCAAAATAAGATATTTTAAAAGTTTAAGACTACATGGCTATGCTCTCAAAAAATATGACTCATCTTGAAAGACGTTGGGCCTTGTTATTTTTCCTGCTTATGACAAAATATATATTTCCATAATAAGCTATCACAAAATTATTGTAGCAAATTATTTCTGAATATTACTTAAGTATATATGAACTACAGAACTGCACTGGAATAGGACAGTTCCAGGGGAAGGAAGAATCGTTGAGGAAAACAGGAGCCATATTGAATCTCTCTAAAATCTTGTTATAAGTCCAAGCAATATTTATTCAGGATCCCTAGCAGAGTGCTTTTAAGAACATCCTTTGCCTGACTGTGTATTGTCTTGTATAAGTATGGGCTTAAAAAGGTACCTGGACTAGTCCTTCAGGGAACTCCAGGAGTTGAAGCTGATGTCCCAGATTTTATAACGAAAGCCTTCAAGACTTACCTATTTTAAAGTAATTCATTTTAATCTGTTTGAAAACCCTATTTTTTTTGTGTTTGTTTACAATGTTCTGCTCTGAGTAATGCCCTTAATAAAATGGTTCCTAGGGATTTTGATTAAAGATACTCCACCCAAATAAAGTGATCCTTAAAAGCCATAAAACCACAGAGACAAAAAGAACAAGAGAATAACCAAAACTGAATTTTGGAAGCTAGAAAGCAGACGGATATGGGGAAACTGCTTAGAAAAGAAAACTAGAGAAAGATAAATTCTAAGCTTCAGTGGCAGAACTTGTGCAGTAACATGAAATAACTTCAGAACTTCCAAGTGGATCAGAAACTAATGGCTGTGAGGATAATGTGTGGTGGAAATGCACAGAACGGTTCCAATGCCATTTTAAGGAGAACTTTGACCCTCAGGTTCCCACCCTTTCTCTGTAGATCTAGGCAACTACCTCTTCCTCACGTCAGCAGAGAATTAGAGATTTATTCTCTGGATAGGAGTAAAATAGAAGTCCTGTGATTGAGAGATGTTTTTGTAATCCATAAGTGTGTAATAAACCCCTTCCCAAAACGTAGTGGTATAACCTAATCATCTATTATTATACCTCATGGTTCTATGGGCTGACTTGGTTGAGTTGGGTAATTATCACTGGGGTTTTCTCATGCAATTATAGACAGACGGTGGCTGGGCGGGACTCTCTGAAAGCTTGAATGAGTTGGATGTCCAAGATGAAGTCTTCACGCACATGCCTGGCTCTTCAAATTAGTGCCCTGCCTTTCAATATCTCTACATGGAATGTGATCACAAATCAGAAGTTCCCAGAGTCATTTTTACCTTGGCTGAATTCTAAAATACCACCGGGAAAACATCCCTCTCCCAATAGATAAATGGGATCTGGGTTTTCATTCAGTCCACCATTTTTATTGAGCAACAACTATGCACCAAGTATAGTCTCTGGATTGAAGTTTTCAATAGTAATAAAAGAAAATAATGCAGTTTCTGCTCTTGTGGAGTTTAAAGTCTACTGATGAAGGCAGGCATTAGTTAGTCACATGAATAAGAATGATTGCAATTGAAATAAATACTATGGAGAAAGGTACTCAGAAGAGATCATAGGCCACAATGCAAACCAGTAGTCCAGAGTACAACAAAGACAAAAAAAATTTAATTTCATCCTCTCTGAAGTTAGGGCCCCTCAGACTGCTCCTCTCTTTCTAGACTCTACTTTTGGCTATCCAAACTAAAGTCATTATGCTTGTGCTTTACAGTTAAGAAATCTGGGCCTTTGAATTTCTTTACATATAAATTGCACTGAACTCAGATGGACTTTGAAAGAAAATGCTTGACATTGCTGCAGGTGCTTTCTTGGCCAAACCCAGCATGGAGATGGAGTTGTCGTACATCAGGCACATAACTCCATGAAGACTGTAAATTATCTTTCCTTCATTATCTTTCCTAACATTTTTCTGAAAGTTATACATCATAGAATATTTTGAAAATACAATTAAGTTTAACAAAGAAAATAACAATCATCTATCATCACCACCAATATATGAGCATGTTGACATTTTGCTGTTTTTTCTCACCTTCTTTGTTTCTATGCCCCTGTAACAGGAGAGGTACATTAGCTGCTGTCCCAGCTTAAAGTCTATTCCTGGCATCATTTCCTTGTTGGACATCTAAATCTCCTACAGGTTTCAGTTAGTTGACTGACTGCAAGTACCAGTTGAATGGGGTCAGACGCTCTGGGGCACTAAGCCGATAATTGGTGAAACTCCTGAATTAGCAACAAGAGGACTGCTTGGCATTGTCAGTTGTCTATACTTTCTGGGTACTTGCAAAAGAAGGCTCTATTTTCCTCCCCAAGGATTGAGGTCTTTCAGTTCCTTCTTCCCATCTGCTTGTTCTCTCAGGCTTCTTCTTCCTCTTCACAGCTCTGTCTTTCAGGGAGTAAAAAAACCTGCTCCTCCAACAAGACTGTGAATATTTTTATGCAGCACATCAGTCGTTTGCAACTTCTGTCTTTGAGATTTACCATCTTTAGAGCAGTGGGTGATCAATGCCTATTATGTGAAATGGGCTTGGAAAAAGGATCCTTGGAGCAAGAATAAGAGAATTCTATGAACTAGGGAGGAGAGGAAGACTCAAGAGAATTATAGCTTAATAGAGATAAATAATCCTGCCACATATGCATACTCAAAAGCTTACATAGCCACTTAATTTTGTGTTTTGATCTTTTTTATTGACTACTTAATTGTAAACATGTTATCCACATCATAAAATGTTCTTTGAGGACTTTATTTCAATATTTGTAGAACATTCCATCCTATGATCTACTAGCTGTTTAACTGGTTGCCAATTAGTAACTTCCTGTAAGAAATTCAGGACGTGGATTCAGACAGCCAGGTCTCCTATCCACCACCTCTGTGACCTTGGAAAAGATACTTAACTCCTCAGTGTTTTCCCTGTAAAAGTATTTCTCTCTAAATAGGAATATTGATAATACTTATCTCATAAAATTATTAGGAAATTTAAAAGTTAATATACATAAATAGCTAAAAACAGTAAACCACATTTAGTTGTTGTAATAGTTATTTGATTTTTTGAATTATTTCTAATTTTTCATTTCTATAAACAAATATGAATATATGTGGGTATATAAATCTTTGTCTTTTTTTTAACCTTTCTAAAAAGAATTATAAACATTGTATTAACAGGCCAAAGGCTATGAATTTTTAAAGGCTCTGGATGTATTTTGCCAAATCATTTATCAGAAAGATTATATAATTTTACACCCACACAGCAGTCAGTTAAATGTTCTCCCTTCAATAAATTCTCTATCAGCAAGGAGAGTAATCTTGAAAAATAAACTGAATCAAGTCCTACCCCAAATATTTGGCTTAGCTTTGGGGCCTCTGCCCCACCCACCTCTCCACCTCCTCTACTGCTATTTTCCAGCTGGTTCATTATAGTCCAGTCACATGGGCTTCCTTTCTATTCCTAAACAAGCCAATGTTCTTCCAACTTCTGGGCTGCAGGGTCTTAAGCATCATGTTCCTTCTACCTAGAATGTCTTTCCTCCCTCATGCCATCCCATCTTCCAACTTTGTCTAGTTAACTCAGTCTTACACATACACATTCAAGCATCAGAACACGTTATTCCCCTTTTCATATATTCTCATGATACTGTCTTTTATTTCATAACACCTCATGCAAATATAATTAACTAATTGATTATGATGATTTCTTTAATGTTGTTCCCGTGGTTTGTCTCTGAGCACCATAAAAGATTCTTGATGATCATGTGTTTGTGTTGCCTTTTACAAGTGCAAAGCAAATACTAAATAAATACTTGTTGAGTAAGTGAAATAGGAAAGAAAGGAAGATGAATATGACACGGTCTTGCTTTTACTTTGTATTATTTGTCTTTAACATTTCCATTCACTTATTAAAGGGCATTTTATACCTTTCTCCTGTACCTAAATATCCCATTAGAAGTACTAGGGCTATACCCATTTGACTTCAAGCTATATCCTCCTCACGATCTAAGGAAAACAAAGAGGGTTCCTCTTTGGGAAGGCTGAACTGAGAAGCTCTAGACTGAGACCCAGAGGTAGAGCCGGGGTGAGGACTGCACTATGATCAAACAGTAGGATTAACTGAGTCCTCTTACCTCTTCCTTACCTTACTCAGCTCACTGATCACTAGCAGTGGGCTTGTAGCCCTCAGACAGATGGTGGAGGATTCCTCTCGGGACAAATTGGCCAGCCCAGGATGCAGACCTTGGAAGAAAGCATTTAATGTGAGAGAGAGAGTGAAACAAACAAACAAATATACATAAAAAGGAACTTGAATGAAACAGGAATACTACAGGCAGCAGAAGAAACTTCCATAGTGTAATAAACTCAACACTGTAAAAGGGATAAGAGAACAAGAGAGTAATATAATCTTTGAAGAAATATTTGGAAAACAAGAAAAAGCTCGTAGAAAGTAAACACAGAAAATCAAAAATTAAAAATTCAATTGAAGGTTTGGAAGATAAATTTAAGAAAATGATTCTGAAAAGAGAAAGAAAGGCAAAAAAATATAAAATAGGAACTAAGATACGAAAAATAGAAGATCAATCTAGGATGAACAGCATCTAAATGATAAATGTTCCCTAAAAAAAATAAGGAATAAAAAAATGTAAAAAGAACACAGACAAGAGGAAATTATCAAATATATATACATATATATATGTATATATATGTGTGTGTGTGTGTGTGTGTGTGTGTGTGTATATACACACATATATATGGCTAATCAAAATATTTTCCAGAAAATCAAGATTTTGAGGATGAACTCTCCCAAACGAGGGAATAACCAAAGGAAGAAGGAGATATAAGATTCTTGGAATAGGGAATTCAAGACAGGAGAGAGAAAGAGATTCCAGGGATAATGATTAAGGAAGTTCCGCAACAACAGCTGAGTAGCAGATTCAGATAACAACCAAACCAGAGAGTAGGGAGAGAAGCCAAGGTATAACTTGATGTGCTTGGCAATGTTGAAAGGAATTTTACACTTCCTTCAGAGAGTTTTAGGATAAATAAGTGTATTTCCTTAAATCTAAGATATCATAATTTCTAAAATACACCATCATTTTCATTACAACTAAGAAAAACAATGGTTTACTGATTAAGGATGACTTTTATTTATATTTATTAATATTTAGACTTAGGTAGACATGAATTTATATCATGATGACAAACATATAAAGAAGAAATACAAACAAAATAAATTGATAAAGGTATTTCTAAACATTCATTTTTGGAGTTCTGATTTCAGATATGTTAACATGTAAAACAAAAAGAACATGTATTATAATCCATAGACTATATTAGGAGCAAAAATAACACAGCAAATACAAAACAATATTTTCAAGATAGGAAATGTAATAATGAAACATCATGTGGTTCAGCTAGAGTAACATTTATATAGTGATTGTCTTTCAGAAAGATATTGAGACATGAGAAGGATATAAAATAAAATTGAATGTTATTTCAATATCTGTAGATGTTGTGACCTTTCCAAACTTGAGGAATATTAAAAGAACTCAGAATATTATCAACTAGAATAATCCAATCGAGTGATGAAACAACTTGATTTTAGAGGTGTAGGAGTGGAGAAATTCAGACTTAAATTAAACTTGAAAATTAAGTAATGAGTTACTGGAATCCCAGGCACATGGATCCGAAGATCAATCATTTTTTAAAGATTTACCTTAAAAAACAAATAATTTTAGGCTTAGGCTTCCTGAGATAAGAATTCCAATTTTCTTAGGAAGAAGTAATTGTTTCTTTAGTGTAACAGTCTTTAACTCTGGGAAGGTTAAAGTATAAAACATTATATTAAATTTAGCCCATAACAAACATGTTAATACCTTTGCTTTAGTTTGGTATGTAAGAATTTGGCATTCCAACAGATTAGTTAATTCAAAAAAAAATTTGTCCTAATATTATGGAGTATTTGATTTTTGTCTTGATGTTTTTAGTTGGAAAATATAAGATTATATATTAGAAAATATATCAGCCATGTTGGACTATTTAAGTTAATTGGAGAATCATCATATTTATAAGTTTGCTAGATATATTAAGGTTGTTCAAATTCTTGTTTTTGTTTATGAATCAGCAAAATAAAATACTTAAAATATTAAATAGGATTTTGCACAGCAAAGGACACCTCAACAAAATAAAAAGACAATTTACTGAATGGGAGAAGATATTTGCCAATGATATATACCTGATAGAGGGTTAATATCCAAAATTTATAAAGAACTCACATACTTTAACATCAAAAAACCAAATAATCCAACTTAAAAAATGGGCAGAGGGCCTAAATAGACATTTCTCCAAAGAAGACAAGCAGGTGGCCAATAAACACATGAAAAGGTGCTCAATGTCACTAATCATCAGAAAAATACAAATTAAAACCATAATGAGGTATCACCTCAGACCTGTCAGAATGGCTATCATCAACAAATGAACAAACAACAAGTATTGGCAAGGATGTGGAGAAAAGGGAGGCCTCGTGCATTGTGGGTGTGACTGCAAGTTGGTGCAGCTATTATAGAAAACAGTACGGAGGTTCCTCAAAAAGTTAAAAATAGAACTACCTTATGACCCAGCAATTCCACGTCGGGGTATTTATCCAAAGAAATACAAAGCACTAATTCAAAAATACATATGTATTCCTATGTTTACTGCAACACTATTTACAATAGTCAAGATATGGAAGCAACCTAAGTGCCCACCAATAGATGATTGGATAAAGAAGAGGTGATACATATATACAATGTAATATTTCTCAGCCATAAAAAGGAATGAAATCTTACCAGTTGCAACAGCATGGATGGACCTAGAGGATATTATGCTAAGTGAAATATGTCATACAGAGAAAGATAAATACCATATGAGTTCATTTATATGTAGAATCTAAAGAACAAAATAAACAAATAAACAAAACAGAAACATATTCATAGATACAGAGAACAAACTGATGGTTGCCGGATGGGAGGAGGTTGGAAGGCTGGGTGAAAAAGGTGAAGAGATTAAATACAAATAGGTAGTTACAAAATAGTCACAGGGATGTAATGTATAGCATAGGAAATGTATTCAATAATATTGTAATAACTATGTATGGTGCCTGGTGGATACTAGACTTATTGGGGAATCACTTTGTAAATTATATAACTGTCTGACTATTGGGTTGTACCCCTGAAAAAAATAAAATAACATTGAATGGCAATTGAAATTGAAAAATAAAAAAATATATATTAAATAGGAAATAAAGTTAAAATTGCTTATAAGATTCTAATAAACTAAATTTCTAAATGGGATCAAACATTAATAAAGACTATAAATGACTATTAATACTAATAAATTATGGATAGAATAATAAATTTTGTAAGTTGCACTCAAAAGCTTAAATTAAAACATATTAGAAGTTATAACATTAAGGAATTGAATTATTGTTTAAAATCCCAAAGAAACACAAATATTGTGTTACGTGTACACAGGCTACTATCTTGAACACATACACGAAATGCCAACTCACACTCCCAATTTTGTAAACACTGCAATATTGACTTAATTCAAAATTGTAAAATAACTATATTTAGAAAATGGGAAAAAAAGTGTCTGTAGGTAGGGGGTGTGGTGGTAAGAGGGCTAATTACTCCTCTTCCAAAGTAAGATGCAATAAAAAAAAATGCCTAAGGATCAAAAAGAAGTAAAAATGTGAGTATATTAGTATTTGGAGGGACAGAGGAATATAACAGAAGAAACAGTTCTCAGAGTAAAAAGTGGTTGCCTCTAGAAAGTTTGACTTCAGGGTGAGGAGGAGTGAGGCAGGTAAACTGCTGTTTTTCATAAGATTGTTTTTTTTTTTTTAGAAAAACTTATGAGTATGCATTATTTTGATAAAAACAAAAGTTAAATTTTACAAAGAAATACTGAGAAAGTTACTCAGTTTTGAATTCTAAGTATCTTTGAAATTTGAATCTATTTTGGTGATTCTCTAAAACCCAAAATTTCAGGATTTTTTGAGGTCTTTATTCCCTTTTCCTATCCCCTCACTCAAAATTATTTCTCCCCTCCCTCCTGCTGGATAACTCTAACCATACATCAAAGCTCACACAAGCATTTATCAAGTGGCCAAATACAGCAAAAAACTTTGCTAGTAAAGAGTTAAATATCTGATATATCTGGAGGTGGATGGTTCTGCCCACAGGGGTCTCAGAACCTGCTGTAGATCATTTGTGCTCTGGAGACTTAATACAATCACAACTACACTCTCCCACCTAAAGTCAGATTTTGACAAATTAATGACAAAGTTGGTTCGCGTTTGTAGTCAAATCAATACACCCTCCGAGATCAACATGCTTATACCTTCTGCTTGAGCTACTTAACTCCTTTCTCAGAGCCTGTTTTACCTATCAATTCAAATAAAAGCATTTCATTTAAAAAAAATCAGTACTATTCACATCCCCATATGGGCATTTTTTTTTTCCAACATAGTTACCAAAATAGTCATTACAAACTTAGTCTTTTTTCTTTCCATCCTTTAAAACATTTTGTACCCAGACAAACCAAAGTTAGATTTAAATCTATGCAGTCTGTTATTTTTAAAGTCACTGATAATATAATAAGCGGAATCAAGATGTCTTTATTCTCATTTACTCCTTTACCTAGATTTCATTTTTTTCTGTCTTCTACATACCTGGCAGACTGGTCCTTAATTTTCAACACTCAATGTAAGTGTAACCTGAAAATTTTTCTTGATTTCACGAGGTAGAATTGGTCACTGCTCCCCATGTGGCCAATATACTGTTTTGGACCAGTTTGAATTCAGGGTAAGGAGGAGTGAGGCAGGTAAACTGCTGTTTTTCATAACGTTGTTTTTTTTTTAATACTAACGGTGGTGAAAAGTCCATGGATCTCAGGTATCTATTTGAAAATAAATGAGAGGAGTCAAGGATGGCTCCTAGCACTTTGGCCGGAATAAGTAGAAGAATGAATTTGCCGTTTCCTGGTATGAGGCCAACTGCAAATAGAATGTATTTGGGGACAGAGTGTATCATCAAACAGTTTTATATATGCTAAAAGGGCAAATGGATATGCTCAAAGGTCAGGAGACAGATCCAGGTAAAAGAGGTAATTCCGGAATGGTAAGCATAAGATGCTATCTCTAGGTAGATAGTGTCAGAATGGAGTTGAATTCTTAGACAACCTGTTGGTGTCCAAGAATTGCTTGATATTGTGTGGGAAGTGCCCCTCACCCTCCACATGCATTGGAATTGGGTCCAGGAACCCTAAAAGAGTTGGTGTCAGTGAAGTAGGATTTGCTAGATCATCCCTGGCTCACAGAAACCTGTCCTTTGGGAAGAGAAAAGATGAAAGGATGGAGGATAAAGAACCTTTGACTCCTGAGTGGCCATGTGGTCATCTTTAATATGGAGCAGCAGCTATGCTGCAATTAGTTATTAAAGGTAAATTTATCAATGAAATTTAGAGATGGATCCATCTCCTGGTGCATTGGTTCACTGGATGCTTAATGAAATTCAGACTAATGAGAAAAAGGCAAAATATTCAATCCCTTGGTTATTGTCATCTGTAATAGCTGAACTAAAAGTAAAAGGGACAATTGGACCTTGATGCTAGAGCAAGCTTTGATTTCAGTGAGTCTGAGCTTCAGTCACTAGTCTCAAAGCCACCCATCCTTCCCTCCAAAGGAAAAATTACACAGGAATCACAGAAAGTGCAACAGAGTGAAATGCTGACTCCATCTTGTTTGGGCCTGCATTTCTCCCATGGCCTTGGAGCCAATATCTCCTGCTTTAGATAGGCTTATCATCAGAGGAACTCTCTTTACTGCTTGAGTTTTTACAAAAACAGCCACTCCCATTTTTCCTTCCCTTCACAGAAAAGAAGCCTGAACTCTGCCTTCTTAAGATGGATTTGAGGAAAGGCTAGAGACCCCCATCTTCTTGATTTGGCACCTTCTGGATCAACAAACCTTTTCTTACTCCAAACTCTGATTGAGTATTGGTCGGGCACACTGACTTTTCAACTGATAGCAAAAGTACCGCTAAGAACTCTGGTCACCAAGAAGGTAGTAGTCAACATGGGAGAAATGGCAAAAGCAAGACACTATTGAAACCAGAGAGTATAGTGTGAAGGAATGGTTTCAATTTATAAATCGGCATCAGCTTCCTGAGGAAGCTTTACTAAAATGGATTACCATGAGAGTGACTAATTTACGAGGAGTGTCTTCAATTTTGAATGCTGCAGAGTAGAAGGGCATGTTTGGGTTCATACAGGACACACAGCTCTCTATGGAACAATCACAGAGGTCTCTACATGATCCAGACACACAAGAAGTTATTCCTGAAGAAACAGCTGGCCTAGTGGACTGGATTAAAGCCACTGTAAGGGCTGGTTACCGTGAAAAAGAGAAATGCCCAACTCCTCCTATGAATGCCAAGTGGAACACCCCAGGTGACGCTGTGCCTAGTCCCTGTAATTTTAATGTCCCTGGTATTTTGGCAGCTAGAATGAAATAATTTAATTCTCAATTAGGCCTTTGTTGAGGTGTTAGCCGCTCTTCTTGTACTCACAGTATAATTTTGTGTTGCTGATGTGCTGTTTCTTTGATAAACAGGAGAAAATAATGTCAGGGCCTTGAGGAGAATTTATGAGTTTGTTTTGCAGAAGGGGGGGAACATCTCCAAGGGAGTCAGATAGGAGAGAGCGTTATCTATGACTGAAGAAACACAGACTTCTCTCTCAGTGCCCTGGAACTCCCGCTCCCTTTTCTCCCCTTTAATACCCTGCCCCAGCCTCTCTCAAGGAGCCACCCAAATCTTTCCTTCCTCAGTATCGGTTCCCTTATGCACAAGCTTAATAAACCTTTGCCTCTTGCCTTAACTCTATTATGGTGATTTCTCTTGACTTCCACCCTAGGAGATCACAAGCACCCAAACCACTGGCAACACTATTTACTTCTGTTTGTAGAAATTTAAAAACTCCAAAGGTAGGGATTAAATGAGAAACCTGACCAGAAACCACTTAAAGCACTGGCTAGGCAGATGCATCAAGATAAAAATTGATAAAAAGGACCTGCTCCCTGGACTTGACCCGTCATTGGGTACCCACAGCCTTTTTGCACAAGAGTGGGTGAAATGGTCAGGGGGTGGAGATGAGAAGTTTCTGGGACTCATTGATATAGAAGTCCCATGAACTGTGGTGCCAAAACCCATTGGTGAAACCTTGACTAGTGTTACAATTAGACTGAGAGAATGTAAAAATGTAATGGTTGATACAATTATGAAAGTTGAAATATTTAAACAGATATCATATAAAGAAGTTGTGTAAACTTTACCTGAATGTTTTATGGACTGGATTAGGTCTAGCCAGGAAACACTTCCCCTACATATATTGTAAAATCAAAACCTGTTGATGAAGTCCTAACAGGGGCCACAGTTAGGAATGTAAGTGTTGATGGAATTAAGGTAAAGTTTGTAGAACTGGTATGTTTGTACAGGCTTTATGTGAAGTGGTTGTGTCGCTTTTACCTGATTGAATTCTGTAGGTGAACACTGTATCTGACTAGAAAACATTTCCCCCACCTACTATCACAACACAGAAGGCATTGTAAATCTGCCCTGCAAGCAATGTTAATTAGACATGCTAAGTGGGAATCAGTAAGATGCCTGAGCCCACACAGTGTAGGCTAGAAGCTGGAGAACTTTTGTAGGAACAAATTCCCTGGCACTATGTGGAGCGTAGACTAGGACTTACGGAAAAAGCCTGTGAGTGCCTCCCAACAAATACTGCAACTTAGGACTGAAGAATTTCCATCTGACGGACATTTACAACCTTGCTCTTGGGTCTTAATTGAAGTTACATCTATGACTGAAGAACATAACATGACCCTGAAACCTGCAATACCCACCCTATCTTGGGTGATGCCAGAGAAATGCTCTAATAGGGATGGCAGTGGCCAGAAAATTTTCATAATAAAATGGAAATGGTTTATGCAAGATCATGCTACCTGGGAATTGCAAAGAGGAGTTACTCACCAGCAGGGAGCCTCTTTTCGCCTAGGACAGACTCTGGAACTGCATGAGAAGCTGCTAGATCCTACTGACACTTGGACGGTGCCCTATGAAGAGCTCTGAACTGAACGAGAAAGAGCTGATTGGTTTGTTGTCCACAGTGAATGCATAACGTCTTGTTTGGAAGGCCACTCTGATCAAAGACAGAAAAAACAAATCAGCTCAGTGAGCTGAATTGTTTGTTGTTTTCCTAGCAGTGATGGAAGAATTGAACAGTGGTAAAAGCCCCTATGTTTGGCTTTTTCACTGACTCATAGGCAGTGGCCAGTGGCCTGGCTGTATGGCCAGGCAGGAGGGCAGTGCAAATTTGACCTATTAAAGGGATGCCCTTATGGGGCTCAGCCCTGTGGAAATTAGTGGGGTGCGTTAAAAAAGAACATGTGGATGTCTGTCAGAAGAACCGCTTCCAGGTTCGGGAGGTGACTGGCATTGACCAGCAGATATCTCTAGGTGCTCCCTGGAAATGGCCACCTGACTGCCACAGTGCAGAGATGGGCTGCATCTAGATGTATTCCTCCTGCACCTTCTGAGGCACAAAAATGCCAATAAAAAGTGATCTGTCTGACAATCAGAGAGACAAAGACCGCAGATGGCTATGTGGTAGATTCACCATTGGGAAGACCCTGAACACAGCTGGCAAGTCAGACTGGTGCTGGTAGCCCTGGGGGAGGGGTCTACTAACAGGTCCTGACAGGAATGGGTACTGACTCTGGACTGACTGGACTTTGCTAACCCAATGGTAGATGCAAATGCTCAGAGTACAATGAACACATTGCACCATTTGAAATGTCTGTCGGGGGAAGGATATGAAAGTCTGACTGAAATTGGTTTAATCTAAGAATTGCTGGTAAAAAATGAGACAGGGAACATAGACAACCCTTTCCAGGAGCTTTGTTAAAGAAAGGAAATGAGAAAGGGGGGTCAAAATAGGTGGGGGTTTTGTTTTTTTGGGTGTTTTTTTTTTGCTTTATTTAGTTTTGTTTTTCAAAATGGGAGAAATAATAGCATCTTGTGGACTAGTTGGAATGATTCAGTAGAAGAGGAAAAAACTGAAGTTGCAGGAGTAAAGGGAGAATTGCTGGAGGACTTAGCTTGAAGAACCACGAGAGAATAGGACCTAGGAGAGGAGTTAAGATGGCTCCTGCTTGGTGGCAGGCAAGAAGACAGACTGTACAAGTACAAACAGAGGTAGGTAAGGAGATAGAGGTAGTAGTGTGACGTTGTGGGAGTCTTCTCTTCAATAAAATCTGAACGAGGATACCAGTCGAAAGCAAGAAAAAGGAAGACTGTGTTAGATGTGCAAATAGAGAGAAGAGACAGTCTTTTAGAAGAGTATGAGTGAATAGAGGGAGGAATAATATAGTGTAATTGCCAAAAATTATTAAGGAGCCCCTTACAATCAGGGATCACAGATTTCAGGTATTACCAGTTGTAATTGTTCTGTTTTCCTTCAGCACTGGTCTATTCTGCAGGTAAGGGCACAATGGAGGCAAAAAACTGCATTGAACTGATTTTGATTTAGCTAATGGAGTAGGATACAATGAGAAGCAAGGGGTCTAGAGTATGTGCAAGGAACAGTAAATAGTAGTAAGAGCAACATCATTTTTCATCTTGTATTCATGTAAGTAATGTTCTACTAAATGTAATACCTATAAAATTTCGGAGATAAAAATATTTTTAAACCATTTTTGCAACCAAATTAATTTGTCCTATAATTTGAGCTATACATTTACTTAGAATAAAATATGAAGGACAAATAAACAGAAACAAAGATTCCATTCATACATTTCACAAATGCTTATTAGTCACCTATTATGTGACAGGCACTATGCTAGTTCTAGGAGTAAATGGGGAGCAAACAGTAGACAAGATTTATTCTTTCATGGCTGCTACAGTCTGGAAGAAGATACGCATCTTAAAATAAATTACAAACAAATTAAACAAACAAAAAAAATTCAAACAAATTAATTACAAACTGAAGTGAATGCTATGAAGGAAAAAGAACATCGCTTTATTAGAGAATTTAACACCAAATGCAATTAAATAATAGAAACAGGAGAGTATAGAAAGGTTTCTTAAAGAAGTGATACTTATTCTAAGATCAACATTAGGAGTTAACAAATAAAGGGGGAAGAAAAGAAAAGAGGACAAAATTTTTGGTGAATGAGCTTTCTAGAAGAATATAATCTTCTCCAATGATTGAGGTGTCATTTTCACACAACCTTGCATTGGTAAAATTATCCAATAGATGTAGTCACGCAAAGTAATAAGTTTTATAAAAAGCCTGGCATGATGTCTTCTTTAGGAGGATTGCTTAATGTATTTTTTTTTTCGTTTTGTTCTTTGGACCAATATTGTTGATGTAACAGCACACAGAGTCGAAGCCAGACTAGCTGGATACAAATCCCAGACGGCTACCTATTAGTTGTGGGAACTTGGAGAGGTCAGTTAGCCTCTCTTTGCCTTAATTTCTTCATTTGTAAAATAGGAATAAACTCAGAAGCTACTTATTGTACAGATTAAGTCAGTTAAAGTATGTAAGGGCACTTCAAAGAGTGATAGGTAGAGATACAGTAAGTACGACGGGAATGATAGCTATTTTCAGGGCTAGCTGACCTGCTAAAAACTTAATCTGTTTTTATCCTATACATGTTATGAATTATGGATGATGACACAGATCAGATGCACACTAATGTATGTATCTCTCTTTGTATATAATGATAGAGAGCTTATAACTGGTGTGATTTGACCCCCTGGCATTGCATGAGTATACACCCATATTTTGACCAGTATTTTGACTTCTTTTTTGGTTACAGTTGTGTACACCTACCGTCATAGAAATTTTTATCACATGGATTGTCGTACTGAGCAAATTGTTTAATAAAGTGTAAAGAAAGTTTCATCTTGATGCAATAAGATGAGAGCGGCATAAAGTAAAATTAGGCTGGCACCAAAAGGAAGACGTTTACAGAACAGGCAAGACCTTTGCCTTATTATTTCATGGGAGAATAAGGTATAAAGCAGTAAACAGTTCTGTGTAAGCAACAACTATGCTTAAGGGCAATCAAGTTTTCTAACTAAGATTGTTTTAATAAAAATGGGAGAGAATTATACTGGGGTAGCAATTATGATATAATTATTGGTGACATGATTAGTCTGGTTTTGATTGTTTTAATCCCTTCAATAATGTCACTAAAAATTATAGTATTTAAAAGCATGATTTAAATCCCGAGTTTAAGAATCACTGACTTGGAAATCAAAGGTGTATAGGACCTCATTAGTGTGCATTTTTCTGTTGGCTTTATTTCTGGATTTGTTTTATGCCCCAATCAACTTATTTTTTTTGTTGTATTATTGTCAGTTTTAGTTTATGGTATTTTGCTATTTTTGTGTAGTTTTCTAAATCATCTTGTGCTAGGCATAATAAGGGTCCCCAAAGATATCCGTATCCTAAGCCCTGGAATCTGTGAATATGTTAGATATCATGGCAAGAGAGGATTAAGGTTGTAGATGGAATTAAGGTTGCCACTCAGCTGACCTCGAGTGGGAATGATTATCTTAAATTATCCAGGTAGGCCCAATGTAATCTCAAGGGTCCCCATAAGTGAAAGAGTGAGGCAGATGAGTCAGAGTGATTTAATATGAAAGCTCAACCCATCATTGCTGGTTTGAAGGATGGAGGAAAGACCATAAGTTAAAGGAACATCGACAACCTCTAGAAACTGGAGAAAAAAGAAAAAATTGATTGTCCTCTATAGCCTCCAGAAGGAACACAATCTTGTTTACATCTTGATTTTAGCCCAGTGAAACCCTTTCCTGATTTCCAACCTCCAGAACTACATAGTAATAAACTTGTATTGATTTAAGCCACTGCCTTTTTTAGTAATTTATTAAAACTGTAATAGGAAATTAATACAGTCTTAAGACTTTCTTGAAGCTTGATCATTTTTAAATTAAAAAAGTAAATAAACTTTCACTAAAACATGGTCCAACTTTTTAAACCAACTTTTTAAAAATCATGCTAACAAAATATGCCAAAGTTTAAATATTATATCAGAGTAGGAAATTAAAAAACTTACACGACTCTATTTAAATCCTTAATTATTTTAGAACTGAAGTTTTAGCTATTCATTTATTTACTTTAGGGTCAGTTGCTTATCCTAGAAATACTCTTAGTACTAGAATTATCTTAGAGATAACTCCATTCACATTTTCATGTTCCATATTCAAACTAGAAATAATCTTTAACTTGGAACACTGAAAAACATATTTTGCTTCCATTGCCTTAGCAAATTCTTCTGTATGTAAGTGACTGAAGAACTCACTGTTACATCCTTCAGTGTTTACAGTCCCTTGCTTAATGCCTTTAACACACTCTGCCATCTGCACAGTTTCCTGTTCATTGCTTTAAGAAAGAGAAGAGAGAAGAAAAAGAATAATTATGACAATAATGTGGAAAAGAATTTTTAAAAATCAGGAGATTTGACCTTCAAATTAATGCACTTTCAAAAATGTTTTTATTCAGAGAAGGTAAAGGGTATGCATAGTCATTTCCTTGGAGCCTACATTCTGGTAGGGTTCTGGAATGTGAGTGGTATTAGCTCTTGTGAGTCAAACTTATTCTCTAGGAAACACAGATCCTCTGATTTGAGAAGTCCTGAGCTGACAGATTTTACCAGCTTTAAATTCAGCATAAAAACTCAGTAAGAAAAATGTTAAAGGACACCTCTATGGGAAATGCTAAGACTGAACTCAGGGGATAGGACATGTTTGAGCTGAGTCTCTGAAAAGATATACATCCTCTTGGATCTTTCAAAACCTTTCAGGCATCAGGCAAAAGAAACAAGATTTGCCACCTAGTTTAGGTCTGCTTAATATAATTTTCCATTCTGAAGGCAGATTTTAGAGACATTTCTCTGTAATTTCAAGCAAAACACAAAAAACACAAAACAGCAGGGCATTGTTCTTGCACACCCTCACATACACAAATTAGCACTGATCACATGCCTACATCTACACAGCAACCAGGCCAAAAATGAAATTGGGCAGATTGGAAAATACAGAGATAATCACAATCCTTTCGATCCGAATTTCAGATAACAGTAATAAGATGTACATTTTTCATATACATTTGTCATGAGCCATTATGTTTGAATATACACATAACCATTCATCAGTTCGTTTACTTATATTTATTGGGAAGCCATTACCTCCGGCCTCTATAATGAACACTGAGGACACACAGTCAAAAGTACGTGGGTCTGATTTTGTGGGTCTAACCAAGGAACTAGCTAGATAAATATTAGCTTACAGAGAGATAAGTTTATTGAAGAAATGTACACAGAGAGCTGTTATTGAAGTAGAGAAGTGCATACTTATATTAGAAAGACAGACATTTGTTGTTGTGTTTCGTTTTGTTTTGTTTTGCTTTGTTTTGTTTCACCTGTTCTTCATGTATCTTAGTTTGAACTCCTTCATAAGCTATTCTTGAGAAATAGATTCAAGTATAAGGTGATTGTTTGAGAAAGAAAGGAAACACTACTAGGGGAAGAGAGTTAGATCAGAGGAGAGGCAGCCAATGAAAGGTGTTATCTAGACAACTGCCACAGTGAGAGATTAGAGGTTACTCTCACTTGGGAATTCTGAGAAATGGCTTAAAATACAAATCTCATAGTTATCCCACCCAAAAAGAGAGGGATGAGAGAGGTGGCCTCCATCAGCACTTAGTTTCTCCAGCATTTCTGGTCAGCCCTGTGAATGAGTTGTGCCTCCCTTAATAGCTTTGGAAATAGACTTTAAGCAAAGACACTGGCAGTCAAATGTCAAGGTCAGCCAGAGCATACCAAAGTGGTAAGTTTTAAGGGATATGTGTAAGGCATCTATACGTACTGCTATACCATCTGAACTTCTTCCCAGGTTTAGACAATTCGTACTTTTAGGACCCTTCGTAGGAAACAGAGACGACGTAGCATTACGAAAATATAAAATGTGAAATGCCTGCTCTCCTAGCCTCCTTTGCAGCCAGGGCACAGGCATGAGCTAGAGTCTACCCAATCAGACACACCTGAGTGATTTAAGCAGGAAGTTCAGCAAAACTCTCTCCTTTCATCAAAGGTAATGGCAGCTAACTTATCAAAATCAAATTTATCACATCAAGCAGATGGCTTTTCCCAACTTTCTCTGGCTCCATTTTTTCTCATTCTGCTAAACACAAACACACAGGTCAGCTACAAAATTGTGGAATCCAGTGGAAAATGAACATGTGGGCTTTTGTTCAGAATAGAGTAAAAGTACCCTTAAAGGTACATATAAAGTATTTTTCATGTCTTCTGTAATCTCTCTCGATTTTTCATGCTGTTTATTTGCTATTTAATGACATTCTAAAATAGTAAAATTAAAGTCTTAAATTTTTAGCATAAATTTTACCATTCATCTTTATATTGTGCAATGCCAGTTTTAAATGAAAATATCAGAGTTTTAACTTGTGTGTGACATCACCAAAATTACGAAATTCATTTTTTGTTGCTCATCCCCAAAGGGTGCCTTGAGCTGGCCAAAAGGGACAAAACGGAGCCAGAATCAGGAAAGTTGGAGGGAGGAAGACAGAATCCCTCCAGTCACAGAGCCTGGGAGTGAAGCCCATCATAGGTACTCAGGTGCTCTGCCTCACCATGTGGAGGGCTGCCTTCCCTCCAGGCTTATGACTGCCAGGATCCCCTTGCACCAGCCCCCTACCCATGTGCTCCACCCCCGGGAGGGGCAGGATCTGTAAAAGTCTAGCCAATCATCTTCCTTTCCCACAGGCCTGTCACCATAAGCCACACAAATGGGGAAACACAATGACCTTGAAACCTCCACTCTGGGAAGCACTAATTACCTCAGTCCAAGGTGAGTGATAAGTTAGTCCCCAATGACACATGCCCTCTGGCAGCCTCCTACCAAATGCTCCATGATGCTGTCAGCCAGTGAGGGGACAGCGGTCTCCACACCTAGCCCCAAGACATGGCAGGACATGCAAGGTCTGTCAATTAAGTTCACAAACTTGTTGCAACAACGTTCTAACCTTTTTTGATATCAGAGGGCTTATTCATTATGAATTTGTACCAACTGGAGAAACAGTTAACCAAGTTTACTATTTGGAAGTGCTAAAAAGGCTGTGTGAGTTAGACGACCTGAACTTTTTGCCAACAATTCATGGCTCTTGCATCAAAACAATGTACAAACTCACACAGCAATGTCTGTGATGGAGTTTTTAGCCAGTAAACAAATAACTATATTGGAACACCCTTCCTACTCACCTGATCTGGACCCCAATGATTTCTTTCTTTACCCAAAGATAAAGGAAATATTGAAAGGAATACATTCTGATGACACTCAGGACACCAACGGTAATATAACAACAGCTCTGATGGCCATTTCAAACAGAGTTCCAAAATTTGAAGGGAGGACTAGGTGCTGGTGTCAGTGCATGGTTTCCCAAGGAGAGTACTTCGAAGGTGACTGTAGTGATATTCAGCAATGAGGTATGTAGCACTTTTTCTAGGATGAGTTCGTGAACTTAATTGTCAGACCTCATACATAACCCAACCCAGAGTCTTCTCATGCCCACGCCCAGGTACTTTTCTAGAGGCGGAGGGCAGCAGGAGTTGCAGGGTGGTGGCAGGCAGGTGGAGGCCATGTGGAGCTGGAGTGCCAGAGGGCTGGGGATCAAGTAACAGAAAACCTCTCCACTGAAAGAGGCAGGACTGCAGGAGGGCCAAAGCCCTAGACCTAGTGCATTGTCTGATCAGCCCTCGCTTACAAGACATAACTAAAAGAGAAACGAATATCAACACAGCAACGGAAGAGCATTAAACCCTCGTGAAGGGCACTTGTGAGCATGGGGCCCTGTGTTAATGTACTGGCCATACACCCTTAAAGTAGGCTCTATGTATACACACACAACTCCCCTGACCACAAGCAAGCTTCTAGAAAGAATAGCCCACACTCACCATCTTGTCCTCTTCTCTCCCATTCACATTTCAACTCACTGTATCAGGCTTCCTCTCAAAATCAGGAATGGATCAGGCTTACAGTTTTGAGGTCTCCTTTAAGAAGACAGATTACAAAATTATGAACATGAGGTTAGGAATATGAAGAAGAATATGCATTTGAGTAGTCCTGATGCTTAAACTCCATTAACTTCACAATATATCCTCCTCTGCTTACAATTTCTACCTGCTCCCCCATTGTTTTCTCCAGTTGCTGAATCTAATGGACAAATTTCAGCTTGAGTTTTACCTGATTCCTTCCCTATAAGTAGCATTAGCACTCACTCCTTGAACTCCTCCAAGTTGGCTTCTAATAGATCAACTATCTTCTAACTAATTCATTTCCTCACCTTTCATTGGTTTTCTCTTTTTTGATTCCTTCTACCTGTGGTACCTGGATAACTTGTAGTATACATATTTGTATTTAAAGGGAAGACACTGCTTAAACCCATGATGATATACTGTATATGGAAGTGCTTTATACATTGTAAAGCACTATATAAATATGAAATATTATTATTATTATTAGGTGATTGATTCTATAGTTTGTTTAGCAATAACTTTATCTTGATTTTCCAATTCATCTTTTTATATCCTAAAAGAAATATGTATGTAAAGGATTCATGTAAGCTATAGAAACGACTTTACAATTTATACAATTTTATGTGTTTTACATATTTTGTATTCCCTGTTACAAAATAAATAACACTGAAAATTAAGGGAATGATTTTTATTGTGTGTATATCTCTGTTTCTCCTGTTATATGAGTGAAATTTTTATTTTTTATGGAAATTAGTTGCATGAAATGCAAGCAAAAGTATCTAAATGTGGCAGGTATATTTCCCTAACCAGAAATTAATCTGTCCAAAAGAAAAACCAACCAAAACACACGATTTCTTTTTCTTTATCTCAATTTTCTCATTTATGCCACTCAAACTGATGACTTCATTTTGCTCTGAATTATGTTTCTGCTGAATTTGTTGAGTAGTTTTATCTCTGCAATAATAAAGATCAACTTATGTGAAGGCAGAAATAACTTTAAAGTTTTTTGTATTTCCTTGTCTCAAAATTAACCACAGTTCCAAAATATATGTCCACCATTTTAAAAAAAAAGCTACTTAGGTTTATGAAGGACTTCATATGAGACAATAAAAACGGGCATCACGGCTAGGATAGTAATTACCAAAAGGAAAATGATAGTTATGATAGTTTTCTATTTATAATGGTGATTTATTATTCCTCTAAAGAGTGGATTAGGCATCCATGATCTTCATATGTGTAAATCTATCATTATAAGTGAGAAAGCAACTTTTTGTGGCAAAGCATTCTTTTCAAAATCACCCGTAAGACTACTACTGCTTTTATTACAAGTTTTGTTCAGGTTTTTTTTTTTTGTTTTTACATCAGGGAGAAAAATAATCCTGTTGGTTTCCCTAACAGTAAGTTTTCCAGAGATATCTTGCTTTAATGCTGGTCTTCATCTCTTACCCATAAAATAATGAATCATGTTTCCTTAATGCTCATATAAGGATGGTAACTTCCTTAATAAATTCAATGAGTTTAGAAACTCTATCACGGAATAATAACAAAAAGAAATCAACAGCATTGGTAGCTATTAAGATGTCATATTATATTCCTGGACTTCTTTAACAAGCCCATTTTGTGTAAAGGCACCATGCCAACTGTTTTGCATTGGGTTCTAAAAGAGCATATTTTCCAAACACTATTAATTTAACAAATGTAGCTCTGGTTCCCTTTGATGGGCATGGACATCTTAGCAAAACTTCAAAGATATCACTTTTTCCCATAAGGCAGGGATAATGTATGAGGTTTTACCAGAATAATTATGTACATTTCGTGGCCCCTCAACTGTAAAGCTGCCAGCAGAATTGAGGTCATATCTGTAGCTGTTATTAACAGTCATAGCTCAAGAGAACTATAGCTCCTAGCTTTCATGAGTTGCAGAATAACACCTGGCCTCCAAATAAATATTTCAACCCTTTCTATAGAGAGCATAAACTGACCTTGTGAAGAAATGCCCTGTACTAGAGAGAAGGCCGACAAAATTATCAAGGGATTTTTGCTTAATATTTATCTGTTATCTTCTAAAAAAAGCAATATTTTAATTTGTTCAATCAGTCAAGTATTTAGTAAATACCCACTGAGGCTTATTGTGTATAAGGTCACATCGTATATATCTTTAAGTTAAAGAAATTCCACTCTATACATTAAACATGAATTACCATGGTAGCATATAAACATATTGGCTGCCTTTTAGGGGGGTGCAAGTTGGCCCCTAAAATGTAAGCAAAGTACTTCATGTGTTCTACAGCCAATCAACGGCTCCAAAACTGTAGGAAAAGCTAACTGGGATGGAATTATTGAAAGTTGTTATGTCTGCTTTCTCTTTTTTATTAGTAATGTAAGATATTTTTAAGAGCATTTTCACAGGGTCAATTTTTTATTTATATGCAATTTTTAGAACATAAACTCTCACCCCTAACCTGCTGCTGACCTACTTTTTACAATGAGATTCTATACAACTATGCTGGATATTTGGTATGGAAAAGAAGGGATTTAAAAAGAATGACTCCTTGCTCTCAATGAACTTGTACTTTAGAAAGAGAAATATAATTTATAAGTTAGTTCTATGTGTGAGGCAATATCAATCCAATACCTGCAAGATAAAACAAAGTCCCAGTGACTTCTATCCCCTCTTAGCCAAAATCCATTTCATTATTGAAAACTATCTTCAACTAAAATTTTGAGGAAAAAACTATAAATAATGAGAAAGTTTAGCTGCCACAATACACATGTAGTTAACAACAACAAAAAATTCTCTCAGATATTTTACTTATCTAATAAGTAATTTAATGGGTAGATACTTTTACAAACTAACTTTGTGTGACAGTCTGCCTGACAAGCAGCAAAAGTCCATGCATAATTACATATATTATACTCCAAATTTTATATTGAGAAATATCTCCATTAAAAAGTAGCACAGAGGAGATTTCCGGTCAGGATGGCAGAGTAGGTAAATGCTGTGTTCACATCCTCTCAGGACCACATCAATTACAACTAAACCACAGAGCAATCATCACTAAGAATTGCCAGAAGTCTAGCTGAACCAAAGTCCTACAACTACAGAAAAAGCCACCTGGAGACTGGTAAGAGGGACAGAGATGTGGAATGGGTTGGTCCCACATCTGCATGTGACCATTAAAAATCGGGAGGAATATCTCAGCTGTGGAGGTCCCCTCTTGATAAGGGAGGAGTCCCAGTCCCTCCCCAGCCCGGGAGATAAGGTCCCATAACTTCTGGCTGTGAAAACCAGCAGAGATTGTGGCTGGGTGAGATGGAGGGTGGCTACATTCCCAGGCACTCCTCTTAAAGGGACCTCGTCTGGACTTACCCACCAACTGACTCATTCGCTAGGAGTTCCAGTCCTTGGGCAGCAGTTCGAAAGCCACCAGGGACATAAGGTGAGGAACTGAATTGTCTTCAGGGTGAGGGCTAAAGTAGCACCTTTCTCTCAGATGGAGGACCTGGTGGAAGCCATTAGTTTTTTGTTGAGCCCTCTCCGTCTCTGTGTGCAGATGCAGGCAGATGTCATATCTGAGTCTCCATCCAATTAGCTATTACCTTTCATCTGTCCCACCCTGGTTCCTTGAGACCACACCCCACCCAACTTTCAGGCACATCCAAGCCACTTCCAGCAGCTTTTCCTTACAAACAGCCTGCCTTGGCTCATGCTGCAGACTTGCCTAAAATCTCTCAAAGGTTCACAAAACCCACACAAGCAGTTTCTGGCTTCTGCATATCCCAGACCTCTCACTGAGCCCTACGTCCAGCACTAGTGACAGCCAGCCTTGGTTTGAGGCTTGGCCTGTCAAGGCACCTCCAAGCACTGCATAGGCAGCGTCCATCTCTGGATTGCTTTGTGGCTCATGCCAGGAGGCCCTGGGCACAGACTGTAGCTGAACTTGGCCTGCAGTGGGTCCTCTCCCAGGAGGCCCTGGGGCTGGCAACCCCAGCTGCTAGCTTTGGACTAGGCCAGAGCATCCCCTCCACCTCCAAGAATAATGCACACAAAGGGAAGAATGGGCAGGCACCAGAGCCCTGCTAGAGTGAACCCTGCTCCATAAGGTCAGCCCCTGCACAACATCTCTTCTCTGTAGTCACAGACAGTCCTCATAACCAATCAGCCTCAGGGTCAATCTCTCCCACTGATGTACAAACAGCAATTAAATCTCAACTACAACAGGACGGCACACACAAGACACACAAGGGACACATCTGGAGCACCAGGCTCTGTTGATCAGGGAGATAGCAGCACTGTGTCCTACGGATACCGACTACATAGTCCATGCTACTAAGACTAAAAGGCATAGCAGCCCTACATAGAAACAAAGACAGGGAAGCAGGCAAAATGGGGAGACAAAGAAACATTTCCCAAATAAAAGAACAGAACAAAGCTCCAGAAAAAGAACTAAACAAAACAGAGACAAGCAATCTGCCAGACACAGAGTTCCAAACACTGATTGTAAGGATGCTCAATGATCTCAGGGAGAATTTCAACAAAGAGATAGAAAACATAAAAATGGAGATTGAAAACATAAAAAAGAACTAGTCAGAAATAAAAACTACAATAACTGAAATGATGAGTACATTAGAGGGAATCAACAGTTGATTATATGAAGCAGAGGATCAAATCAGTGGTTTAGAAGATAAGGTAGCATAAAACACCCAATCAGAACAGCAAAAAGAATCCAAAAAAAAAAAAAAGGAGAGTTTAAGGGTCCTATGAGACAACATCAAGCGTACCAACATTTACATCACAGGAGTACCAGAAGGAGAAGAGAGTAAGTAAGGAATTGAAAACCTATTTGAAGAAATAATGACTGAAAACTTCCCTAACCTGGTGAAGAAAATATATATATAAGCCCAGGGAGCACAGAGAATCCCAAACAAAATGAACCCAAAGAGGCCCAAATGAAAACACATCATAATTAAAATGCCAAAGTTTAAAGACAAAGAGAGAATCTTAAAAGCAGTAAAAGAAAGGCAACTAATAATTTATAAGGGAACTCCCATTAGATTGTCAGCTGATTTCTCAACAGAAAACTTTACAGGCCAGAAGGGATTGGCAGGAAATATTCCAAGTGATAAAAAGCAAGGACCTACAAACAAGATTACTCTACTCAACGAAGCTATCATTTAGAATCGAAGGACAGATAAAGAGCTTCCCAGACAAGAAGAAGATAAAGGAGTTCATCACCACCAAACCAGTATTACAAGGAATGTTAGAGGGACTTCTTTAAGATGAAGAAGAAAAAGAAAAAAAATGTGAATATTAAAATGGCAATAACTACATATCTATCAATAATTACATCCAATGCAAATGGATTAACTACTCTGATCAAAAGACATAAGGGAGCTGAATGGATAAAACAACGAGACACTTATAGTACATGCTGCCTACAAGAGACTCACTTCAGATTGAAAGACACACACAGACTGAAAGTAAAGGGATGGAAAAAGATATTTCATGAAAATGGAAACAAAACAAAAAAGCTTGGGTAGCAATACTTATAACAACAAAAATAGACTTTAAAACAAAGGCTATAACAAGAGACAAAAAGGACCCAGTAATCCCACTTCTGGGTATTTATCTGAAGAAACCCAAAATGCTACTTCAAGAGAATGTGTACATCCATATGTTCATTGCAGCACTGTTTACAACAGCCAAGATGTGGAGGCAGCCTGGGTATCCCTAAATGGATGAATGGATAAAGAGGAGGTGGTACATATATACAATGGAATATTGCTCGGCTATGGAAGGTAATGAGTTCTTGCCAACTGGGGTGGCATGGATGGACCTGAAGAGTATTGGGCTAAGTGAAGTCTGTCAGACAGCGAAAGACAGATTCAATGTGATTTTGCTTAGATGTTCTTTAGAAATCTAAAGAACAAAATAAAGAAACAAACAGATACAAACACATAGATATAGAGAACATTTTGATGGTTGCCAGAAGGGAGGGGGTTGAAGGTAGGTGAAAAAGGGAAGGGATTAAGAAGTATAAATTGGTTGTTACAAAGTAGTCATGGGGATGTAGTGAATAGCATGAGTAATATAGTCAATAATATTGTAATAAATATGTATGGTGTCAGATGGGTACTAGATTTATTTCGTGATAGATGGGAGGGGGTTAGGTGACAGGGTGACAAAGGTGAAGGGATTAAGAAGTACAAACTGATAGTTAACAAAATAGTCATGGGGATGTAAAGTAAAGCATAGGGAATATAGTCAATGGTATTGTAATAGCTATGTAGAACGTCAGGGGGTAGTAGACTGGGGGGAGTGATCACTTTGTGAGGGGTGTAAATGACTAGTCACTGTGTTGTTTTGTACACCTGAAACTAAAAAGAAAAAAAAAAAAGAAAAAGAAGTACAAATTGGAAGTTAGAAAATAGTCACAGGGTTGTAAAGTAAAGCACGGGGAATATACTCAATAATATGGTAATAACTATGTATAGTGCCAGGTGAGTACTAGACTAGTCAGGGGAATCACTTCTTAAATTATATAAATGTCTAACCATTATGCTGTACACCTGAAATTAATATAAACCAATATTGAATGTCAACTGTAATTGATAAATTTTGTAAGGGTGGGGGAGGTGCAGGAGAATAAGTGGTTCAAATTTCCACGTATAAAACAAATAAGTCATGGGTAATGTACAGCATGGAGAATATAGTCAATAATACTGTGATAGCATAGTATGGTGTCAGATGGTTCCTGGACTTATGGTGATCATTTCTTTAGGTATATAAATATTGAATAACGATTTTGTATACATGAAACTAATATAATATTGTATGTTAGCTATATTTCAATAAAAATCTTTTTAAAAAGTTGTGCAGAAAGTCTCAGGACACTTGTTAACGTCATTTAAAATAAACTGAATTTATAAAATGAGAAATTACTTTTCTAAGTTGATAATATGAAATTTTAACTCTACACCAAAGAGGAATTTACTTTCCTATTTCTGTTACCTATGAAAATTTCAAAAACTGACCATGAGTTTCTGATGAATTATAAAATGGAAGAAAAGGCAAGATATAAAGAGCCCCAACTTGTTTAATTTTGTACAATTGAACTTTTGCTTTTATTTTAACCTCCAAAGAGTTTTTTCCTTTGTAGTTGAAAAAGAATGTATATTTTAAAGTATACTCTAGTCAATTTCATTTTAGATACCAGTCATCCAATCACTAATTTTCTCTCTCATTTGGGTTATTTTGTATTCCCACCTGAAACACTTCTCTCACTACACATATTGAAATTTTTCTGCTCATCAAATGATTATATGCAAAATAGGACTTAGTCTCCCAGCTGTTCTCTTCCTTGAAGACCTCATAAAACAAAAATGGTAAGTGGCTTTATGTTCCAAGGAGCCAGAAATTCAAAACTAGATAAAACATAATCCATTACTCTGAATGAGTGGTGGAGACACACAAGCAAACAAATTATTGCAATAAAGCATAAAAACTACTATAGTAGAAATATCTACAAGATACTGCAAGAACATAAAAGAAGATGTGATCAATGTCTCATTGGGTTGGAGTATAAGAATTATGGAACACCTCACAGGAGATGATAATGTAGCTTACCTTCTATGTAAGCTCTACTTAGGTTAAAGTTTTCCAGTCTAAAGAACAGGGCCATGTCAAGCAAAGAAAACATGTGCCTGAAACCTCATGGTTCAGTGCTCTCAAAATGGCTTACTGAAAGCGTCAGCAAACTACAGCCTATGGCCCAAATCTGGTTTGCCACCTATTTTCATGCAGCCTGTGAGCTAAAACTGATTTTTACATTTTTCACATGGTTGGGGGGAAAACAAAAAGATGATTTCTTAACACACAACAGTTATATAAAATTAAAATTTCATTGTTCATAAATAGTTTTATGGGAATATAACCACGTTCATTCCTTTATGTATTGTCTATGGCTGCTTTTGTGCTAAAATGGAGAGTTGGAATGGTTGTGGCAAAGAGATCTTTTGTCCTCAAAGCTTAAAATATTTCTTATCTGACTCTTTACAGAAACTGTTGTATCCTAGTTTAGTGCGACTGGAACAGAGTCTTGAGGAAGTAGTGAGACTTAAGGTAAGCAAAGAGAAATAATGGGAAGGTCTTCTTCCTTGATGTCATGCACGTAGACTATTGATGATTGAGAGCTAGTGAAACAGGAACATTTTAAATAGTATACCAATTAAAGTAAATTTCCATTTTTGGTAGCTTGAAGAGCAAAACTAGAAACAAAGGGAACTGTTGAATGGCTATGATGGTGAAGATATGAATTGGAACAATTAGAGTGGAATCAAAAGGGAATGCTTGGGAGATAGAATTAATACAACTTCATGATGAACTCAATGTAAAGGGAGAAAGGAAGAGAAGAACTTAGTTTCTGATTTGGTTTCAGGAGGTTGGTGGTGCCATTAATCAAGACAAGAACTAATTCTTTTTTTCTGTTTTCTATTATTTAGGAAAAACTATATATATACATATATAGATATTTCCCAGAATCCATCCCATGGGAGACATCAAACAATACTCAGAGATGGGAACCTACAGCTCTAATTTGTGGATGTGGGGAAGGGTAGTTAGGTAAACGCTTCAGGTAATTTAAGTATCATGTGGAGAAAGCCAACGGATTCTGGAACTAAAAGATATTCAACATACTTGGAGGTTACAGTTTAAGACAGTAAATAGTAAAATAAGAATACAAAGTTTATTGTGACCATATCACACAAAGGCTTGTTTATCAAGCTAAAGAGTTTTAATTTTGCCTTGATAGCAATCAGAGTTATTAATGGAGAATGCTTAACTCACAACCAACTTAATCAGAATCAAATTTGCAAAATATCACTCTGACTGTGGTTTAGAGAATATTGGGAAAATACCAAGGATTAAGACAAGAAAAATAATTACACTGTTTAATACTGTAGATGAGACATGACATTGGATCTGGCCTGAACTGAGGTAGTGGCAAAGGGAATGGACAAGAGTTGGGGGATTCCACAGTGTTAGGAGTAGTAATTGATGGCTGACAGTGGAGTAAAAGGAAATCATGCAAGAAATCTGGATACCTACATGTAAGGCAGTGTAATTCACTGAAATAAGGAACAGATTAGAGGCAAAGATGAGTCTCCTTTTGGATAGGTCAAGGTTATACATAGGTCTGAAATTAAAAGGAGATATCTGGTCCAAAGAGAGAGAATTGGGTGTCATTAGTGCAAGAATGATGAAAGTGCAGGATGGGCCTGAATGTGATCACCCAGGAAAAGTTTATAAATGAGGAGACAAAAGGGCTGGGTCAGAACCCTAATAAGTACCTACGTTTAAGGAAAGGACATTGAAGGAGACTTCAGGTTTAAGAACATTTCTAGAATTCTCAGCCATTGCCTTTCTCTTTTTCTTGTCGCCAGAGTGATACATGCCCTCCTCATATTTGGAAAGGGACATCTGGTCACAGTGTCATCTTCTATTGCTAGCCTCTGCTGATGGGAGGACTGTCACTACTTATCTTAGTGATTGCCCTCAACCGGCTCTGCTGATGACTCTAACTACTCTAAGAACATCTATTTTCTCTGCATGGACAGATAATGGTGGTCTTTGGATTGGAGGCTAGCACTGAATGGTCTTTCCTGCTGATTCAGCCCTTATCTCATCTCTTATCACTAGTTCTCTGAGCTCAGAGGGGAACCCTCTGAGAGGCACAGCGGATCTTAGTTCTCAGTTATCTTCTGCACCCTACCTTGGCACAATGGAAATTTTTGATCTCCATTACTTTCCATGGGAGCCAAAAGACTTGAAGAAACACTCCATCTGTCTTCCTCACCATCTCTACTCTACTGGGATTAGGGAAGGCTACAATATTGCTTCTCCCCAGAATTCAGATCTCCAAACCTATGTAGGACTTCTATTGCCCCTCCTTTTCCAAGGTTCCCCCTTTGAAGAAGAGGCCAGAGATGGTATCAGAAGTCCACACTGATCTAAGTGTTCTTTCTATGCTTACCAATGTTTGTTAGATGCCACTTCAATTCAATAGGATCTTAATCTGCTCTCTGAATAATGGAAAACAACTTTTTGTCCTTACAAATTTTTTCTCTTCTCTGTGATTTTAAGATATGGGGCTCAATGCCTTGATTCAGCCAGGCTTTGTATTTGACATGCAAAGAAAAGTCCTTAACATTCCAAAGCATTTCTCCTTCTCAAGTTCTTGCCTTTTGCAATTCAGAATTGCTTTTAAGATACTGCCTGATATAGACTTATCAAAAAATACATAATGAAACTCAAAGTAAAAAAATAAAAAAATGATTCTTTATTTTACTTGGGTTCTTTTTCTCCCTTGCCTAGGTAATAAATCTTAGTCTTTTTATTATATATACACACATATACATATATATACACACATATATATATATTTATATATTTACATTAATTCAAAATATCTGAAAAACAACATATTAGAGTCCATTTTATAGTCTCTCCTTGAGAGTCTACAATTTTAAATTTACATACACTAAAGCATATGAACATAGGTTTAATAAATAACTGAGACACTTACATACTTAGGACAACAAATAATTATGATTTTACACTTTCACTAAGAACTTTCATAAGAAAATAGAAAACGTACAGAATGTAAAGAAGATAGCAAATATATCTTTCTTATGCAATGACACCATGAATGATATGGCATTATAGAGTAAATTTTATCACTGTAGTCTGTCCAGCGTGGCCTGAAATAATGAAATTAGCTGAATAATTCACTAATCTTACTTTATTTTGTGCTTTATAAATAAATGCTGCTTTTTTCTTCCTTCTACATATCTTAAAAATAAAATAGAACATTAATGCTTTTCTTTAAAATAATCCAACTTTGATCCTAAAATGTTAGCAAAACTCATTTAACATTAATTTTAAAAAACATTAATACATGACGATTTTTGTTATTTTGAAATCTGATTTGAATGTTGGAAGGGCTTCAGGGAAACAAGAGTCACAGAGACAAAAACACATATTACATAATATTTCAAAATATTAACCCTCTGTATTCTTTTACATGAAAAATATTTCACTCCTCTCATTCTCCAACCTGGTTAATTTTAACTGCTCCTTCAGCACTCAACTAAGTGAAGCCTTCTTGACAGCCCTCACCTTTACCTCCCCAGCTATACTTGTTTTATGCTACAAGGTGTCATGCCTTGCCTTTCCTACATGTACCTATGGCACCTAGCACATACCTCTAGTATGACATTTATTGTACTATATTACAATTGCTTATTTACAGTTCTGTCTTCTACTTAGTGTGTAATCTCCTTGAGAGTGGAAAGTATCTTATTTATTGTTCTGTATCAATAACTAGCATGGTATCTAGCACAGTACGATGTGTGATCAACAAATATGGTGAATGCTGCTGCCGAGTACCATCCAACAGAAACACAGGGATATTCCATATGGGAAGTGATGTGTCGAACCTTAGGAACAATGTATGACAAATTTCAACTTGTTCAGTACAGTCAGTCAGATGTGAGGTAGAGTTGTGTGTTTTAAAGTCTGCTATAAATCATCCTCTACCATGACAATGCTCCGAGTCATACATCACTTCTGGTAGGACAATTTCTGTCAAATAAAAACATTACAGTGTTTCCTCATCCACCTCATTCACTGAATCTGGCACCAAGTGACTTCTAGCTGCTCCCCAAAGTCAAAATGACCATGAAAGGTAAGTGTTTTGAATCAACTCAGGACATGGAGCCAGCCACAACAGCACAACCAAAGGCATTCACAAAAGAGGACTTCCGAACTGTTTCAGAAAATGGCAAGAATGATAGGATGATTGTGTTCAAAGTGAGGGGGAGTATTTTGAGGGGGATTAATGGCAATGTGTCTTTTACTGTAATACATTTTTTAAAATTTAAACATTCACCATATTTCTTGACCACACCTTGTAGAAACTCAATAAACAGTTGCTAAATAAGTTAATGAATAAATGCTGGCACCACTTTATAGATAAAGAAACTGATTGATGTTCTTAGAAAACATGTCAGCTATATATCCAAAATTAGAACAATAAATTTATCACAAACTGCATAATTTTACAAAAATATTGTCACTAGAGTGCAAGCAAAAATTCACTTTTTCTTTACTTAAACATTTAGCAAAAACTATACTCAAAATCAGAAACTAACTTACTGATTATAACTTGATAGCTCATTTAGACTAATGTGAAATTTATTCAAAGTCATTATGGTAGTATTGTATTAAAACATTGGGGTTCTACAGAACTGTAGGTTCAAATTCTAGCTGTTTGACTTGGATGATTTACTAGACTTCACTGAGCCTAGATTTTCTTTACCCCTGATTTCTTTCTTTAACTTGCCCCTTACTTGAAAAAAAATTAAGGATTAAATTTGGTCTTTATAAGATAAAATAAAAAATTTAAAGATTTTTAAAAAACAGAAAATAAAAAATAAATTAAAATTAAATGTGTATCTAATTCGTGGCACATACAAAAGAACTGCTCCATGTGACATTAAAACAGTAATTTCACTGCCTTTTGGAATATAATTTGAGGATTAAGAAAACTGTTAAAAGAAAAATAAATCTTAAACTCTTTTCATTAATCATATATTGACAGTAGTATTGGTAGTTGGCAGGTTGGTATTGTTATTCTGAAACAGTTATATGTGGATTGCAGAATAAACTGAGTAATTACACAATATTCTAATTATATTCCTGGTATGGTTGTAAACCAGGATTATTTATTCTTATTGTGGGGGAAGGAAGGTCAAAAAAAGTGCAAATAGATCTTAGGCAAAAACAGAAACAAAACCAAAGGAAAAAAAAAACCTCATATATGACAATAACAAAAACAAAACCACTATAATCCTAAATTTGAATTAGATGCGTCAATAGAATTACTGATAATCTATACATATGTGTTTATATTAATCTATTTAACTCACATATTATATATTTTGGGTGTACATATTTCCTCACTTTATCCTCTGGAAAAAACAAAACAAAACAAAACAAAAACCTGAAAACTACAATGGACCCAGTAGCAATAAGCATTCTTAGCACCCAGATTATGGTCTCTAAATACATTTCCCACTAAAAGGAAACAGATATACTTAGAGAAATGGCTAATTCCAGTTCTGCAGCACACAATGTATGAAATAAATCCAAAACATCTTGCCACATCAGATAGTAAGGAAGCTATCAATGACTGCTAAGGTCATGTCAATAGGACTTCGGCATCAACTTAAAGAGATACAAACTGGCCAAAAATAGACTATGTTTAGCTTCAAAATGATAAAGATTACTGTGGATTGTATAACCAAGTACAGTTAAGTTCATGAGTTTGTAAGGGTAGTTAAAAAAATAATCGAATTGGTCACTTTTGGACAATGATAAAGAATCAAGTTACTGTTTTCAATATTGATAGATAAAGGGAATATACCAAGCATTTATCCTGTTTCCTGTATGAACTATACAACTGGGTAAAACCAAGCAAGAGATGAAGAGAACAAATCTTCATAAAAGTATCCCAAATAAAAAATGACCAGAAAAACAGACAGCTTGATGGTTTCATATGTCATCATTTTCTAAACCCCCAATTGAATTTAGGCACTAAGTATCAGTGGTCATTGACATCACCAAAAGAGAAATATCCAGACATTGAGTGCCTACTGATAGAAGAATTCACCACCTTGTCAAGGCAATCAAACCTGAATCCAATCAAACCTCTAGAGCTAAGTTTAATTTACAGAAAATTTAGAACATATTAAACAATTGCACTAGGATACAGTCTGCACTATCCAGACTATGAGAAAGTTTATAAAAGCACGACAGTCAAACACAAAATATGACTTACTTGAATCCTGATACAAATAAATGGAAAAAGAAAACTATATAAGCTATTATGATGGCTATGAATAATTAAATAATGGGTTAGTTAAAAGACCTCCAAAATTTCTATTTTCCTCTGTTGCAAAATATACACCTACCCAAGGAAAGCACAATTTTGGTCAGAATACTAACTAGCATTATCACTATGAACTACGTTCCCATAGAAATATAGTTTTTTCTCTTACATTGCCTATAGAAGCATTTTATTAGTTATGATAATTTCTTTGTAATCTTTGCAGTTAATATACTCAGACGCAATAGAATTGGAACAGTTAAAAAGGCAGAAATGAATACAATATCATGCCTAAATCCAAAAGCATTAAAAACAACTCTATTCTTTGGTTTCTGAAATCAAGTAGGTCAAAATGATTAAAGAAAACTATAAAACTATTTTTCCCTTTTGATCACAAAATTATTTGTGATCATATTTATTATAACAATTATGAAAATTATTAAAAATCATAAAAATGATCATTTTAGTGAGTAAAGCTATTGTTTATAATAAAACAAAATATTTGACCTCAGATGAAAAACTCCCACTTAAAACCAGTGTGTTCCAGAGCACCACTTATCTCCTTAGAAGTAATGTTTTATTTTCTTACATTTCTGGGAAATTATTTTCCTAAATCTAGTATTCTCACAAATCTCAGGGCTTAGAACTTGAGAGTAGTTTTTATTTTCTAATAATATATTTAATTAAAAATAAACATGCTACACAATGTGTGACTATGTTTTCTTTGTAATGAGGAATGCCATTAGATGTCTCCCCTCGCTTTCAGGCTTAGTGTCTCCACTTTCACCAGAAAATGCTGGCACTACAGCTTCCAGGTTTCCAGTTCGGAGCCTCTGGATATTTCAAGCAAAGGTGATTCTCTTTTATTCTGAGTTAAGGAGCCAATTTTCACTTCTTTAAAGCTGTCCTTTCTCACTGGGAGAAAAAATAGCCATTATTTTCCTACTAGAACTCTCCTTTGATGCAAGAAATAAGCATATACATCAAAAAGATACTCAGGCTCCTTTTTATTTTGTTCTGTAAGGAAATACCAGTTGATAGCCATACTCGTGCACTATCTTCCCCATCTGATTTGAAATCATCTTTAATTCTGTTTGTACCACTGAAATACACTCATGCTATGAGCATGGCAAATTATAATCCTCGTTGGTAAATTAAGTAACATAAACATTTCTCCTAATGCCAAACTAGCTAACTCATCTGAAGTCAATTGCAATAATACCACATTTAAACAACTAAACTACTTTTTTTCACATTTCAAAGGACCCACTTAAAACTAAAATAATTTTCTTTTTCTAGGACCTACAGACAATGCTACTATGGTCCCCTTTTAGATAACAGAATTGAATAATTCTTCAATGAGACCATTTTCTCTGTTACAGAATATATAAAGAGTTAAAATTTTTCTTAATGAAATATCGCCAATCTTTGAAACTCATTATTGTTTATTTATCAAGATTTCACCATTTCAATACATTCTTAATTATTTTTGAAGCTAATAATAAAAATTAATGAGATTTAACAGAGATGATAACACATATTTTAAAACCACATAACTTCAAAGTACAAAAGTAATGATTCATTAATATCATAACAGTATCTGGCACATAGTAGAGGTTCAAACAATATATTCTGAATGAATATGTGAGTAAATATTGTGGCAATTATTGCATAATATACTACAATGTGTTTTTTATATACGTACATTTAGCCAACCACACTGTGAACTGGAGGGCAAAAAAGTGCTTGATTGCTAGAATAACATCTGGAACGTAGCAGATAACAATAACTAAATACTGAAGCAACAAGAAAACTGAGCAAGCCTCACTTAAGAGAAAAGGACCCATTAATGTTATGCTACCTTTGACTTTATAATTAACTTTCATATGATGAAGAGCAATGATGATTTTGTACAAACCATCCAATTCTTTGTCAAACATATACTGTGGCTGTTATATTACCTTTGGATATTTTTAAATTTGGTGTTAATCTTTACTACCGTTACAGAGACAAAGAAAATGATATAATTTTACATAGAATAGTCTCTGGATGCACCAGGAAGATTCTGCTATGTGTTTGTTACTTCAGGTTTCAGTAGTGCCATCCAACAGTTCAGCTTCTCCATGGCCTTCACTACTGGAGCTACTGCGGGTCTATCAGAGATCAGCAGAGATCAATGCGGAAAAGTCCTTTTTAGTGGACCTCTGTTACAGGTCTGGTAGTAGGCAATTAACGCATACATATACATTAATTAAGCTGAATGAATAATGGGATGATATTAGGGGTTAGTTTCAAGGCAAGCGAGAAGAGCAAAGTTATTAGGGAGTTTGGGAAGGTAGCAGTCTATGTGTCCAAAAACCAAGATGGGAACTATGTTACAGGAATGCAGATATAAAACAGATGTGTAGGGAGCTACTTGAATATGTGACAGGAAAAGACAAGTCGGAAGTAATGACATTAGAGAAGCAGACACTCAATTCATGTATTCCAACATTCAATAAAAGTTGACAAACTGTCAATCACTGGGAACATCAGACCAATAAATAGTGGTCCAAATCATCAGCCGGCTTATGGTCTAGCAACCAAATTTTGAAACATGTAAATAATCACCATAATACATCAAAAGTGCTACGATAGATTTACATATGGAGCAGAGGATAGGGTAAAGTAGGGAATGTGAATTATTCCTATACTAGAGGCAGACTGAAAGGAAACACTTCCTACTTAAAACCCAGGGTAATAAATAAGTAAATAATTCAGGTACACTGTGGTAAGTGTCATGACTGAAGCATGCCCAGGATACATATTATGATTACTAAACCAGCCTGTGAGATTAGGTTATAAAGCAGGAAGGCTAGATGCACCTATTAAAGACTATAAACCTTTCATAGACTAAAATTTTTAATTTAATTTTTACCTTTTCACAATTATCAAACCATGTATGCCATAGATGCCTTCATCATATCCTTGAGCTTCATCCCATGTCTAAATGTCACGTCACCCCTGAGCCCTGGTCTGAGATATTGAAATACGGGAATGAATTGAGTGAACGATACAAGTGAGTTACAATGTTTTGGCTTTCAGGGTCTTTGGTATCATACAATGGTGTTTGGTCTTTGTTCCTGGTTCTTGGCATAAAGTTCCTTAAACCCTTGGAATTTTTTGAGTAATGAAGGTGATAAAAGTATCTTTTCTTGGAATGAGGTGACTCTTGGTAGTCCCCTCAGTAGCTTCAGGATGGGACTAATGGCCAGAAAGACCAAGCCTTGATTACAATCTTGAAACTTTCAGCCCCAACCTCCAGGGAGGGGAAACTGACTGAAGTTAATCAGCAATGGCCAACAATTTACTCAATCATAACTATGTAATGAAACCCATAAAAAGTACTAAACTATGGGATTCAGAGAGCCTCAGAGTTGGAGAACATATCTACATGTAGGGATGATGGCGCGCCCCATCTCCACAGAAACAGAAACTCCTGTGTTCAAGAACCCTTCCAGACCTCTTCATCTGGCTGTTCATTTGTGTTCTCGATAATAAACCAGGAAATTTAAGTAAAGTGCCTTCCAAGGTTCTGTGAGCTATTGTAGCAATTTATCAAAACTGAGGAGGTGGTCATGGAAACCCCCAATTTATAGCCAGTCAGTCAGAAGGATGGGTGGCACAGGACTTGCATCAATGTCTGAAGTGGAAGCAGTCGGTGGGGCTCAGTCCTTTAACTTGTGGGACCTGATGCTGACTCCAGGTAGTTAGTGTCGGAACAGAATTTAATTGTAGGAGACCCAGGTGGCATCTGAAGAATCAGAGAATTGGTTGTTGTTGTTTGAAAACACTCCAGGGTCACAAGCAACTGGAATGTCAAAGTGTCTACAAAATTAAAATGTCTGGCACCAGAAAGACTTTCAGTGGGCATGAGCTGAGTCCTGAAGGATGGCTGAGAGTTTGGCCAATTGATGAAGTCAGGGAGGTAGAAGAAAGCCATCCCAGGCAGGACAGGGTAATGACAGAGGAATGCGAGGGAATGCGACTTGTTCTGCTTTGGGTGTCTGGCACATGTGAAGCCAGGGCAGGAACTCAAAAGAGATGAAATTGGAAAGGTAATCAGGACTGGAGTGATCAGCTAAGGGCTTTGTTTTGTGTGATCAGCTAAGTATGATTATCACCTTAAACACTCCTGGAAGATTGTAAACAAGAAAGTAGAATGATTGTATTTCTGTTTTACAAATATTAATACAAGACCCAAACTCCCTCCCCTTTCTTTGTCAGGTCTATATTTATTGTTCATTCAGTGTGGATCACTATTACTGTCATCACAGGTTCCCAACAATTTTGTAGTAGAGTCACTTCAAATGGAAACACTCAGCTGCAATTTGACATCCCCGTAAGAATTTGCAGTGGTCTCTGGGAAAACCAGCATCCCTAACCTTGCCAGTGTGATATAATTGTTAGAGTATCCCTTCTGGGACAGGTGCTGTGCTCTCTCTACATGGAACTTGGTCCACAAGAAAAAGAAAATATACCTTCTCTTGTTTTGACTTTGGCCCAAGGAAAACAAACCCATATCAGACCTTCTCTTGCTTCCGGGATTTTGCTCAATGCTCTTGAAATGCCTAGCTTTTACAGTTGAATTTGAATAGCACTTACATACTCAGTGCGACAAACTATCAGGTATTAGAGATGAAAGAATAGCTGAGGTCATGAATTCCCAAATCCTGAACCCTCCCTACCCCCCTCTGCCATCGGTTTCCGTAACACCATCCTGTTAGGTAACTAAGGGGAGAGTAAATCTAACTCAGAGAATATACTCACACAGTAGTTCTCAAAGTGTGGTACAGAGATCCTTGTGCGTATGTGTGTGGTGGGGAGATGGCCTTGAAACCATTCTGGGGGAACTTCAAGGTCAAAACTATTTTCATAATAATACTAAAATGTTGCTTGCTTTTCACTGTAGTGATAGTTGTACTGAATATACAGAAGTAATGGTTGGTAAAACTACTGGCGCTCTGAACAAAAAAAGGCAGTGGCAGCTAATGTGCCAGAAGTCACTAAATTCTTCACTGCCATGCACTTACAATGAAAAAAAGAAAGGCCAGCTTCACTTATGAATGTCTTTGATTGTGTAGTAAACTATGTTAAAATATTATTAAACTCAATCCATAAGTACATGCTTTTTAATATTCTGTGTGACTGAGAGGCATACATAAAGTACTTTTGCCACATTCCAAAGTGTGATAGTTATTGGAAAAAAACGCCCTTTGAGTGTCAAGAGCTCAGCTGAGCTGGGAGATAGAGAAATGAGCTGACAGATGTCAGAGTGGCCCACTGAAGCAACAAGCCAAAATTAAAAGAGTTAATCACTGTCACTCAGGGCATCTGGCGGGGTCTCAACTCCCGTTCCCCACATAAGAACGCAGGATATAGTGAGGCCAAAAAGGAACACCCACGGAGCCATAGATAGGGAAGTCATACTACCTACCATATTCTCGCTGGTAGCTGGGTTGGAGACACAGGAAGCAGGAGCCACAGAATCCGCAATCCACACTCCGCCACACTCCACGCTTGCTAGCTGCAATCCGTGCTTGCTAGCCCAGCCACCATCTTCTTGCTAGCTCCCATTTGCTGCTAGCGAAGCCACGGCAGTTATATTAGTGGCCAATGGCTCACTGGTTACAGCTGACGGCCATCCAACCACAGTCGATGGCCGTTTACTACCTTTGCCAGCACCTTTCCACGTGAGGCCGAGAGCCTGGAAACTGCACTCCTGGCTCTGTCCCCACAATCACTTACTGCGATGGTTAGTGAGAGGCTACAACAGGAAAAAAAATGCTGTTTTCCCCATGGAAAGGCACACCAGTAGTGAGTCAGGCAGATCAGCACAGACATGGAGGTCATCTCACTGTTAAGAGAGCACCAAACAAAAGTCTCCGGCTGTTTTATGGGCTCTGAGGTCAGGGGGTAGGGCTTGGGGTCCAGCTTGGAGTGGAAAAGTACTGGTACTGAATCAGAGTGGGGAAAAATGGCTGCAAGCGTTTCCCTGACTTCCCCATAAGCAGAGGCACCTGAGGAAGACCTCTGCCCAAAGCCTCAGATAAAGAGATCTAGAAATGAAGGTGCCTACGCTGGGAAAGGAAATATTATGCAAAGAGCATAAAAGGATGCTGTCTTTGACTGTAACTCTTCAGAGATTGCAGTACACTGGCTGAGCGCCAAGTGTGGTGCAGGGAGGGTAGCTTTCCCCTGTGAGGCATGCACTGTAGAGCCCTTATAACGGCCCTTGGTCAGGCCTGAAAAATCACACACAGGTTTTTAACCAGGAGCCTGACTCATTAAAGATGTCACAGGGAAATGTGATTGAGTTGCAAGGCGAACTGGGTCCTTTTTTAATGGAGCACCATTTTTATTTGAAAGAACAACTGGCAAATTGTGGCTATTGAAACTTAAGTATTTGGCAGATATTTTCTCAAAAATGAACAAAGTGAGCCTGTCACTTCAAGGAAAACAACTGATAGTATTTGTTGCCAATGACAGAATACGACCTGCCAAGCAAAAATTAGAATTTTGGAAAACTTGTATCCACCACTGTGAGCTTGACCACTTCATAATAATTGCAGACTTTGTGGAATGAGTTCAGTGGTAATGTTAGTGATTACAATTGTTATGGCTTGAATTGTGTCCCTCAGAAAAAGATATGTTGAAGTCCTAACCTCTAGTACCAGATTGAGGCCCTATTTGGAAATAAGTTCTTTACAGAAATTATCAAGTTAAAATGAGGTCATTAGGGTATTTTGTAATCCAATATGACTAGTGTCTTTATAAAAGGGGGAGATTTGGACACAGTCTCTCGGCCTCATATAGAAAGGTGCTGGCTCAGGTAGTAGATGGTCATCAGCTGTGACTAGTTGGCCGTCGGCTGCTACTGGTTAGCCATTAGCCACTGATATAACTGTTGTGGCTAAGCTAGCAAGGTGTGGTGACGTGGCATGGCATGGTGTGGTGACGTGGCGTGGCGTGGCATGGCATGGCATGGCATGGCATGGCGGAGTGTGGATTGCAGATTGCAGAGAGGCAGATTGCAGTTACCAAGTGAGGTTGGTTGGCAGAGACAAGTGGACGGCAGGTTGCGTATCGTGTTGCTCCTGCTTCCTATGTCTCCAACCCAGCCGCCAGCGAGACTATAGTGGTATGACTCCCCTATCTATGGCTCCTTCATTTCTTCATATCCGTGGTTGTCCCTTTTTGGCCTCACCATATCCTGCATTCTTATGTGGGGAGCGGGACTAGAGACCCCACATGACACCCTGCATGACACATGCACAGAAGGAAGAAAATGTGAAGATACACAGGGAGAATGTCATGTGAAGATGTAGGATTGGAGTGAAGCATTTACAACGCAAGGAACCCAAAGATTGCTGGCAAACCGCACAGGTAGAAAGAGGCAAGGAAGGAGTCTCCCACCGGTTCCAGAGGGAGGGTGGCCCTGTTGACACCTTGATTTCTGACTTCAAGGCTCCAGACCTGTGAGACAATAAATATTCATTGTTTTAAGTCACCCAGTTTGTGATATTTTGTTACAGCAGTCCTAAGAAATGAATACAGCAATTTTTCCTTATTGTAAAATAAAATGTGTGTCAATATTTGAAAACTCTGTATACTAAGATGAAGTAGTATTTTCCCAATATCAATGTGTTAAGTTACAAAAATCACACCTGGGAGAAACATCCACTCAAGATTTTAATGGGTTTTAATGTAGCAGAATACAAAGAGTTCATTGATATGGTTTGACATATTACAACCAAGGTTTAAAAACTACGACTGGTTAACTTTTGGTATCATACCAAAGGAGTGGTCTGAAATGGCTATTAAACAATCTCTCCCTTTTGAACTACATGTCTATATGAGGCCACATTTTCTTCATATACATCGCACACACATAAAAAAACATACTGCAACAAATCAATTGCAAAACCAGATATAAGAACTATCTTATATTAAGCCAGACAGTAACAATATTTTTAAAGTATAAAATAACATCTCTTTTCACTATTGATTTTATTTTGAAACAATATAGTTTTTCAAATAAAAATATACTAATTATGTTAACTTCTAATGATTTTATTTTTTGATTAATTATAATCTTCCTTAGCTGTCATTTCCAATACCTTAAACATTGATAGATTAAACATAAACAAAAGCTATTGGGGATCATTAGTCATTTTTAAGAATGTAAAGGGGTACTGAGATCAAAAGTTTGAAAATCACTTCTCTAACAAATGCTATTTTTATGACTCCCTCAAAGTTTGGATTCCTCAACTCTGTCTAATTTCTCCACCCTGTGAACTGCGTTTGTCCAGTTGTGAGCCTAGCAATTCCCTTCCTTCCTCTTTCTAGGGCCCAGCTGTGTTTTCCGATTTTTCTGCTTAATGAGTGAGGATGGACAACTGGGCCTATTTACTGCACGTGACACATGGGAGATGTGTCTTAAGAGAGTGAGACAAACTGTTCTCTTCCCTCAAAAATCCCACACCCAGCACACAGTGGATTCCCAAGGAGTTTCAGAGCTCCTCTTGGCAGTAGAGGGAGGGAAGGATCCTAGACTTCCCGTCGCCACTACTACCAACGTTGGACCCAATACAGATTCTTAGAACTCACCCGAAGTGACTGAAAGGTCCGAATTGAACTCCAGAATCAGAATTTTCAACAAGCAGCTCAAATGATTCTGAAGCAGGTGGTCCCTGCACCACATATGAAAAACAGTGCCTATGGATAGGGTGTGCTACTAACCATACCCAAATACGAGAGGAATGTGCTGATGAGCTCAATGCTAAAGGTTTGAGGATGATCGAGACAAACTTTTCAATTTCATCCAGAAAGAACACTTTGCCTCATGATTTTACACAGATCAAGGGAGACATGTGCTGGTTGCCCTCAGGACATGATAACTGATCCGGTTAACTCTGACTGGAGGGAAAAATGGATTTGTCGGTCTGTGACTCTAGCTGAGAGAGAAGGGCTTTGAAACAGATGCACCTGGAAAATAAAGTGATACAAAATGTATGCCAGTTACCCAGTTCCAGGGGCCCTGTTCATCTTCACTTTTTTCTAACGTATCATTTGCTTTGTCACACTTACATAAAGTGCCCATGACAGTAACATCCAAGGGCCCTTTAGACTCTTGAGAAAAGCACCATTCATTTAACTGTCGAGTGAAACACAATCCTTGTTTCTCTCCACAAACAGACTGAATGACAATGTAATTGTGGGTAGAACCTACTTTGGAAAATCACTAACACTATATTATTTCCCCATATAATTTGTGTGAATGATTTTTTCTTAAATGGTTGACAATATCAATATCACATGTAGTAGACCTAAATATTATAGTTACCTTGGCACAAATAAGCAAAGTAGCATTTGCCTTTTTTGGGGGGTTATGTTATCGTCCTAGACTTTCAGAGTTTAGCAGAAAATTATGCTGCTAGGATTTCCCCCCACCCCCAGCCTTCACTATACTCTGTTTATCAGACTTATCTTTCTAAAATAAAAGTCCATTTTAGGTCACTGTATATTGGGCCATGCTACCACACTGCTCCTTTACCGAGTGCCTGCTATGTGCTGGCATTCAGTCAGGTGGCTGTCACCTATTATCACTTTTCTTCACCACAGACCCATAGTGTTACCCTCATAGTGTTCATCTTACTCTCCCCATGTCACGGGGGAAGAAAATGAAGCTGAACGAGCGTAAGCACCATCATGTAGATAAAAAAGCTAATATCTGCCTAAGCTAGAACCCTTGCCCAGTTTGAAGGCTCTGGCCGCCCCCACCCCCAACGCCACCCCCATCCCCCAGCCTGAGGATGTTCAGATAAATTGATAGCATCAGGTTTTTTAATCAAAAAGGCTGAGGTCCGTTGCCTTGGCTGGTAACCCCTGAAACCCACAGATGGCTTTGCCTATTTCCCACAGTAATATAATGGGATCCCACTGGAAAACAAACGATATAAAAGGACTAGTTAATTTGGCTTCACTAATGTCCCATCAAACCACTGAGTGGAGTCAGAACTCTTCAAAGAACGCCAAGATAGCTTGGTGTCAAGCCACTGAACCACACAGCAGCACAATAAAAGTAAGAACGACTAATACCTTTTGGTCTCTGTCACGTAAATAGCAAAAAATGGAAAGATGTTCCTCAAAATGTCACATAAGAAATAGTTCGGGAATCGTTCCCACATTGTCTGAGTAAATATTACTTCAGAGTCTGGGGACTCCTGCTCACACAGGGATATACCTGAAAATCTTACTGTTTTCAAGTCTTAAGATTCCAGACCCTTTTGAATATTCTAATGTGCTGTGCCTTTGGGGAACAAACCCAAGAACGAAGCTTGAGCAATTTAAATTGTTAGAACAAAAAGTACTTTTCAGTGTATTTTCTAGTGCTGAATTTTTAAAAATAAATTGAAAAACTTGGTATTTGTGTTGTACTTGCTTCTCATTTTGAAGACTGTAGTAAAAAACAAACAGCAAGAGCAAATTCACATGTCGCTTATAGGTGGACTCCTAGAATTACTCAAAATCTCTCTAAAGTTGTCTCATGTTAGCATTCTTCAAGTCAGAGCACTCAAGAGTAATGCATCTCTTTATCTCTATTACCTAATCAATAAGAAATAAAACTTCCAGCACTAACAAATTGCCATTTCAGCAAAAAGAGATTTATTTTGCTTGGCTTGTACTTCCTCATTAGTAAAGTAAATGCAAGAAAGTCTGATTTATCTGGATTTTTTCCCCCGCTGAACAAAAAGTAATTTGGTGAACCTAGAGTGTTATTTTTCATTATATTGTATTTTTTAATTAAAAGTGGCCAGTGGAAACTCTCTGTCCCCAAATCACTGTATGTATTAAATTTCAAGGAATCCTAAAGTAACTAGAAAGAATTTCATTTTTAGCAAACTGCAAGGCATTAAAATCAATAAACGGGATGATGATGCAATTAATATGCTCCAGGCCTTTAATGGAAAAAAAGGAAGATTTAGTGTTAACAACCATTACTTCTCTCAGTTAAAGAAATTTCTAAGCCTGTGTTTGATTTTGTTTTATTTAGTAAACTATGTAAGCAGGACAACTGAAGAGTTAGTTGTGTTTTCATTATAGTTAATGGTAATTAGTCTGTTTATTTTTGGTACGATTATAATTAATGTAGAGATTTGGATGCTGTTCCCTGTGCAGCTTCTGTATATAAGTCATAACCAAGAATACAAGCACTGGCATGAGGGAGCATTCCAGAAAGGCTTTTACTTCACAATATTATTCAGTAGCTAATACAGGATAAGTTTATCCATGATCTTACCAGACATCAGATTCCCTGTAGTCACCCCATCAACTGGCTTTTCTGTAAAGACGGCCAGAAGAGAGGCATTTAAAAAATATTTTGACATTTATTTTGTGTTCTAAAGCTATTCAGTTATGCTAATATTACAAATCAAAATATAATAGGCCTAAAGCAAGGTGTGAAACACTGCAAAGCCAGTGGAAGATGCTGATATGACTTCAACGTAATCATAGCATGAAGGAGTTTACAGTCTTGTGGAAGTAATACGATTTCTATCCAAATGCTCAGAGGTGATAGTAATTTCTAGATGAAAGTGTATGTCTTTTAAGGTGGGAGCAACCTGGATCTATATCCTAAGTTGGAAACTCATAGTCATAGGAACTTGAGCAAATTACTCTGCCTCTTAATGTCTCAAATTCCCTATCTACAAAATGAAAATAATATTTAACATACAACATTGTTTTGACAATTAAATGGGATGACGTATGTTAAAAACTTAGTGTAGTGCCTCGCTTTTCATAGGTGTTAGAGGGGAAAACTACTTTCCCTTCCTTCATACTGGGTTCACTTTACTCCAAAGTTCAAACAGTTTCTATTGTACAACACATGGTCAGGTCAGCTCCTTCATCCTCAAAGGAGTTCCATGAATTTGAATGGGGACAAAAATGCATTTCATTTTTACTAACTAATAACAGTTGGAGAACCAAAATTTAGCATTTCCTTCAATGGTGACTGTAGACAATAAGCCGCAGTAGATTTCTAGTACCTAGACTTGGTCACCAATATAAATCACATATATCTTCTTATCACATTATCCTGTTGCTAGGATCTTAAAATATCACTTATGTTTATCATTACTTTGAAATTAAAGTAGTTATTGGATTCAATGTTAGATCATTTTATTTAATGCGTTGATCAAGAAACACGTACATAACTATGACACACATTTTAAACATTTCTTGATAACTGTTTTTAGTATTATTGGTCCCCTTTATAATCCTATGTAGTTTATTCTATGCATTTAAAAGTATCATTCTGAGAAGAAATTCCTAGGCTACACCAGACTTCACAAAAGGGTCCATGGTAGAAATCAGTTAAGACCTCCCTGGGATAGAGGGAGTCCATATCAAGACTCTCTAAAAACTGTACGGGTAAGGACCAAACTAGAGAAGCCATAGTGTAAGCAATTGGGACAACCTTTAATGATAAGAACAGATATACCATGTGATTGTAAAATCTCTGTACAGATCTAAGGAATAAGACAAAGAGGACAGAGCTTAAAATACTGACAGCATTCTTGGGTTGGTTTCAGGTAATACTCCTTCTTAGTAGTAACTCTATTCTTGCAGAGATGAGGCCAAAAAAAAAACATAAAAATTAGAATTTCTGTTCCCTTTTTTTCCACATCACACAGGCAATCTATTATCAAACCATGGCTGCTCTATCTTCAAAATACATCTAGATTCTGGTCCTCTCACCCACTTCCACAACTGCTACCTGGATCCATGCCACCATCATCTCTCACTTGATAATTAAATAGACTTCTAACTGCTCTTGTTATTTCAGGCAAGGCCTGAAACATTCATAAGGTTTTAGAAGCACATGGCAAAGGCACAGGACCAAAAATATCTTTTGCAAAAGTCTGGAGATGTCTTCTCAGAACACATCCCTGGGGTTCAAAGGAGAAATGGAAATGAAAGGGTTCTGAACATGATACATTAAAAATATACCTCAAAATAAACCCCTGACTGGGACAAACAGAATTGTAAATTTTTTAAATTGAAAGAAGTTGCCATGTCTCAAATACCACTCAGGATGATAGCAGACAATGGGCACAGGTAAACTTTCATTCCCCAGATATAGTGACTCTCTTATGCAAAAAAGATTTCTCCCGATTATTTGTTTGCAGGTTATGAACTCCAGACAACTGGCTTGGACTGACTGGGATTCTGGAGAAGCAGAGATCAAGGTTTTCCCTGTCTACCCTCCTTCTGTCAGGTATCATTGTGTCTCTGCTTTGCCAGTATAAAGTAATGGATCTGGTAATATTTGCCTGAGACCACTTCATTTGGCATTGGCAATGTGTGAGTGAAGGTCAGTGTTGTAATAATTTTGTGTGACCTGATACTAACAGTGAGACACATCAGAGCCCAGAAGGAACTGTACCCATGCTAGTGAACTTCAACCCATATGCTGCTATTGAAGAGTTCCAACTTGCCAGGGGCACAACGCAGCTGGATATAATTTGAGATGGGAATAGAACAGGAAGTGAGATTTCACTCTTGAATACACAGTGGTCTTGGAATCTTTTAAAGTAATGAACTGTTTAGCTGTATATCTGAATCTTCTTCTGATACAAAATATTCACCCAACACCATTCCTGGGGAGTCCATAAAGCTGTGATGTATGGGAAGCAGCTATAGGAAGACAGGAGCAGAACTTCCCGATAGATGGCTGATCACCTTTCCAAATGAGGATAGACACACTTCTGGGGGACCAGAAGCTTAAAGATGAAGTCCAAAGCGTTAAGGAACCGAAACACTAAGCAGCGTTAGGTAAATATTTATATAGACCACATGTGGTTTCCATGAGGAAAGACTATCACTAAATACTACTCATCTCTTGTCTCTTCTCAAACCTTTCCCACAGAATTGAAATAAGTTGCATGACAGAGAGAGAGAGGAAGTGGGTATTCAATGCCCATTTCCTTTCTTTCCCTTCTACTTGGAAGTCAGCTGCCTACAAGAAGCACAGAATGGAGTCTTCCTTTATACCATAAATTTTACAGGGGCAGCATTGTGGGTGACAGGGCACTGGAAAGCAAATTTTTGCTTTATCAGTAATTAAGGAGCAATTTGATTCCCATCTACTAGATTTTAATTTCTAATTTTGTTCAAAACTGAGATAGAAAAGAGACAGCTGCTCTGTGCTGGGCCCCCTCAAACGCCATACATTAGCAGTTTCATAAATAGTTCCTTACATTAATCCAAGAAAGAAAGTAATGTGAGTCCTAAGAAAAATTGACATGGGTGAAGACCTGTGATGGCTGAGACAGGAATAGGTCCTCTTCCTTGCCTGGTGGACAGAAAGTTTCAGCAATGAAGTAAAGCATGAGATCCTTAAAGAGAGGAAGAATTTACACATGAGGAATTGGAAAAAAAAAAAAAAAAAACATAAGAAATCAGATCCACAAGTCTGTCCTCTATCTGTTACCAGCCTGTTCTCAACTGGTGTTACTTAAACAATCTTATCTGTTCTTCTCAGTGTCTATAAGAAGAAGAAACTACTTCTGATTTCTTCAATAAAAGTTATATCTAACCTCCCTAGGTCTGATACCCAAGCATGCCCTCTTTATTGCCATCTCCCTGACGTAAGCGTGTAATTTATTTGTTGGATCTACCAGGCATATGAAGTATTCTTAGCTATGCCTAAAGAATGTACTTACTCAATCTGGGTAGATAATCACTTCAAATAAAGGTTAGGTTCATACTTCCCTTTATATGCTTGAAGTTCTAACTCTTACAGTATGAGTAATGGCATACCTCTCTCTCATGGGAATCCACTGGGATTGGTAAAGTGTGACTTCTGTCTGTTATTCTTAAGTATAGTAAAATCTTGGTGCCCCTCTCTAGCAATAAAAGGAATAACACACAATGTTTGTAAATTTCTTGTGAAAAACCTCTGTCTAGAAATTATGCTTCCTTGCTCTTTCAATGTTTTAATAAAAGAATAGAGAAGAATATAACTTAGGGTCTGAGAGTTTAGCTTAAGGGTCTAAGAGTAAATTTCATCCTTTAGCTTTTCCCCCAAATTATCAACTATGTAAGAAGAAAAATGAGAAGACAGGTGGGAAAATAAAAGTATTTCGTTTAGTTTTGATAGAACTGATATGGAGAATGTGACTTATGCCCGTGAACAAGACAGATACAAGATACATTTGAGCCTCCAAAGGTTAAATCTCAATATTGGACCAAAATTGGTAGGTCTAGCCCTGGAAAACTGAAAGCTTCCTCATTTGAGGGACCTATTCAGTAAAACTCATGGAGGGGCAGACCAGAAATAAGGCCTAGAAAATGGAATTATACCTGACTTTATTTCTAGTTCCTAAAACAAACCTAGATTCCTGTGAATGAGACCTCTATGTCCAGATTAGCTCAATTCACCCTGGTGATTGGCAGTGACCGATTCCTGAGCTAGGCCACTGTCATGGCCACTGATATCCCATATAATCAAAGATCTTCCTTACCTCAATCATCTCCCTTCCTTTTGCTAGCATTCTGTATTTTTCTCGAAAAGGGTAGTGTTTTTTTAAAAAATAAAGCCTATACTGTATTTAAACACATAGGCAACAACAGCAAAAACTTTGACAGCATTTACTGTGTGCCAGGCTTTTCTGAGCATTTCCAGGAGTTAATGAAAGGCAGGCATAACTTTTCTGTGATTTTGTTTTCTATTAATAGATATTTCAGACTTTTACATTACTAGAGAACAAAACCATGATTTATATTTTATAATTTACATAGCGGTTTTCGTGTACTTTTAATAGTTATCAATCTTTTTTTTTTTTTTTTTTTAATTTCTAGTCCATGGGGAGGAAGAGTTTGGAGGGCCTGGAAGAAATTTGTGACACTAAGAGACACTTCTGTTTTTGTATGCCCTGCCATTCTATGTTCTTGCTTATGAACCTATAATATCTTGATATTTGTATATAAATTTTAATAGCATAGAGAAAAGCTTGCTCTTATTTACATAGTACTCTTTTTATTTCATTGGTTCTGTTCTATATAAAAATATGATACAATTCAGCAGAAAAATGTCTGTATGCAATCAGGAATAAACTTCATGACTACGCAAGGTAACAAATGTAAAAAAAAGTTAAATTTTTACTTATATCTTTTGACTTCATCCTGTGAGTTTTTTATTCCAATTATCAGTAATCTTCAAAAAGTTACATTTACTTTCCCAATGTTCATATTTTTAAAATAAGGCAGGCTTTTATCTCTTCCTTTTAAATGAATCTTGCAGAATGAAATCATAAACAGCTTTGAGATGATGGTATAGTTTTAGATCGTTTATTAGAAACTAATAATAAACTAGCTTTTTTTGAAAGGTACTGTAGCTAATTATTCTAATTTAAGTGTTAGGAGTTTCTGAATTGTGTACTGTAAGAATTGATTAACTTAATTGCCTCCCAAAAGCTCCCATAGGCAGTACATATCTTTTATGAAGAATAAATAAACCACAGACAATATAAGTGGTAAGTGGTAATAATTTACCACTTCTCTGCTTAGGAAAACATGAGCATGAAAAGTCTTTTCCCTCTAGTGGATGAGCATTTTTAAGAAGAATATTCTGCTTTTAGGAAGCAGTTATTTTTTTGTTTGTTTGTTTGTTTTTTATTAGATCACATCCAATTCAGTAGTTCATGTTTTTCCCATATACTGACATCTCTACTTAGGTCTTTCTTGACAAAGGCAGATATAGTACACTTGTGACTAAATGAAATTAGCCATTTGAAATGGTTATGCCTTCTTAGTCATTAAATATAGAATTCAATACTTATCTATCTGCTTTGGGGTCAAAAAAGAAATTAAAATTCCAGATGCACACAGCTTCAGAAAAATGAAGACAGATAAAAGATGCAAGTTGCCCTGGCCATTTGCAAAAAAAGGTGTTCCTACCCAATCTGTAAACAAATAGAAATTCATTACTCGATAGCTTGAAAAAGACAAATTACCTAGAATTTATGGGGGAGTAACTTCTTTCCTCTAAGTCATGATAATAAATCTCCATTATCCAACATTTTTAGTTTACCCTCTGTTCCTTAGAAAGTGGAACAATGATTATAGGCTCTAGTGAAAAATAGTTCCATCTTCTTTCTTTGTTTCTCTTACATGCAAGAAAATGGGATTCTCTTTGCACTTACTTTGCTGAGTACAGCTTTTTAGAGATGAATGTGCCACATGTAAACATTATTTCTAAAGGTTAGTCCCTATTATTACTAAGTTCTCGGGTAAGAAATTAAAAAGAAAAGCAGTTCTCAACTTAAAAGCACATTATAGACCAAAACATTGTCCTTTGATTTTGTTTTATTTAAAATTTGAAATATTTTTTTCTCATAGAAGTAGTATCACAAATAGCCACCTGATTGGTTCCCAGGAAGATCGAGTTCCCCGGCCAGACAAAAAGACTAAGAAGTGCATCTTTCAGAGTCACACAAGCAAGATGACGCTGGTGGACTTGATCAAGGCTAGAGATGACACCTCTGGTACCGAAATCAAGGCAATCTGTACAGAAGCTAGGCTGATGGCCTTGAGAAAACCTAGAATGAAAGTAACAAATGAAGGCCAAAAAAATCTGAGGAAAATTTTCTTTATAAAAAATAAGAAGGCACTCCTAGGGACTTTATCTCTAGCGAACCACAGTTGCTTTCAAGGAACTGGTTGGGAGTGTCCTGACTCCTCAGAGGGATGAGGTTGGGGAAGTTGCCCAGAAGAATCCATGTTCCAGTTGATCTTATTAGAAAAACATCTTGTGCATCTTTCTGAGCATAATGTGTAAGATGCCTATTAGGCTGCCTTAGTCAAGTGCAGTACTCTCTTCGCTGTAAAGCCTATTCTTTCTCAAAAGAGAGAGAGAGAGAGAGAGAGAGAGAGAGAGAGAGAGAGAGAGAGAGAGAGAGAAAGGAAGAAAGACTAAAACCACAAAAGCTTACTCCATAATGTAGCCAACCAATAAATATATAGATTTATAATATCGATAATGTAGGTTAAGCTTACTAACTTATATTACATTATTTTTTGTAACCTACCAGCATAGCTCAGGACTTCTTTCAAATGAATATCTGTAAGAAATTCTCACATCTGTACAAGAGGAAACATGTATTGTGGGTATTAAATCCAGCATTGTTGGTAATACCAAAAACTTGGAAACTGCACAGTGTATATTGATAGGTGAATGGAATTAGATAAATATTACATATATTTTTATTTATACATGGTTATAAATTAGAATATTTATACAATGGAATGATTGTACAAGCTTTAAAGTAAATGAAGTATATCTACACATAGCAATATGGGTAAACCTTAAAACATATTTGTTGACAGGAAATAAGTACGTTGCATAACACATATTATATCATAAATAGGTATAATTTAGATAATGTTTGAAATGACCTTAAATATATTAATGGTCAGTATGTGTAATTAAAAGTATACAAGCACAAGGATAAGAATGCATATCCACTTGCGGATAGTAGTCACCTCTAGAAAGGAAGGATGGCAGATATGTTTTAGATTGGAGGAGACAGAGTTTCAAATATATCTGCAATATTCTTTTTTTTTTAACAGGAAGTAAAATTCATTGGTGGATGTAAGGAGGGTACAGCGCCAAGACTCTCCTCTCCTGAATGGAGGGCCCACCATTTGCCAGAGGGCCACGATTAGGGATGTATTTGACCCCACAGCCATCTGGGATGAGCTGCTTTTTAGCCACCATGTCTTCAAACTCATCTGCATTAAATTTAGTACAGCTCAACTTCGTGGAGTTGTGGATCTTCTGGTGGCCAGGGAACTTGAACTTGGTCCTGCGTAGAGCCTCAGTCACATGCTCCTTGTTCTGCAGGTTGGTGCAGATGGACATGATGGCTTGGCCAATGTGGACCCTGGCCACTTGGACTCTGGGGCTTTCCAAAGGAACCCCACATACCTGTCTGGTGTCTGTCGGCCCCCGTACAAGACAAAATCTTGTTGATGCGGATGATATGGAAGGGTGGAGCCACACTTGGATGTGACAACCATCTTTTCACCATGTGCTTTTTGGCATAAATGTGGGCAGCCTGCAGGGTTTTGGAACAGAGCTGCTCATGTTCATCTGATATGGCCACAGAGTGGGAACGCATCCACTTTTGCCTTCTTCTGCCCCAGGACAAAGATGTGAATCTTAGCATCAGGCACACCTCAGCCAAAAGCAAGACTTTGGGTAAGGCTTGTCCTTGCAATACCCGTAAAATCAGGTGGGGCAGCAGCCCATGGTGTCACCAGGATCTTCAGTGGCACACCGAAGGGAAAGAGCTCTTTTTTAAAATCTCAACCTTTCAAATAGCCCATGAGATCACATTTATTTTCCTAATAATTCTAAAATGTTAGTCTGTTTCATCATGTTGACATTTGCACAGATTGTACAAAAACAATGCTCAGTAAAACTGCTGCCACCTTAGCATGATTCAATGCAGTGACACACCAAACTCAGATCTGCACAGTAAAAGTTCCGATTCACTCAAAAATGCTACTTAAGAAGAAAAAATTAACTTCATTATATCTCAAATCTTGTGTACATGTGCTTTCAACATTCTGTGTGACAAAATGGAAAGTTCACATAAAGTACATCCTTTGCATTCCAGAATATGATGGCTGCCTTGAGAAAAAGCCCCTGTGCGGTTAAGTTGCAAGTTGAACTAACTGAGTTTTTTCATGGAGCACCATTTTTTTTTTCTTGTAAGAATCATTAGCAGACAAACTACAGTGATTCAGATTAGCGTATTTAGCACACATTTTAAAACATAAGTAAAGGTGAGCCTCTCACATTGAGGAAAGCAACAGATTTTATTACCAATTATAAAATTTTACTTTCAAGGGAATATTCAAACTTTGGAAAATTTATACCTGCTACCATGAGCTTTTCTGCTTTAAAATACTTGATAAATTTTCTGATAAGATAGGTGATGATATAATGAATATGATTTTTTAAATATAATAAAATGAAATGTCAACATTTAGATCTATAACACTCCAATGACCAGTGCATGATGTTATAAAATCTTGCATGGGCAAAATGTCTATTCAAAGTACAGAATTGACCAGTGGATTTTAATATATAACAGATGAAGGAAACTTCCTTGATATTATGTGAGAAAACAGATTACAACTAAGCTCTAAGACACGACTAATTGTCAAAGAAAAATATTACTACTACCTGAAAAGGCTATTATAATTCTGTTCTCTTTTCTAAATATTCATCATATGCTACAACCAAAACAACAGAGAGCAACAGATTGAATGCAGATAGGAGAACCTAACTGCGCTCTATGCCTTACTTATCTAGTTCCAGTGGAATGTCCTAACCAGGGATCCTGAACACTGTCTGAATTGTTTATAACGTGTTATTTCCTTCTTTAGTTTTTCTTACAAAGTGACAATTGCCTTTTCCCTCCTGTTGCCTCTACTTACATTAATTACCCAATACTGCAACCAAACAAGGAGGCCGCAGGATACACAGGCAATACCTCTCAGATGAACCACACTGTGAAACAGCCATCAAGGTACCATATTTGGACCCACCCGGGCTGCTCCAGGAATGCAGTTTCATCAGTTCTCCCTGAACTGATAAGATGCAAATTTGTCAAACTCCCAAGACACTGTTTAGAACACCAGAACACCAGTTTATTAATTTAAATTAGAACACACATCAATTCTTCTGCCCACTAGCCAGGGTAAATCTTTTTCTATAAATCAGGCATTTAGGAAGTTAATTAGAAAAATCTATTCAGTGTGCATAAAATAACAGAGCATTAAATGTTTTGGAAAAATATTTCGCTCAAGTAGTAGGGAAGTCTATCAATACCCCAACACAGAGAAACCATCTTTAGAGACAAAGTGCTTGAGCCTGCCAAATTAGGACTCCTTTCTCTCTTCTCCTAGAAGAATGCTGCATTCTTCTTTCTTCAGGAAGTATCTTAAAACCAGTCTAAAATACTGAATTGGCATTCATTTGCTCAAATACTTTCATTCATTTTAAAGCCAATTCTGATAATCACCTACTTAATTCTATTATACAATATTTCTTATGAATATAGCTAAATATTTCCAATGCTAGGAGATTTTAATACAACCGAGCTTACAATAAAGTTTTACGTGTAAATTGGTTACCATCCTGGCATCCATTTCTTTTATTCCCTACCAACCGTACTCTGATGTTCCTTGCATTCTGCCTGTTCGCTTCTTTTTAAAACATGAAAAATATATATATAATAAAGCATAGAACGATGCATATTTTTAGCAGATCACCGTATCCTGTGCATTATTGGCATTTGAGCTATGGTTTTTTGTATTTCTATTTTGTGTACATATATGTGTTTTATATATATATATATAAAATCAATAAATGTTAACTGCTATGATACTTTTGCATGTCAATGCTTATCATGGACCTAGGATAACTGTCTATTACAATCTTATATAAATAAAAAAATGTCAAGGTTCAGATCTGGGTCAAATAATCTACTTAATAGACTAAATTTCTTACTTAAGTATCATCATTAAGTAATGCATTGTCATGTATCAGGTTGGTGCAAAAGTAATTGCAGTTTTTGCAATTATTTTTAACCTTTTAAACCACAATTACTTTTGCACCAACCTAATATATATAGAAAATGTATACAATGCTTTACCTCTCAGTTTTATCCATATTTTTACATCATCTTATGTCAGACTTTTTTTAAGTTTAATTTCAGGGAAGGAATTGTGTTTGTAAATCACTTAAAGAAGGTTTATTAAATATTAAGACTCAATGCTAAGATGATGATGACTATAATTGTCAACAATTTATGTTCTGTTAGGTTCGTGATTTCATACTGTTAGGAGAGGCACATAAATATTAGGAACAAAAATCAATTTATTGTACTTCACATCATATGTAAAATATAATAGTAACAAGACAGTTTAATTCAGGAAGTATCTTAAAACCAGTCTAAAATACTGAATTGGCATTCATTTGCTCAAATACTTTCATTCATTTTAAAGCCAATTCTGATAATCACCTACTTAATTCTATTATACAATATTTCTTATGAATATAGCTAAATATTTCCAATGCTAGGAGATTTTAATACAACCGATCTTACAATAAGGTTTTACGTGTAAATTGGTTACCATCCTGGCATCCATTTCTTTTATTCCCTACCAACCGTACTCTGATGTTCCTTGGAGAGTTCTCTCTTTCCAAATCTTCAGTCATGTGGCTGGAACAGGATTGACCTCTATGTCCAGCCTTTGAATTAAGCCCTGTAACTGGTTCAAGAATGGAGATATGTCCCTTTCTAGACCAATAAAGAGAAAAAGTCCCATGACATGTGCACAAGCTATGGTAGTTGATCTCCATTTAGATGGCCTGCCTTACGTGTACGAGGCTTGCCTTAGGTATTTTGTGACCTGACAGGGAGCCACCATGTAAAGCCTGAGATTAAAGCTGACAGAGCAGAGAGAAAAAGAGAAGTCAAATCTTTGTGACATGGTTTAAAAATCTGGCTGGATCAGTCCACACTGAGTTAGCTGTACCACTAGCTTTTAAGATAAAGCCAGTGTATAACTCTTTTGTTCATTTGTTTGTTTTAGCTGTTTTACTTCTGTTTTGTTTTCCATTATATGTATCTAAAAGATTTCTAACTGACATAGAAACTGATAGACTTGACTTCAGAATTATATGGAGTTATAATATATATGTATTTAAGATGTAACACAGCAGATAAATTCATTTCTGCATTTAAAAGATAAAAGATGTTTATTGAGTACCTATTTATTCCAGGCAACGTAGTACTGCTGAGGATACAAAGGTAAACAAAACATGCACGGTCCCTTTCCTAGCAATGTCCTGCTTACATTCTAGCAGACAAGAAAGATATTTAAAACTAATCACATGTTAATTCATTCACTTTTATTTTGAAAGGCCTTTGAGGAAGAGGAATAGAAGCTCATGGAGGCTTATCACAGGGGAATAGACCTAGTCTGGGGTGTGTTAGTTCACTATGGCTGCCATAACAAATAACCACAAACGGGGTGGCTTGAAACAGTAGAAATCTACTCTCTTTTTTGGCCAGAAATTCTGAAGGCCAGAAGTCTGAAATCAAGGTGTTGTCAAGGCCCTCTGAAGGCTCTACCGAAGATTCTTTTCCTCTTCCAAGCTGCTGATGGTTGCTAGCAATCCTTCGTGTTCCTGGGCTTGCAGTTCTATCACTCCAATTTCTGCATCCGTTGTCATAAGAGCTTCTTCCCTGTGTCTCCAAATCTCTCTCCCTTAGGGATTATGATTTCAGCATATCTTTTTGGACACAATTCAATCCACAACAGGAAGGTTAGATAAAATTTATTTGAGGAGATCATCTTGAGCTGACATCTAAGAATGAGGACGGGAAAATAGGGACATGTATTTCCGGTGTATGTTGCATTTGCTGCTGTTCCATTATTTCTACTATGGCCCATCATTGCTTCTGTATTATCTTCAGTCATCCATCTGGAACCCTGACATTTTAAAGAAGAGAAATTTTGACAGAGCAATTCCTGATGATGATGATGATGGAATCTCTTGGGCAGTCACAGAGCCATGTGATAAATGAATCCTGCTTGTCCTTTGATTCGTTACAATATTTTTTCTAAAGATTTTGTTTAGAATAAGTGGTAGAGTAATTAGCAACCTCTGTCTCTCTCTCTCTCTCTCTCATTTTTCTTAAACATAAAACTGTATTTAGTAGTTGTTTTTATCCTGGAAGAAATAAGTATGCAATCTATTTTCTACCATTAATTTCATTGCTAATGTTAAACTCCTAGCACATAAATTTTGTAATTGCAAAAATTACTTTAAATTTTTCCCAACTAAATGTTCTCAAAACAAAATTTAGACATACCACTATTAAGATTTCCCAGGGAACCCTGGGTTTAGTCAGCTTAAATCAGTGAGTTTCCTCACTGACTAAGAACTTTTATTCAGAACACAAACAGCCTCGTCCCATATAACCTTTCCTCTTTCTTCCTCACCTACTTGTGGCTGAATTCATTGTCTTTTCTTCCACAGATGATTTGTACATGAGCTTTATTCAACACTTCACTTCTTACTGACTGTGGAAAAATACACTAAAATTACATTTTGGGGGGGGAAATTACAATTTGAGTTCTAAGCATTATTTTGTAATCAGAAAAAAAAAATGAATTTTTTCCATTATTCAAACAAATGTCATCATGAATGTAAAACATTTTATTAGGTCATGAAACAAAAATGTAGTGACCCTTGAACAACACAGTTTTGAACTGCATGGGTCCACTTATATGCAGATTTTTTTCAATAAATGTATTTTCTCATGACTTTCTTAGCATTTTCTTCTCTTTAGCTTACTGTATTGTAAGAATACAGTATATAATACATACAAGATACAAAGTAGTGTTAATCCACTGTTTATATTATTGGTAAGGCTTCCAGTCAACATTAGGCTATTAGTAATGAAGTTTTGGGGGAGTCAAAAGTTTTATGTGGGTTTTCAACTGCATGGGGTTTTGGCACCTCTAACCTCTATATTGTTTAAGAGTCAACTCTATTTAAAATATTATGTATAAACAGAATCTCACTATTATCTACTGAATCAGGCATTTTACTACACTCGTTTTGCTGTCTAATTTTCAGAACAATTTTATGAACAAAGTATTATTACCTTTGCTTTATAGATGAAGACAACTGAGACCCAAGGTCACATAGCAAGTACATAGGTTCAAGTAGAAAATGAAAATTTAAAGTCAGTATTTTCTCCATTAATACGACTCTAATTCTTTTGCAAATTCTCACATATAGAGAAAATTACACAAATATTTTTAGAAGTGCATACCACATTATCTTTTAAGCTAAAATCCAGTTGCTCATAGGGGACTATTTTTAGTTATGTGCCCACATAAAACTTATGTCCTAGGAGCAATCCTTCCTCATCATCATTAATGAGCATGTTTTTTAGCACCTACTTTGTGCCCAACACTGAAACAAATGTTACATTGTTGAAAGCATGGAAAAATGGACCCTGCCATCAAGGGATTTATAATCTATAAAGGAAGTTGACACATAAGATTATTATCTAATTTAGAATTCTTAATTGACTGTCTATTGTTTCTAGGGTAAGGTCTAAATTTGTTAACCAGACTTCCTGATCCAGTTTCTCCTCAATTCTTTAGCTTTACTTTTCCTACAGTGATCCTCTTTCCACCACTCCAAATTCTAATATGTAGCCATACTGCAATTCAAGCTCCTAAACCCCTGTTCCTACTCTCGCCAGTGTGTCTGCCACTGTTGAAAATCATTTGACCGGTTTTACTCCTATCATCCTTGACTAAACTATGAACTCCTGCTTGATAGTGCTTAGAACATAACATGTACTCAACTGTTTGAAGACCTGCAAAGATAATAATGCCTTTCCTTGTCTGATTGTTGGTTGGTTAGTCAATTGGTTGGTTGGTGTTTTTTTTTAAAAAATGTTCATTGAGAAATAAATTTTCTATAAGCAAGTACAATGATTTTATGACCATATCTACATCAGGGAAAAGTTCACAATATCTCTTCATGGCATAGCTTATTACAACAAACAAAAAGGCTTTTGAATGTGTTTATAGAGAATTGCTTTTTTAAACAATCCCATGTAACCAAAGAGAAAGCCCTCTATGTCATTTAGAAAAAAAAAATCTATGGACTGATCATACAACTTTAGACACTACATTAATTGAGGAAGCTCATATTTATTCTGATTCCTTCTCTCTTGGTACATTCTTTCATAAACACTAAAAAAAATTACTGATCTAATAATTATACTCTCTCCTACCTATAAATATGCAAGTTAATAATAAGGTGATAGCACAATTAGCGCAATGTAATTTTAAGTTTGTAATTTTTAGGTGAGACCAAAATTGTAAAGTTTTAAATAAGATTTAGTGCTTTTTCTCTTTTATGGATGTTGGCATTATACTTTTAAAAATAAAGAATGGTGCTCACACACACACAAAAATTAACTGGAAATGGATTAAAGGCCCAAATGTAAGACCTGCAACCATGAAACTCCAAGAAGAAAACAAAGGAAAAAAGTTTCTTGACATCGGTCTTGGTAGTGATTTTTTAGAAATCACACTTAAAGCACAAGCAACAAAATTAAAAAATAAATAAATGGGACTAGATCAAACTAAAAAGCTGCATGGCAAAAGAAACCACCAACAAAGTGAAAAGACAACCTATGGAATGGGACAAAAAATTTGTGAATCATTTATCTGATATGGAGTTAATACCCAAAATACATACCAAACTTATGCAAATCAATAGCAAAAAAACAAATCCAATTTAAAAATGGGCAAAGGACCTGAATAGGCACTTTTTCCAAAGAAGATATACAAATGGCCAACAGGTACATGAAGATGTTCAACATCACTAGTCTTCAGAGAAATGCAAATTAAAACTACAATGAGATATCACCTTACGCCTGTTAGAATGGCCATCAACAAAGAGAAAAGTGATAACAAATGCTGGTGTGGATGTGGAGAAAAGGGAACACTTGTGCAGTGTTGGTGGGAATGTAAACTGGAATACCCTTTATGGGAAAAAGTATGGAGGTTCCTCAAAAACTTAAAAATAGAACTGCCATATGATCCAGGAATTTGACTTCTGTCAATATCCAAAGGAAACAAAAACACTAACTTGAAAAAATATCTGCATCCTCATCTTCATAGCAGTGTGATTTACAATATCCAAGACATTGAAACAACCTAAGTGTCCATTGTTAGAAAAATGGGTAAAGAAGCTGTGGTATATACAATGGATATATTATACTCTATATAATATATATTATGTATTATATAATAATATATATAACGTATTATTCAGTCACCAAAAAAATGAGGACATCCTACCATCTGTGACAACATAGACGGACCTTGAAAACATTCTTCTAAGTGAAATAAGTCAGACAAAGAAAGACAAATACTACATAATCTCACTTATATGTGGAATCTAAAACCACAATAAAAAACACCAAACTCATAGAAAAAGGGATCAGATTTATGGTTGTCAAAGGTGGAGGGGTTGGGTGAGAGGGAATTGAAGGACGGTGGTCAATAGGTACAAACTTCCAGGTATAAGATAAATAACTACTAGGATGTAATATACAACATAACTACAGTTAACCCTGTTGTTAACTATATAAGAAATGTTATATAAGAAAGTTGTTAAGAGAGCAGATCCTAAGAGTTCTCATCACAAAGAATTGTTTTTCTTTTCTTTTTGTTGTATCTATATGAGATGATGAATGTTAACTAAGCCTATTGTGGTGATCATTTTACAATATATGTAAATCAAACCATCATGCTATACACCTTAAACTTATATAGTGATGTATGTCAATTATTTCCCAATAAAACTGGGACAAATTGGACAATATTTGAAAGTAACCCAATTGTTGATTTTTTTTCCCCTCGGTAAAATTAATCTAATTGCAGCAGGAAAAAAAAGCATGATGCTATATCTGGACATGAGGCCAAAAACTTTAATTTGAGAAACAATATTTACTATCTCCAACAAAATGGTAAAGTGGAATTACTCTGCTTTAGACTGAGCCTCAAAGTCTGAGAACAATATGACAAGTACCAAATTTTTTGAGATCTTAAAGTGAGAGACTATACTCAAAACATGCTACTGGATTGTGAAACTGACTCTACCAACTTTGGATTGCCCCCCTCCACTCTTGTTATAAGAAGGGAGAAGAGAATTTTGGAGAGAGTCCTCGAAGTGGGAAAGCCTTTCCTCTAAAGACAAGCTGGGGAAAGAAGAGTCTGCAAAGTAAGGAGGTCAAGAGAAAGTGAGTTTGGTGGTGGTTGCTTGTGGGCTGCATGTATCTTCCACCTCCTACCCATCCCCTGCGGGAGAGGATGAGCGTTAACTGCCACAGAGGCTTCAAGAGGATCATTCTGAGAATCTGATATGTTTCCCATGAAATTTTGGCCTGAAGCAGGAAGCAAAAATAAAGTCGTGGGGAGCAGAATTGGGAATGAACTGTTTCAACAAACAGTGAGGCAGTGAAGCATGAATTTTCCTTTGGGCCAAGATAATGTTTGCTAATCTTTGGGAAAATACAAACTTGTATTTGAGTTCATTTTAAAATGATTTCTCCTCAAGAGGGTTACTTTTTTGGAGAACAAAGATTCCAACAAAGAGACTATGTGAGGGGTAGAAGCCAGAACACCAGCAGGTAAAGGGAGAGTGAAAAATGGACAGCCATAAGAGAGGCATTTATGTGGACAAGGAATGCCATGTTGGGCTCTCTAAAAAACATAAAAACTGCATTGAGGAGAGAAAGAGTCAGTAACTGTGCTGGGAATGAGGAGAAACTTTAACTTGAGTGACTTTAAAATTTTTATTATACCGGAGAGACATTTACTTTGTTCAGATGAGATTTGTTCTTGTGACTAAACAGGATGAGAAAATCTACAGGGCATGTCATACATCTCATGAAGGACAGAGAAAGAATGAATTCACTGAGCAAGTATAATGAGCAGTGGTAAAAATGAAAAAAATGATGCTTTCTATCCTTACCAAGTTTTACTAAAACCATTGCGAACTTATCAATCATTTACTATGCACCAGGCACAGTGCTAAGCAATGATAGATGATGATGATAGATAGATAGATAGATAGATAGATAGATAGATAGATAGATAGATAGATAGATAGATAGATAGACAGATATTTTCTTTACCTTTTTTTAATTTTTATTTTTTAATTGGGGAATATTGGGGAATAGTGTGTTTTTCCAGGGCCCATCAGCTCCAAGTCAAGTCATTGTCCTTCAACCTAGTTGTGGAGGGCACAGCTCAGCTCCAAGTCCAGTTGCCATTTTCAATCTTTAGTTGCAGGGGGCGCAGCTCACCATCCCATGCAGGAATTGAACCAACAACCTTGTTGTTGAGAGCTCGCGCTCTAACCAACGGAGCCATCCGGCCGCCCATCCTTTAACCTTCTTAAAAGATGGTGTTATTATCCACTTTTACAGGGAAGGAAATAGAGGGGTTAAAAGTATGGACTCAAGGTCATCCAGATATTATGACTATGCTACTATGCAGGGTATTTTCCTACAGATGCTGCCTCCATAGTCCACCTTAAGCTCAGAATATAAGAAGTGATGAAACAGCTATTCATTCTGTTTCCAGCTCTGAAATGTTACCCTAAAGCAGAGGAAAGACCACATATCTAATAATAAGTGCACCTGTATTAACCCCATATACTGTGTGCCACATACTCGTACATTATATATTAACTCTAATACTCAAAATTCCAAAAGAAGTTATTGATTTCATTTTCCAGACTTATTAAAAAAAGTTGAATATCTTGCCTGAGATTTCACAGCTGGTACGTGATGGTGCCAGAATTCAAATGTAGGTCTGTCTCATTCTAAGAACTGTGCTTTTTTCGCTACTCCCTACTCCCTCTTATTAAGAAACAAATTAATGACTGAGGATATAGAGGCTGAATATTTTGTTGCTAACCTTTAAATGACCCACTTAATGATATATTTACACAGATTAAATAATTTTGGCATATTCAATATCTGAAATATATGAGAGAATTATTTTACTGATAAGATTATTGAGGCCCCCAAAATTCAAGTGGCCATGGACAGAAAATAAGGTAATGACACAAATAAAACTACAGCATGTATATCCTTATTTGTACGCCTTCTACTTCATAATGTTATTGCCCACAATGATGGAGGTTATTGGATGGATACGGACAGCTACCCAGACAGTGGTTGTCAGAACTAACATGGTGAAAGAAAGAGTGCTTTCTTTACATTTGCTTTCCCAAAATAATAAGAAAGCACAGCATAGGTGCAGTTATCATACTTGTCAGAACATGGGACGTCAATCTCTGAATATGAAAAATTATAGTAAAACACTGCAAGCTATTTACTAGTTGTAAGGTAAGAATTAGGACAAATTTTCTTTACAGTATTTAGGGTATAAAGTATTTCCTAGCAAGTTAATTTACCACTTCGATAAGACAACATTTTTCTTCACTTTTCATAATAAAATTCCAAGATAGAAAATGCCTCATGTCTAGTTTAGTGGTTACTAGAGGGTAAAGTGGAAGGGGTGGTAGAAGAGGGTAAATGGGGTCAAATATATGGTGATGGAAGGAGAACTGACTCTGGGTGGTGAACACGCAATGTGATATACAGATGATGTATTAAAGAATTGTACCCTTGAAACCAATGAAATTTTATAACCATTGTCACCCTGATAAATTTTAATTTTAAAAAAGAAAGAAAAAATGTAAACAAACAAACCAAAGAAAATGCTTGGTGTCAAAATATGTAATTTGATATTCAAGATCATAACAATTGCATTATTTCCATTTGAACTTTTTCAAATAGAACTTGTAAGCCACAAGTATTACAAAGCCGATCTGAAAATAGAAGTTAAAAAGCCAGAAATCATCTCTGTGATTGGTTATTACCTATATTTACCCATTGTTTCACTGTAATTTTACACAATCTGTGGTTAAAAGCAGAATTATGAGCCAAACAGCCATGATTATATTTTCTCTCCTTCTTTATAAGACACAAAGAATATGGCAGTTACATTCTACCTTCCAGATTTTTAAATCACTTATCTACTAAAACTAATGCCTAAATTATATGGATAAGTCTGAAGGGAGAGAATAAGCATCACACTTGTTTATTCCATATGGAATTTTCCCCATGCTTCATTGATCAGGAATTAGTTGTAGTAGTTTCATGACTGTTTGACTTTGCAGGATAATGTGTTTTATATCTACTGATATTTTGAGGTATTTAGTTTGAAAAGAATATGGGATAAGCCTGTGTATTATCCTCTCCAATGAAATTAATCCTCTCTGTACTAAAGTCTGCTTTTCAAAAAAATAAAATAATATCAACCCACTTATTGACTGAAAACTAGATAAAGATGGTAAAAATTTAACATAGGTAGTTGATTTTCTTCCCACCACTGCCAAATTTTAATGGTTATTTTAGGTTATAAAAATAACATTACTGAAAATGAAGATAGCTTTACTTTTTCTTTTAAATTCATTTTCCTTTTATGTATGTTTCTTGATTTATTACACTGGCTAGGACCTCCAGCACAATGTTGAATAGAGATGTTAAGACCAGATAGCCACACTGTGTTTCTAATCTCGCATGGTCCCTTTAACAGGAGCATTTAGCCACGATCTCCACTGTTTTTTGCAACAAGAAATTGTGGCGATTTCTCTCCCCAGCACTGAAACCCTGGGTTAGGGAGCCTGGTGTGGGGCTGTGACCCCTTTACTCCTCCAGGGGCACCTCCACAGCCAAGATATCCCTCCCGATTTTTAATGGTCACATGCGGGTGTGAAACCAGCTGGTTCCATGTCTCTGCTCCTCCTAAAAGTCTCGAGGTGGCTTCTTCTCCATGTGCTTATTTATACGGCTTTGGTTTAGCAAGATTTCAGGCAATTCTCAACAGTGGTTGTTTGTAGTTTAGTTGTAGTTTTGATGTGGTTGTGAGAGAAGGTAAGCACAGCATTTGCCTGCTGCGCCATCTTTACCGGAACTAGCCAATGATGAACATTTTAATTGTTTGCATTTTTTCTCTATTAAAAATAGTGGTATAGTATATATCCTTGACTTATTGTATACTTTTAATCACTTGTTCGTAACTTCTAAGAAAAATTCTTAGAATTGCTGTATCAGAATATGTGAATTTAAAACTGTAATAAATATTGTACCCCAAACCCTCTCTCAAATGTAGTTATGCTTCATCTAAATGGCAGAACAGGATTCTCGGATTTTAAAACAATTGCTTACTGCTTTTTATGTGCTCAGTTGAATCAAAACAAAATCAATTTAAAAGCTGTGGTATAGCCATTAATTCTCTATACTCATATAGCAACTACCTATGTTTCAATAATATAACATAGGTTTTCTTATATGGTTTTCTTATATATAGGACCATTGATTCAACATGGTCCACTTTTTAAAAATCACTTCATGTTTACTATCCAAAATAACAATTCAATATAATTGTAAGTAGAAAAAAATTCAAATATGTGAGAAAGGAGAAATTGATTCACATTCTTGAAAACCTTATTTCTATAATGGTATGTAACTGCTTCATATTTAGGTATGTGTTTCTTAATATATTCCTTTCCTTTTATGGAATGTGTTATTTTACCAGAACAGTACACCTTAGTATATTCCTATCATTTTAAAAGTACCTCATGCTACAGCTTCACTTTTTATTTTATCTTAGAATGCTATATATAAACATGATTTCTCACCCTACATGCCTAACTAATTCTTTCATTAGGCCAACTAGAGTTCAAGGCTTGAAGACTGAGCTGAATTAAAGCCATGCTAAATCAATTCTTACTAGTGCTTGGTAGTATGTGGAGCAAGAGGGAGAGACACGAAGAGAAAGAGGGATATATATACATATATATAAAATCTTCTCTCTCTGAGAGAGAGAGAACTTCTAGTTTTTCAAGGTATAGAAGAAAGATCAAAGACAACATAACACTTGTATGTTATAAAAGCTACTATGAATTGTTTCATTGTCAGCTAGGATATCTCTGCTTCATGCTCAAGTTATTCAAATGAAGTACAAGGCATAGATCTTGCCTGCTTCAAAGAGCTCATACGTAGTTTAGATGTGAAAGCAATTCCTCCCTCCTTCTCTCCCTTTCTTCTTTACTTCCCTCCTTTTGTCTCTTTTCTTTATTGTTTTCTTTCACCCTCTCCTCCTTCTTTCTCTTCTTCCATTCTCCTTTCATTAAGTATTTACTACATGCCTATTTTGTTTCTGGAGTTCAAGGCTTGAAGACTGAGCTAAATTAAAGCCATGTGGTAGACAATAGAAATATAATACTGAATAAGATAGACAAAGGAAGTTTACTAGCTGATGACAGGAAAGGGGCAATCACAAGCTGTATGATAAGTTGTATGAGGAGAAAAATAAACTGTGGTACAGAAGAACAAAGAAGGGTAGACTAGCCCAGATTTGGTGACTCAGAGAAGGTTCCTCTAATCAAGCGATGTCTAAGTTGAGACTGGAAAGAAGAGTGTTATCCAGGCGAAGGGAGCCAGATAGAAGGCAGTGTTCCTAGCAGAGGGGAAACTAACATGTTCAAAGGCCCTGAGAAGGGATAGAGCTTTCTCGCAAGAGGAACTACAAGGAGTTTAGAGTGCTTGGGGCATGCAGTACAAAAGATGTGGGATGGGGAGAGGTGAGAAAATGTTAAAAATAAACCTTGAGAAGTTGGCTGGGGCCAAACTATACGGGTCTTTTGAGCCATCACAATCAGTTTGGATTTTGCCCTAACAGCAACAGAAAGCCACTGAAGGGTCTAAATGGGGGAGTTCGCCTTTTACAAAGATTGCTGTGGTTGTTACATAGAATACAGACGCTTACAGGTCAAGACTGTGGAGAGGGTGTTCAGTCAGGAGGGAGGTCCAACTAACCAAGAGAGAAACAGGGAGTGTTTTGGCAAGTACAGTACAAATAGATAGAAAAGTATGGGTCAGGACAGAGTTAAGGGAAATTGATAAGAATACATGTATAATGGGGGAAGGATTACAGAAAGTTCCAGAATGACTGCCAGGTTTCTGATTTGGCCCACTTTGTGAAGGTCATTAATGAAACTATGCCTAATGTATTTTAATTAGCTGCATAATGTAATACACTATCAAGGTAAGTAGTACTGTGTAAACACTGTAGGAGATGAGATGAAAAGAAGAATTTGGACAGTGGCAATGTTAGAGAAGTGTTCTGAGAAATATGGAGCTTGATTGGAACTCAAGAAAAAGGGGTATTTAATTGTCAGAGGTGAGAATGAAAAATGCTGCCTCTGAGTGGAATAGGGTGAGATATGGCAGAATGATAAGAAGGAATATGATTGGTAAAAGGTGACTGCAGACTGGTCGGAGGGAGTGCAGGGTGTCTGAGAGTAAGATCATTTTTCTAAAGAGCGTCAGTTTACAGAGGAACTTCAAAAGCAGGCTTTGGAGCATCGGAATGCTCTAACAGGGAAGTGTGGTCTGTCAGTGAGTAAGAAGTAACAAAGCAAGGGCTGTGTGTGTGTTCTGAAGATTAGTCTAGCTTCAGCCGACTGAATACTTTGAGCACAGAAAGGGATATCTGGGTACAGGGAGAGCAGATCTGATGTTTCAAAACTCCAAGGACAAAGTAATGATGTCACATATCAAGGCCCGTCTCCTTGTCAATTAACTAGAAAAGAAGAACAGATAAAAACAGTCATATTTTTGAACCAGAACTACACATTTGGAAGGACTTGACAGTGAGCAGATCAACCCAGCAGCATATTTGGGGTGGATTCTTGATATGGCAAGCAGAAGTTCCACGAGGTGGTTAGCATCAAGGCAATCCAACCTGGACCAAATGAGGTTTACAAACGAGTTAGTGAGGAATCCAAAATCATGTGATATTTGGAGACCTGGGCATGCAGGTAAGCAGTACTGGTGGATCATACCAGGATAATCTGCCAACAGTTGGCAAAGCTCCAATTAACAAGCAAGGATTGAGAAGAAAGACCCAGCGCTTAGAAGAGATACTTTCAAGAGCAAAGCAGGTGCCTTGGTCAAAAAAGGACTGGATCACTAAACAGATTATTAATTCAGGGACACAAGGACAGGAAGTACAACCGAGATCCACTCAATAACAAAGGACAATGTAAAAATCATGGTTAGGGAAAGATATAAAAGATCAGCTCAGATTCGGGCACCTAATCAAAGGAGAGATGAGGTAGTGTGGAATAGACTATTTGGTAGCTGAATTTCTTTATATTTACTCAGGTTAAAGTGAAAATGGATACACAGAGTTCTTAGGGATAGATCATGCCGACTGGTTAAGTGCCAAGAGTTGTTAATATAAGAAGAAAGCAGAATATTTGGAATCAGGTAAGGCCTGATAATAAAAGCCCAGAAATAAATAGCACTACATTAGTAAGTGTCTACTACATCCCCGGCACAGTGTTCTGGTCAGGACTTTTATTTCTTTAGTACTCATTTCAGCTTCGTAAGGAATTAATGTGACCTAGATTTTCTGATAAGGAAACCCAAGAGCGGAGAGACTAATCCATTAATAAAATCACACAAATAGTAAATGGTAGAGCCAGAATTTGAACCAAGGCCTCTGTGGTTTCTAAACCCAGTCTCATTTCAACAATAAATACAACATGGCTTTCGCAATAAAAATGCTGCATACTAGAAACTATGCAGCAGACCTGGAGATTAAAGAAGTTTTTCCCAAGGGAGATATGACAGATTGAATATGAAAGATATATGAGAAAAGAGGGGAAAAAATCACAGATGATGCGAAAGCTTTAGGACTGGCAGGTTATAAGATTGGACAAGAGAGAAATGAGAAATGTGAAAGGAAATTGTTTTTGGTGATATTTTGGTATGTGTATGGATTTCTGATGAAAGAAGAAAGTGGTGAAGGAGAAAGTTGTACTCAATTTTGGGTATAGTTAAGTCAAACTTTTAGAAGCATTTGTAAATAACTAACAGCATTTAAGAGGAGATATATATTTGGAAGCACATTTTAATTTGATTATATTTATTAATACAGTGTCTTGACTGAGAGAAATTAAAAATACTGGTCTCTGTGGAACCTGTGACCATTTTTATGATTTAGACTACAGATGTGTTTGTGTATATGTGTTGTCTTTAGGTGGCATACTGGTAAGGAAGTACAGTCCAATTATGTATATAAAACAGATGATATACTATATATGATATGTGAGTGTGTGCATGTATGCATTGACAATTGCCTATAGAATATTTTCACTTAAATATATAAAGAGGGTGACAAAAAATGTAAACTATTTTAAGAAAGGAAAACAACTGTATTAGAATTTTAATACTCAATATGTACTGATAACAAAAGATGAAGGCAAGTCACATTTGACGTCTGCAATTACAAGAGGTGCTCAATGTGGTTACCGTCTGTAATTTTAATAGTTTTTTCCTTTCTTAAAATGTGTATACATGTTTTTATACATGTATAAAAAGCATCTTCTGTATCATACCCAAAGTTGAGTCTGTCTTTCTTCTTTAACTCGTTTTCCCATGAGCAACTCACATGCACACATATATGGTAAGTGCTCTGTTATATAAAAGTTGACTGCATATGCCTAATTATACATAATATGTGCTCATATATTATACACTCTGTTTGCATGAATTAAAATATAGTCTTTTAAAATATACTTTTAAGAGTATCAATTGTATGTAAAAACACACTAAATTTTAACATTTTAAAATTTCAAGGATATGTGCAGAACGAAGGACATATAGGAGGTATGACAATTAAATTTGAGAACTCATCCTAAAGAAAGTGCTACGTACCACATTGCTGAATATCACTATGGTCACCTTTGAAGTACTCCCCTTAGGAAGCTACACACTGATGCCAGTGCCTAGTCCACGCTTCAAAGCAATTTTGGAACTCTTTTTTCTGGAATGACCATCAGAGTTTTTGTCATATTACCCTTGATGTCCTGAATGTCATCAAAATGTCTTCCTTTCAATATTTCCTTTATCTTCAGGTAAAGAAAGAAGTAATTGGAGGCCAGATCAAGTGAGTAGGGAGGGTGTTCCAATACAGTTATTTGTTTACTGGCTAAAAACTCCCTCACAGACAGTATGGTGTGAGCTGGTGCATTGTTGTGATGCAAGAGCCATGAATTGTTGGCGAAAAGTTCAGGTTGTTTTCGTCTAACTTTTTCACACAGCCTTTTCAGCACTTCCAAATAGTAAACTTGGTTAACTGTTTGTCCATTTGGTACAAATTCATAATGAATAATCTCTTTGATATCAGAAAAGGTTAGCAACATCGTTGCAATAAGTTCAAGAACCTAATTGTCCAACCTTATATGTTGAGGTTCAATGCAAATATAAGAAGGAAAATGTAAGAATTAGGAAGAACTGCTAAAACTCCTATCAGGGAAGTTCCTTGTTGGAATATATCATGGATGTGCCTTGTATATACAAGAAGAAGCCATTTTTAGGATTCTATTTTGTAAGGAGTACTGTTCAGCACTAAAAGTATTAGGATAAAATGCCAGATAATCACTTATTACTATAAACATCATAAATTTTTATGACCATCCGTGAATTTCAGAAATAAGTGCCCTTCCTGAGACATCTACTAGGGAGTAAGCTTCAGATAACCAAAAACACAGAAGAGATATCAACACAAGTACTGGTGATTTGAATTTGTGTAAATAGTTTTACATAATTGTGAAACTAATTAAATTTTAACAAAAAAACTCTAAAATTTTTTAATATAAAATGAAACAACTGAACCTGCATGGGAATACAGTTTGTGGCATAATTATATAAAGAGACACAATTCCAAGTGATGTCAAATCATAATAATTCGACTCAGATATAATTTAAGACAGAAAGAACTGGAAACATAATAATAATTCAACTGTTTCAAGTAATCACATTATTGGTGGTGGTGCTGTTAATGGTATTCTGAAATTGTTATATATGCATTTTTGGAATACAAAAGAAAATTTTGTAGTGCTCTAATTCTTATTCCCAGTGACCTCTAATTCTTATACCCTGGAGAAAAGTCATTTAAATGTAGAGCTAAATTTGAATTGGAGGTATAAACAAGAACTCATAATGTATATTTTTTTTTGCCTGAATTTGGACAGTAGAAAGGCTAGAAACAAAGAGTAAACCAATGGCAATGAACACACTTAAGGCTCAGATTCTGAACTTGAAAAATCATTTTCCACTTAAAAAAACAAACAAAAAGAAAAGAAAAGAAATAGGGATCCTGAGAGAAAGGGCTGATCCCAGATCGGGGGACAGAAATGTACAATAATGAGTTTGGAATATCAGAAACCAAGGAAGCTATCAAAGACATTTAAGATTATATCATTAAGACTTATAGTCAATTTGAAGAAGCTCCCACTGGCAAAAGATGGAACAACTTGGCTTTAATTAAGAATAATAACTGAAACACATCAATGTGTTTAAATTCATGAATTCATAATTATAGTAAAATAAACTAATTGGTCACCACTGGAGTATATAATAAGTCAACTTAATATTTTTTAAATAGCAAAGAAAACAAAAGAATTGAACATTTCTTCTGCCTTCACAGATAACCCAATAGTAGATAAGAGAAAATTTTGCTTTTGGGTTTTTGTTTTTTTTTGACAGAAGTATTCTGGGCAATAAATGGAGAAGAAATAATAGAATATAGATACTACCATTTTGCAACCCCAAGTGAACCCAGGATTTGACTACTAACTAAGTGACTACTAACATCACTAAAAGAGAGGCAACTAGAGGTTAGATGTTTCTTGATGGGAGAATACACCATTTTTTAATGGTCTTTAAAAAATACACACAACTAACCTAAAACTGATAAAAGCTTACCACTTTCCAACTACCAATTTATAGGAAATACAGAGTTTAGAGAGACATTTTGCAAAACAAAATGGAGATGTAAATAGCGAATTTCAAAATATGAGAAATTCTTTAAACAGCTGACTCCATGTCTTCAACAAACAAATTGCAAGGGAAAGAAGAGAAATGGGTAAAAGAATTAAAAGACATTATAACCAATTGAAATGTGGAGTCTTAATGGAAATGATTAAAAGTGTAATATACAACAGTTGTACATTTGAACACTATAAATCTGATGATATTAAGGACGTACCAAAATATTTATGAAGGAAGTGATATAATCTCCAAGATTTCCTCAAAATAATATGGGAAGACAGAAAGTGTGGAGGTCTAGATGGAATAAGATGGGCTATGTGTTGATAATTATTGAAATTGAATTTTGGGTATATACTTGTATGGGTTCATTATGTTATTCTATCTACTTTTGTATATGTTTGAAAATTTCCAAAGAATATATGTGTTATTTGGGACAGAAGTGTAACCTGCACAAAACAATTGGTGATATTATCTAAACATCAGCTTGAACTTCAGACTATACTCTTGTTAGAAAGAATCACAGCTGAGATATGCAAATACTCAATAAAGTGTTCACTGACATAAATCTACTTGATGTAGAATAAATAACTAGATTATGTGGAATCTTCCTGAAGAAGGGGATTTGGGCCAAAGTCAGGAAAGAGATTTTTCTAGCTACTCTTAGATTAGGATGCGATTAGTACTCTAATTAGAAGTTACACCAGGCAAAATCTTGGCAAGAAAAACATGAGCTACTCAAAATCAACTAATTGAGGAGATTTTAATGAAAGGACTACTTGTAGAAGAGTGGTCAGAGTGACAGGGACTGATAAGGGATAGGAAACACCCAAGAGGTAGAACAGTGGGAAGCTGTGACAAGCCCTGGACTGAAGAAGAGAAAATTGTACAACCTGAATTCTTGGGAGGTGGAGCCCTACACGTAATCTGCCCAACAGGAGCTGACCATGGAGTAGGCAACTACTGCCACAACCACAGTGAGATAGCAATGGAGAGAAGAAATAAGACTTGAGTTTGTCTCTCCTGCTCCCTCTGATCTCCTGCAGGTCCTTCCATTGAACCAGAAGCCAAAGGGCAAAGGAATCAGTGCGATGCAGTCCTCAGAGGTCATTCTCCCAGGGCAGGAGTGGAAAGGCAGACAATGGAGCTAGATGGGGACCAGCTGAAAATAACCAGTTCATTAACACCAAGGCCACATTGTAAGTTTGTAAATCATTTGTTTGTATTATATGGGTGCACATACTGACTGTATAGTTTCATATATACATATATATGTATGTATATATATATACGTGTATATATATGTGTGTGTACATGTGTGTGTGTGTGTGCGTGTGTGTGTGTATATGTGTGTGTGTGTATATATATATATGGTGCCAAAAAATGTATGAACACTTTGGTCAACATTGCTCAAGCAATTTGCCACAATCAGAAATGTCTGGACGCTAACTGTAACCATTTTGAGCACCTCTTGTAATTGCAGAAGTCAAACATGACTTGCATTCATCTTTTGTTATCAGTATATATTATTACAATTTTCATACAGTTTTCCTTTCTTAAAATGTGTATACATTTTTTTGGCCATATATATATATATATATATTTAAACATATAGAAACTGATATCATCTCCTGAGTGTGTGTGTGTGTGTGTGTGCGTGTGTGTGTATGGAGAAAGAGAGAGATCCAGAGTATGGATTCATTTCCTTTACAGCTAATCCTTCAATTTTAAGATATTTATAATAAAAGCTTGAAAAGGAAATATAGGCGTCTGATAATTCATAAGAGATGTTCAACAATGCTAGATCTGGGAAATGCAAATTAAAATAACAAGATAATTTTTGTACATCAAATCAGCAAATATGTCAACATTTTATAATATCAAGTATTGGTCAAGGTGAGGGGTAATGGGATCTCAGAAACAAAACTAGGGAGAGTGCAAATTTGTTTAATTACCGGTTCAGTTTGGTGGTATCGATTCCAGAGACAGTGCAACAACATGATTAAAAGCTCAGACGTACTTTAGGTGCAGCTCCCCGCTCTGACACTTAATCTCCATATCATCTTCAGTGAGGTACTTACTCTCTCTTACCTTGGTTTCCATCTTCTTATTAAAAATACTTAACCTCCCTATGCCTCAGTTTCCTGATCTGGCAAATGGGGAAATAACAGCACTTACCTCATACTCATAAGAGTGCTGGGCACATTGGTGCTCAGTAAACATGAAAAATGTCCATATGCCATAAGTCGGCAATATCTCTCCTCCTATGTTTGCATAAAGAAGCTGACACAAGGATATTTATTTCACTATTACTTATACTGCTTGTTATAGCAAATAAATGGAAACAACCATTAGCATTCATTGCTAGCTATGGAAACATTCCTGACACATAGTGTTGAGTGACTAAAATATCAATGAAAAGCATATGTTTTCCATGGAGATCTATTTATATCTATATTTGCTAACAACTATAATATGTTTATATCTAGCATGTTTCCCTGAAAATAAGACCTAGCCGAACAATCAGCTCTAATGTGTTTTTTGGAGCAAAAATTAATATAAGACCCGGTCTTATTTTACTATAAGACCGGATATAATATAATATAATATATAATATAATGCCAGGTCATAACATAATATAATATAACAATATTATATTATATAAGACCGGGTCTCATATTAATTTTTGCTCCAAAAGAGGTATTAGAGCTGATGGTTCCAGCTAGGTCTTATTTTCGGGGAAACATGGCATATAAGTTTTAGAAAAACTTTGGGAGGACTGAATCCAAACTGACAACAATAATTTCTGCTAAGGGATTAGGACTGAGGGTAGGAAAAGATAGTCAAAGGAGATTTATATTTATCTGCTGTGTTTGAATCCTTAGAGAAAAAATTATTCATGAGGTGCTTGTGCGATTAAACATTAGTACAATTTCGAAAAGTAATTCAGGTTCACCTGACTCCAAAACCAATTCATATAGTCACTACATATCAGAAAAACCTTTTCATTTACCAGGAAAGGCTTTCCGCTGTGGCTACTTCTTTATTCAAACCATAAAAATTTTAGTCATGTTTAAAAATTGTTTTCACTTCCTGGAGTTGTTATACTGATCATTTGCTTCCCACTAAATGTGAGTCATACCACGATGCATGAGCGGTAGCGATGATCTATATCACTTCCAATAATCCATATTATTCCTGTTTCTTTCAAACATCATTTTTTCCTTGGGTTAAAAATAAAGAATGACAATAACTAACACTAATATCCCGTTACAGTTTATATACTGAACATTTTATGTTCAGTATACAATGTAAATATATAACATAACACATTATATTAATATACTTAGCATTTTCACGTAAATAATAGGGGTTTTAGAAAGGCAACTTAATTATTTTCCCCTAAAGAGTTGTAAATAAAATTTAAAATATGAGACGTGAAGATGAAAATCAGAGATGGAGAAAGAATAATTTTGACTAATTCAAAGTTCAGAATGACTGATTATCCAAACTTTCAGATGAAATCTGGAAAAAAAAAAGAAAAAGAAAGATGGAAAGCAGATGAAGTTTGGTGAGAAAAAATACAAAATTGTATTTAGATGCTTGAATTTGTTTAACAAGCTTTCTGAATAATATGATTTTAAAATATCAAGTGTTAGAAAATATAGTTGTTAATTATTGTGTTATTTTAATCATATTTTATGTTATAGAAAAACTGAAAATGATTCAATTGTATATTTATCATCATTTTGAGGTCTTCAAATCAGGGAAAGCATGTTTTTGTAAACTATAAGCTTAAATTTCATCCGGGGCAACGACCCAAATTGGGATCCTAGGGTTTACAAGGAAATTGCTTCATACACAATCAAGGAAGCCAAGTGATAAACCCATACAATAGATGTCACCAAAATTTTCAGCCAGCTGAATTCATCCCTTGGATGCTGATGTTCTTTGTGAATATCTATTATTAATGTAACCATTTGAAAATTATAAATCATGTTAATTTTTATTCATTGACCTTGACATCAATTGATTGGTTACTTTTGCACAGTAGAGTAATAGAATCAATAATGATATAGATCTTCAAAGGATTCCAAAAATTTCCATTTCTACGTCAGAGCTGCAGCTTTTAAAATGTTGGTTACTGTTTAATTTTTTAAAGAAAATATGTGGGCCAAAAAACCAAGTCTGAGGATAAATCTCCACCCCAGCCTACCAATTTGTTAGCTCTAGTAACAGTCTGCTTTCCTTCAACATAATAAACTGAGAAAAAAGGGGGGAAAACGATATAGAATAAAAGTCCAAGTTCTCTATAATTTCTTGATTCTGTGTTTCTTCATTCATTATACTTTTTCTATAATTGCCAACAATACCATAAAAATTACAGGCCTCCTTTGGATTATCCCCCAATTTCCAGATAATTCTTCCCTTAAAAAAAAAAAAAGCACTAGTGTTAGGACTAATAATTTCAAATTGATTTTACTTTAAGAATATGGTAACATTTAAAACATGTAATTAGCACATTTTAACAGCTCGCAATCACCATGTTCTGCAAAACAACTGATTTCATGAGGATGAAATACATTAAAACCAGATATTTGACTTAATTTAATATGTGTTTAATCTGCTAAAATCATTGAACAAATTCCAAGTAGCTGATGAAAACAAATTTTCAAATAATTGGCTCTGTTTTTCTCTAAAATATAAAAACCAGAAAAGTGAATTATGTGGCACTTTACTTGATAGAAGTACAGGAGTATCGTTCTAGACTAATGGATCATCTCCTTCTTGCCTTACACTACAAATTATTGAGAATGAACGTACTTTTTTTATATTTCAAATTGCTTATTTCCTTTTTGAACATGCAGGTAACAAAATAATACAAAGAACAAAGTAAAAATCACTTTTAATCTCACTGCCTAGAAGACCCACAATTAACATTTTGGTGTACATGTTTCCAGAGAGTGTCCTATACATATATGAGTATATAGAAATTTACTTTTTTTAACAAACACAGAAACATATTTTGTATAATCTACTTATTCACTTAATATATTGCAAGTTTCTTTGCACATGAATAAACAATGATTTACTAGTATCCTTAATGGCCTCATAGTATTACATTATTTAATATATAATATATATCATGTTATGTAATATATAATATAGAATCTGCAATGTGTAATATATAAATAAATATAAAATTTTAATATGTAAATGTTTTAAATTATGTAAATAAAACTTTTCATTAAGAAAATGTTTTCCAATATTAATGTTAGCTATTAGATGGCTGGTTAAGTTTTATTTAAGTTCCCCCAGTTAATCAGATTTGCAAACTAGCCTTCATAGAAATATGTAGCCTCTGGTAATAGTTGCCTTCTCTCGCTTCTGTTAGAGTTGGGGAACAGAATTTACTTTGGATTCTGTCCTTGCCCATTTATCCACATCATTGAGAAAATGTAGTATTTCTTCCTTTGTTTATTCATTAAGTTTTTATTAATCTTCTAAAATACAATAGGATTGACATTAAATTTCTTCTTGAAAATTGCGTGATAAAACATTTTATCCACTTACTATAGTTCCTCTGTCAATGCTTTAGAAATCCTAGAAGCCATATAATTGATAGTGGTTTAGAGAGAAAAATAAAAAGCCACAAAGATAAAGACCAACAAGCTAAACAAGAGTGAAAAAAAATCAACAAACTAGAAAATAGAAACTGATTAAGACGAAGTAGGACAATACACATTTATGTAGTCAGTCATTTCTTCACCCAACAAACATTCCTTGATGATCTGGTATATGCCTGGGGCTGTGCTAATTCTTGTGATAAGAAACATTTGTAGTCAGGTGGTAGGTACTATGACAGAGGTGACCTTAGAGTACTATGGAATCTAAGAAAGGCAACTTTCCATAATCAAGGTAAAAAATGGTGGTCAGAGAGGGATATGTTCCAACTAAGAACAGAGATTAAGCATTGGGAATATTAAATTAATTAAACAAGGAGGCCATTCAACTGAGATAGCTCTGATACCATGGCATCTACATAAGCAAACCAAAATCTAAGCTTGTAAATACCTTAAGGTTATGAATTTGAAACTTAAGGACAACCAATCACAAACAGCCATCTAGGCTTTCAGCTCTAGCTAATTAATAATTTCCTTACTTTGCTTCCACCTTTCTCTATAAAAACCTCTCCCAGAGCTCTGTCAGGGCAGCACTCAACCACTTCCGGTTGGTGCTACCCGATTCTAATGGATTTTTGCTCAAATACACTCTTAAAAGTTTTAATAGATCTGTCATGCTGGGTGTCAGGCAGTGGGGTCTCTAGTCCCGCTCCCCACATAAGAACGCAGGATATGGTGAGGCCAAAAAGGAATATCCACGGAGCCATTGATAGGGGAGTCATACCACTATAGTCTCACTGGAGGCTGGGTTGGAGACACAGGAAACAGGAGACACAGGATCCGCAACCCTCACTCTGCCACTTGCTAGCTCAGGCACCATCTTCTTGCTAGCCCCCTTTGCTGCTAGCGTAGCCACAGGAGTTATATTAGTGGCCAACGGCTCACTGGTTACAGCTGCCAGCCAACTAGCCAAAGCTGATGGCCATCCAATCACAGTTGATGGCCATTTACTACCTGAGCCAGCACCTTTCCACGTGAGGCCGAAAGCCTGGAAACTGCAATCCTGGCTCTGTCCCCACAATATCTCAGTTTATCTTTCAAAGAGTTAAAAACTACAGTTTTTCTTTATTGTCTTACCAGACCCACAGGTTTTCAACTCTAAATGCAGTCGCTATAGAGATGATCCAGCAGCAGAGTAAAGAAACCCTGTTAAAATGTAGGTGTATATTTGTTAATAACGTATAGTGTCTGGGAAATTATCAAATGAAGTAAGCACCAGGAGTGGGTAAGGATTTGAGCCCAGGCTCTGCTATTCACTTCTCAGTTGGGAGGACCCTGTTTTATCTGCTTTCCAGAAATATCATGAGAAAAGAAATTAAAAATCGTCATGTATATGCCAGCATTTTATAAACTGTTAATGTTACCAATGTGAAATCTGCTACAGTAAACATTGCAGGAGCAGCTTGAATGCTCATGCCATCGAAGCGGTGGCATATTAAAACTCATTTAGCACTATGTATTTTGTTTTGACAAAATAATGAGAAAGATATGAGACACGCTAATCTATTAATCTAATATTTTATGGCCCTTATCATTAATTAAAAACACTCTGCCTGCTTATATTCTTCTGCTCTCCTCAGAGGCTCTCCCTTAGACATGTTAATATAAGTCTAATCTTCTTTCCAACTAAGTTCATGTCTAGTTAAAAAATAAACACGGTAGAATAACATAAATTAGACAGCAATAAATAAAGATTATATTTTATTATTTGGATATATACTATATTCAGCTCCAATCTAGTTAAATTCTGATTACTATTGGTTTCAAGAGAAGTTAGTATCCCTAGAAGAAGTGTACACAGTGTGTGCACACAGACTCCCCATGGAAGACTCAAGGATATTGAGGCTAAGTCCCTGTTGCGTATGGTTGAGACTTGGAGCTTCCTTCTTCTGTCCAGCCCCTGATAATGGAACAGAGGTTCTAGCTTGAATGTGGCATGCTGAAAATACTGGAGTAACAATTGCCCTCCCCCTCCATGTGAAACAGAGTTTCCATACCAGGAGAGACAAGTAAAGAGGTCCTCAGTCTGCTGGCCCCCACCCAATGAGTGTTCAGCTTTTAGAGTGGGTGTGTCATTTAGTAAGAAGCTTGTCGTTGTTCCTACCCTAAGCTCAAAAGATTTTTCCTGGTAGAGTGGAGGGAGAAACAAGGCATAAAACAGGTAGCCCAAGGAACTGATTTCATTTACAACAGAGAGTGAAGAAGTTCAAGCCTACAGGTGCGCTGAAGAAAAGTGGAGGTTGCGGTGAAAGGACATTGAGAGAATACTCAAGATAGAGGCTAAACTGTGAACCAGCTAGTTTGCAGAAGATAACAGAGGAATAGGACACCTAGGGGGAGCTCTTTTGTGCTCAGAACAAAAATCCAATACTGACTTCAGAAACCCTTCGTTGGAGCCAGAATTTGATTGGGTCTCATTTCACAGTAGAATCCAGCAGTGAAACCATCTGAGCCTGGTACGTTCTTTTTCTGAAAAGTTATTAATTATTGATTCAACTTATTTAATAGACATAAGCCTATTCAGATTATCAATTTTCCTTATGTGAGTGGTTTGTGTGTTCCAAGGAATTGCTCCATTTCACCTGTTATTAAATTTGTGGGCATATGTCTCTGAATTGTGACCTTCACAAGCATATCTCTTTAAAAGGTTCTTTCTTGGATCTGCAGCATGAAAATCTGGAGGGTTTCCTGAAAGAAGTACCTCTGAAAATGTGAGGATCCCCACAAAGTGCAGCCAAGAATTTCTCACTCACACTAGTCTACATTCAGCCTCTAACAATCCATGAAATTTCACTATCTTCCTGCCAGTTTGTGGCTCCACTGGCTTCTGTTTCACATAAATATGTCTTGGTTGTGATCCTCTGCTTTGCCTATCTCTTGAGATTTCAGGATGATGGTTTGCCCTGAAACTTCAGTTCTCAAGAAAAGTCATTGGTTTTCAGTTTGTTCAGCTTTCTTTTTCTTTTTTGATATAAGAACAGAAGTGGTGAAACAGAAAGTGGTCACGTTATTACTTTTTATTACTGAGTAGTATTCCAGTGTATAAATATACCACTTTGTTTATTCATTTTCTGTTGATGGATTTTTGGATTGTTTTGAAATTTTGTCCCTCATGAATAAAGCTGCTGTGAACACCCTCTTAACTGGCTTTTGGTGGTCATGGTAACTATTAATTTTATAATTCCAGATCCAAACTAAACAATAGATCACAACAAGGCACCTATAGAGCAAATGAATCACCCACAGCTTAACTGACTTTGTAATTCATTCAGCACTGGCTGAGTGGACATTCTCTGCAGAAAATAGGCTTGAGTACAACATCTAACTATGGGTAGACTTCAGCTTGAGAACCATCACTTCTTGTAGCACAAGCCGTGAACTCAAGAGTGCGTAAAAATATCTTTATTTTCCTAAAACTACATTTCTGTTGAGCCGCCATTTGACTTGGTGACAGCATATTCAGTCTTAGTTATTTCCAAGTAAATTCATCCAGTGAATAAAGATTTCATATTGTTACTCACCCTTCTTCCCCATTTCCCTCCCTGATTCTAAGTTCAGGGGTATATACAAATACGTTGCCATTACATCAGTGAGGAGGTGACATCTTATTTTTCTCTGTGCTGGCCCTTGTGAGATAGACAATTTCCTAAAGACATCTTTGTATCATTGGTGCTTTTTCATTTTTGAAAATTGACACACTATTTTACTATGCTTTGTCAACTGCAACTATTACTTCCATAAACTATAACAGTTTATTGTCAGATATCTGCAATTATTTTGTATTTCAAATTCATGTCACAGTACACAGATTTTCTAGAAAATCATGTCCCTTCTAATCTCAGGTTATAGCAAATCATAAATACCTACAGCTGATTCATATAATAGTTCCACATGCCTAACAGAATATTGTACAACCAACAAAATCACCTGGAATAGATTATTTTGAGGTCACTATGGAATATGTTTTAATTCTTAACCTTAAGAATGTTAACCTGCACGTGGCAGACTACTTTTATCCTCAGTATAAAGGAGAATAATTCTCCTTTGTCACTATCATCCCCCATTAAGGGCTATTCTCAGTAAATATTAGTTGATTTACTTTTATAATCAGCTAATTTATGCCTCCACCCCCACACATACACACTAATAGTGTTTGAGAGATTTTAAAATGTTACTTAAAGCCCAGCTTCTGAATTTTTATTGGACTCTTCATGATATTAGCAGGGCATAAAGTCTGAGCACTTCTTTCCTGGGACCATGAAAATCTAAGATTCAATGAAAAGTCAATTCAGAACTTCTCATTAGCCAGTTCATAAAACATGTAGGAAATTGATCTTCATTTGAACTTTCTTGCAATAGTTTATGATGGTCAAATTTAGTAGATTTTTGGTCTTTTCAAAAAATTATCATAAACTCAGGTAATATGGAGATAGGAAATGAGCCACATAATTTTCAAAATAACTGACTTTATACAATGATTATCATATTGCTCGTTAGACATTAGTAAATATGAACCCACATTTTTGTGGTTCTTAGTTTCTTAAAATGATATAAGAGGTGTGAGGTTGAACTCAATTAACTCTAACACTTTTACCAGTCAAAAATGCTTTAGTTTTCACTTAAATGTATCTCCATGACAACAGAGGAGAGGGAGTGTCTACAAGGTAAGGGAAATGGCAAAAGACATAACGGCTGGAAAGTATATGGCATGTTTGGGAGACAGAAAGTCAAGCAATTTGACTATAGTATAGGGTTTATGTTGGAATTAGTACGAAGTAAACCTTGGAAGATAGGTTGGGGCCAGATTATAAAGAGCCTTGAATATGTTACAGATAATGGAGAGCTATTGTAGGGATCAGGTTAAGGTGAGCATAATAATGATTTTAAAAGGAATGATCTGGTGTTAAGAGTTAGTTGTGGACTAACTGAAAGAAGAAAAATCAACAGAGGGGATGTCTTCTAAACTAGGTGTGACCTAATGAGTAAAGGTGATATCAGTAAAATTCATAGAGTAACAAAAGCATTTCGAAAAAAGAGGCTGATATGATGTATAAAGCTAAAGAGAAGAGTCAAAGACAATTCCAATTTAATATTGGGACAATTACATTTCCACTTAATTCAACATGGAAAGCGTTTAGAGAAAATAGAAATTGTGAGTTTAGTTTTACAGACTTTTAATTTGAAGCATAAGTAGATATATGAGAGAAAATGTGCTGTGTGTAGTGGAAATTGGGTGAAAGGTCAGGTATATATCCATTTTAATTTTAAACAAAACTTCACTGAAAAAATAGGCAAATAAAGTATTAAAGTTTCAACTTGAGCATCACATTTAAAAACTGAAGGGATCTAGTCATTCGTATTACTTATGTTTTAAATTTATACTAAAATACATTGGTTAGATTCTGCATTTAATCTTGTCTCTTACATGCATGTGTTTTGCTAGCATATTATGAACGATGTCTTCTGATTTGGCAGAGATTAGCTTAGTAAACTGAATATTTATTATCAAAGGGGAATTTTTACCATTTAAGTGAATGTTCCCATTTAATACTGCCAATAAAATGTGAAATGCTAGTTTTCCTGCCAAAAGAGGTCTCTGAATATGCTGTCTACATAATATCAAAGTAACTAAGTGGTTCAAGACAGTGGGGAAACAATTCTAATTATTTTGTGGAATTTATAGCTTAAATCACACAATCAAAGCAGTTATTTAATAAATTTTATAGGTAAAACCACAACATAATCTGCTTCCAAATCAACATACATTAATTTTTTGTATGTTAAAGAGGCTTGAAACATGTAAGCAGTCCAGTCACATAAGTAATTTAGCCTCAGTCTCCTCATCTGGGAAGAGCAAAGTTAGAATGAAAGCTAAGTTTCCTTTTAGTTAGTATATTTTATTGTATATAAACACTACATCTTGAGAAAATAAGTTTTCAATAATAAAAAGAGTTTCTTATTGAACATGTTAGGTGTACGAAAAATGTGCCAGAAAGAACAACTGTCAAGAAACTCTAAAATCATAGGCTATTGTGATTGATGTGATGGGGAATTTCTTTTACATAGTCTTTTTATCCAGGCAGTTCAGTAAGTTCTATGGTTGTAGTAATCACAAGCATAAAAGGAAGGGAATAGGAGCAAATATTCTAAGCCCCATCTTAGTTGACATAGTAAGTCAGTGGTATAACCTAACAGGTCAAAGTGTGGTCCTCACATCAGCGGCATAGGCATCACGTGGGATCTTCTTAGAAACGCGGAATCTCTGGGTCCCCTCCAAAACTACCGAGTCAGAATCTGCATTTTACCAAGATCCCTAGGTGATTCCTGTGCACATTAAAGTCTGAGAAGCATTGATAATAATCCTACTGGATCTACAGTCAGTGAGTGGAGAAATTCATGTCATTCACCTATAGAGATCCCACTTTTGTCTTACTTGTCTTCAGTTCATCAAATTTTATGGTGTCACTTGCCCCAAGGTCATACACTTCGTCAAAGAAGAAATGTGAAACTGAGGCGATTCATCGTGAAGGAAAGAGCTTGAATTATACTTCATATAAAACCAGTACAAAGATAAATAAGTTATGTAATGTACATCATGATGACTATAGTTAACAATATTGTATTTATATATTTGAAAATTGCTAAGAAAATAAATCTTAAAAGTTCTCATCACAAGAAAAATATTTGTAAATATGTGAGGTGATGAATGTTAACGAAATTTATTGTAGTAATCATTTTGTAATGTATACACATATCAAATCATTATGCTGTACATCTTAATTAAACTAATAGAATGTTATATGTCAGTTACATCTCAATAAAACTGGAGGAAAAAAGAATGGTTCAGACCATGTATGAGAACCTCCTCCACTCCAGCCAAGTAGTACTCAGAGAAATTTACTTTAAAATCTCAAAATAAATAAATAAATAAATAAAAACTAAAAAAAATAAAAAATCTCAACTGAGGCCCTTCATTCACCAGGGCAAAACCAAAGTGAGTTTTGGAGAGCTATACAGAAGATACATATGTTCTTACTCATTTTGCAATAAATGGTCCATTCTGTTATAGTCTTGTTATAGAGATTTCTTTAAGTAATACACAGAGCGCTATTTCTTGTCTAAGCTTCATTAAGTTTTTTTAAAATATAGGGTTGCCATGATGCTTAGAAACTAGTAAACTGAATGGACTGAAAAGGAGTTACTTGATTTGCTGTTGAGAGGAGAAGGGTGAGACAAAAAAGAAATAAACTAACATTTCTTGAGCGTCTATTCTGTGCTTAGTACTATACTAGATGTTTTACATAAAGAACCAGGGTCTCTAAAATATTAAACATAAGATCTCTTCTCTATCATATAAATACGGTGTTATTGTGATCTGTCACAACTATAAAAACTATAAAAACATAGCTTTCCAATCATTTAATAAGTTATTTAAAAAATCTATGTATTTAAAACTTTGCTTTGTTAAAAACTATCATATCAACACTTCCAGTCCTTTCCCATCTCTTCAGTTAGAAATTATTAAGAAAATATCCTATAAAAATAGGGATCAGATAATCCTACTATTACAATATATCTAAAGTGCCTATTTCAGAGCTTAAACACACATGGGGATCTTGTCTGGGCTTCCATCATAGTACTATTTATCTGATTGTGGTCCCTGAAGGTATCTTGGGAGTATAATTGAAACCGTTTTGCAACCAAAGTTTTATCCATCATGGAAGATACTTAGTTATACAATGCTTCATTCCGTCATTCAAGGAATGAGTGTCTCCTGCTTGTCATACCCTTTTAACAGTAGAGTATAAAAGTAAATAAGTGCACAGACATAAGTTAAATAAATAATTAAAAATTGTGAAAAGTGCTACAAAGGAAAAAGGCATAAGACCATGACAGGAATCTATCAGGGAAGAGGTTCCTCTTCTGTTGTGGACAAGAAGGATCCAACCAGAACAAACATCCTCCAGATGACAACTATGGAGTCAGACTGTGGACAAGGCTGTTGTGATTGATGTTAATACATAGGGCAGTGCTCATATTGTATGATATCATGTTAACTGAAATGCATACATATTGGAACCCTGGCCTTGATTTACACAATTCTATAGTAGCAGTTACTACGAAAAGTGAAAGCATCGTTACAAAATTCACAAGTTTCAGTTAACATTATAATGTACATGCAAAGACTGCCTGCATTACAAAACAACTATCTGAAGTCGCTGTATGGTGAAAAAAAAGAAACAGGTGCGTATTAGAGGAGGTCAATACTTGTACACAGGAGCAACACAAAACCGTTTAAAACCGTTTTTAATCTAGAAGAATGCTTCAGGAGGCATGATTCACAGAGTGGATAAAATTCCTATAGAAAAATGTGCAGACTTTCTGACCCAAAGAAATGGGATAGACTCCAAGGAAACCACAACTCTTGGAAAGTGAGGGAAGGACTACCAAAAAAGAGAGAGAGAAAGAAAAAGACCCTAATTCTGTATATAAACTGTGCTCATCTACCTAGCAGAATCCTAAATCATGCACGTGTGAGACAGAGGTCAGCTAAGGATGAAACAACTGAACTGGGAGTTGAGCTGCTACAACAGAGACAGCATTTGCAGTTTGAGTCTCATCAAGTTTACTGCCTCTTGAAACAAAGGAAAAATATCAACATCCTTTGGAAGAATTTAAAAGAAAATATGTTCACAAACTTACATTCACAGTGTCTAGATAAACTTCAGTTACTACATAAAATACAGAGAACAAGGAAAATGTTGACTTATTCTTTAGAGAAAAGACATGGACACCAACCCCAAAATGACCCAGGAATTTGGATTAGGAGACAAGTATTTTTAAGCAGCTATTCTAACTGTGCTTAACGATATAAGGAAAATATTCTCACAGTGAATAAAAGATAGGAAATCTAGCAAGGAAGTAAAAAAAAATGTCAAAAAGAATTAAAAATAAATTCTGGAACTTAAAAAAATACAATATATGAAATAAAAATTCACAAGATAGGCTTAACAGTAGAATGGAGAATACAGGGGAATGAGAAAATAAACTTGAAGGTTTGTGACTATAAATGATCCAAATGAAGAATAGGTTGAAAAAGTGACAGAGTCCCAGCATCCTATGGGATATCAAAATGTTTAATATGCATATAGTAATTAAAGTTAAGAAGGAGATGAGTAAGAGGACAGGGTAGAAATAATATTTGAATATATAATACTATCTCCAAAATTCCGTAAAACACTTATATTTACAGTTTCCAGATTCTCAGAAAACCAAAACAGGAAAGCTATAAAGAAAAACACTCATCAGTACTTCAGTTAAACCGATGAAAACCAAAAATTCAAAGAAAATTTTGAAGGCAACCAGAAACTCAGAGATATTAAAAATGTTTCATCGTTTTAAGCCACTAAATTTGGGGTAATTTGCTATGCGCAAATAGGTATCTAACACAAATATTATAATTGGAGGTATCAACATCCTACTGTGAATAATTGATAAAAAAATATGCATAGAAAATCAGGGTATAGAAGACTCTAAAAAATATCAATTTACCCTAAATGTAATTTATAGAACACTTCAGTCCATAACAGAAGAAAATAAATTATTTTCATGTGAACACAGATTATTTATTAGAATAGATCATATTCTGGACCACAAAATAAGCCTCAATGAATTTAACAGGATTGAAATCATTCAAAGTATATTTTCTGTCCACAACGGCATTAAATGACGAACAACAAAACAATGTCTGGAAACATCACCTTATATACGGACATTAAAATTAGACTTCTAAATAAAATGAATCAAAAATGACATCACAGGGAAAATTAGAAAAAGAATTTTAAGTGAACATAAATGAAAAAAGTACATCAAAATATATGAGAAGCAGCTAAAGCAGTGCTTAGAAAATTATCACATTTAACTGTAATATTAGGAAAGAAGAATCACCTCAAATCACTAATCAATAATCTAAGTTTGTATCATAAGAAACTTGAATAGAAGAGTAAATTAATCCTCAAATAAACAAAAAAAGAATAAAGACTGCAATCAGTAAAAAAGAAAAGAACACCAAAAGAGACAATAAATAAAACCAAAAGCTGATCTTTTGAATGGATGAATAAAATTGATAATTTCTATAACACTTAGCAAGTATTTGCCAAAGAGAAATGAAAATATAGATTCAAAAACATAAAACCAATCAGGCATATTTACTCAAGAGATGAAAATATAGACCCTCAAAAATGTTTATACATAAACATTCAGAGCAGCTTTATTTGTAAGTGTCAAATACTGTAAACAATCTAATGTCTATCAACAGGGGAATGGATAAACAAATTATGATATATTTATGCAGTGGACTAGAACCCAGCAATAAAAAGAAACCAACTATTGATACACATAATAATGTTGGTTGTGATGAATCTCACAGACATAATGCTGGACTAAAAGAGAGACACAAAAGCGTATATACTGTATGATCTCATTTATAGTAGTCCCCATTTATCTGCGGGTATATGTTCCAAGACCCTCAGTGGATGCCTGAGGGATGGTACTGAACCTTTTGTATATTTGTGTTTTTTTTCCTATACATACCTATGATAAAGTTTAATTTATAAATTAAGCAAGGTAAGATAATAACAATAACTAATAATAAAATAGAACAATTTTAAAAAGTACTATAATAAAAATTATGTGAATGTGGTCTCTTTATCTTATTATATTGTACTTACCCTTCTTGTGATAATGTGAGATAATAAAATGTCTTAAGTTGAGAACTTCCACCTTTTCACTTAAAGCAAGTACTTTATGGCTTTTCTTTGGCATATCTGAACTGCAGACATCATGACTCTTGTGCTTTGAGGCCATTATTAAGTAAAATAACGGTTACATAAACACAAGCACTGCGGTACCATGACAGTCGACCTGATAACCAAGATGGCTACTAAGTGACTACCAGGTGGGGAGCGTGTACCACGTGGATACTCTGGACAAAGGGATGATTCTAGTCCTGAGTAGGGCTGAGCAGAACATTGTGCAATTTTATCACACTACTCAGAATGGAGCACAATTTAAAACTTATGGATTGTTTATTTCTGAAATTTTTCATTTCATAATTTCGGAACCGGTTGACCACGGGTGACTGAAACCTCAGAAAGTGAAACCATGGGTAAGAGGGGACTATTGTATACGAAATTCTAAAACAGACAAATCAAAACTATAGTGATAGCTATCAAAATAATGATTGTCTCCAGGTGTAGGAGGTAGGCAAGGATTCACTAGAAAGGGACACAAGGGAGTTTCCTTGGTGCCCTGTGTCTTGAATGGTGTGAGTGTGTTATGAGGGTGTATCCGTGGGTACATTTATCTAAATCATCAGACTGTTTGCCTATGATCAGAGAGAGAGGGAGAGGGAAAGAAGGCAGGACACAGAGTGAAAGAATACAAAAGGCAAAACCAAAGAAAAAGACCCATCTGACCAGATCTTAGGGTAGAAATTAATCTGGACCACGAATAAAGGCGTAGAGTTACAAAACAAGACTGACTCAGAAAACTCAGAAGTAAAAGCTACGGTAAGGAGCAGTTTCTAGAGACTGGACCAGTGTCTCCAGGGATGAACGGTCTTAAGTTATTTACTGCTGAACACTTGCATTTGTAATTGTGTGTGTGTAATGTGTATGTTATATGTAACCATGCTGACTTTAAGTATGTATGCATGCAATAAGAGCCAAGTTCAACTTTGTAAAGCCCCTGAACACTGAAAATATTATGGTATTTGGCTTTATTTATCCCCATTGAGTAATTACAAATTAAAATTATGCACCCATAGACTGAAATATCTATAGATGAATGTATATGATATATAGTATGTGCCTCGAAAACAACATGGGTGGAGAGACAAATGAGGATGTGGAAGTGTTTGGCCATGAGTTAATCGTTGCTTCTGCTGGATAATGGGTACCATTATGTATGTTTGAAAGAAAGTTGAAAGAACCTGTAGGAACCATAAAAATAAGTATGTTAAATAAGGTCAGTGAAGTTTTTATTTCCTTTTCATGAATAACTACTGTGGGGACAGAGCCAGGAGTGCAGTTTCCAGGCTCTCAGCCTCACATGGACAGTTGCTGGCTCAGGTAGTAAATGGCCATCCAACTGTGATTGGATGGCCATCAGCTGTGGCTAGTTGGCCGTCAGCTGTAACCAATGAGCCATTGGCCACTAACATAACTGCCGTGGCTACGCTAGCAGCAAATGGGGGCTTGCAAGCGGATGGTAACTGAGCTAGCAAGAGCGGATTGCAGTTAGCATGGCAGATTGCAGCTAGCAAGTGAGGTTGGTTGGCAGAGAGAAGTGGACGGCAGGTTGTGGATAGTGTGGCTGCTGTTTCTTGTGTCTCCAACCCAGCCGCCAGCGAGACTATAGTGGTATGACTCCCCTATCTATAGCTCCGTGGGTGTTCCTTTTTGGCCTCACCATATCCTCCGCTCTTATGTGTGGAGCAGGACCAGAGACCCCGCATGACACCCCACATGACAACTACTTTGAAGGCTTTAACAAACATCTTTTAACTATTTTAGTGCCCCTGTTGTTAATGTTAAAAGCCCACACATAGTATGTATACCTACTGGGTGACCCTGTCCTTGTTGGACTGAGGATTGTTGCTCCATGATTGTCTTATCTCAGGTTAAAGGAGCCTCAGTGCAAATAAAAACTAAGAGAAGGAGCCCAGTCCTTTGTCATTGGAAGCATCCCAGCTAACAAGAGAAATGACCAGAAATGTTCTCACATAAGATGAGGTAAAAACACCAGTGGAGAAAGTCCTAGTGTATTTTATTCTTCTATCAGGATGTGAAGAAAATTATAATTGAGGTTTTTATTTTAGAAATAAAAGCTAAGGTAGTAAATTTGAATTTCCTAAAGACTATTGTGGGGACAGAGCCAGGAGTGCAGTTTCCAGGCTCTCAGCCTCACATGAAAAGGTGCTGGCTCAGGTGGTAAATGGCCATCAACTGTGATTGGATGGCCATCAGCTTTGGCTAGTTAGCCGTCAGCTGTAACCAGTGAGCCATTGGCCACTAATATAACTGCCGTGGCTATGCTAGCAGCAAAGGGGGCTAGCAAGAAGATGGTGCCTGAGCTAGCAAGTGGCAGAGTGAGGGTTGCGGATCCTGTGTCTCCTGTTTCCTGTGTCTCCAACCCAGTCTCCAGCGAGACTATAGTGGTATGACTCCCCTATCTATGGCTCCGTGGGTGTTCCTTCTTGGCCTCACCATATCCTGCGTTCTTATGTGGGGAGCGGGAGCTGAGACCCCGCAGGCCACCCCGCAGGACAACTATTGATTGTAGATTGCAGCTCTTTGATATGACCTATTGTAAAACAAACGTGTTTAATATACATTGACATTCAACAAATATTTCAGTTGTTGAAATATTTGTTCATTTTCTCTGAACAAATATAAACCATTCTGTAGTATGATGAGCATGTAATTGGAAAAATAAATCAGCTTCAATTTTTAGATTATGAAAAATTTATAACACTGAGCAAAAGATACCAAAGAAAGAAAATCCTTTATACTTAAATACTTCCACATTTGTTTTTCAAAGTTCCTTAAAGTAGGAAATAAAATTATATTATCCAAAATGAATGATATTGTAATAATAACATCTGGTTAAGGCAGAAATATAAAAGATCATAGGCAGTAATTACTCCTTGCAACTAAACAACACACTGATTTTGGTTTAATTCTTATTTATTTATTTATATATAGGAGGAAGATTTCTGTTATCAAACTTTATGTCATTATTATAAAAAAATTAATACTGTATCAGGAATATATATCTAAAGATTTGAAAATGCATGCAAATTAATAATAAGTAGAAAGAGAACACATTACTCTCTCATACTTGGGGCAATGTCATGTCAAAACAGTAACTTATTTTCAGTTAATCAACAAAGCAATCAGCAAGTATTTACTGAATAACTACAAGAAGTTGTGAAATGTACAAGAGACGTATAGCATAAGGAGTTTGCAATCCTGGTGAAGGAGTGGACAATCCAAATGTCTAATACGCATAAAATGATTAGATAAAAACAGAACACATTTGAAGACAGTGTTTCCAAGAGTAAGTCTTTAAAGTGAGTTCAAGGAGGGTGGATAATGCTGAGTTGGAAAATGTACTTTGAATGATGGTTAAGAAAAGAACAGAGAGGGTATGGAACAAATACTTTATACAATGCATATAATCCTTAAAGTATTCACTCTACTTCTATAAAATAAGTAAATTGTTTCTATTTTCTTTAAGAACCAGAAGATCTAAAATATCCACTATGTCCTCTGAAGTAAACTATACACTATATTTTAAATGCTGAGCATCTTTTCTTCTAAACATTTAAGACACAGAGATAGATGAGTGGAGTTACAATTATTTTTCTTTGTTAAATTGAAGAAATATTACAAAGAGAAATATACTGTACTGGTATTAATCACAAGATTTAAATGAATATTCTTACATGTACATAATTCTGTCATCCAAAACATTTTTTGGTTTGTTTGTTTTAAATACACAGAGAAAAAGTTGCATGTACCCCAATAGCAAAAGCAAGTCATACACAGGGTATCCAGTTCACCTTGTTCATATAAAACATACAAAAACATGCTCTATTAAAGGCATTTACAAGCCTAAAAGAATTGTTTCTATATACTGCACAGGGCCAGAAGTAAAATTTTTGAATTTTCCTTACCATCATTCTCATCCTATGCCTACAAGTATTTTCCAAGCACTTGCTATATGAGATAAACGTGATTGATTCTCTAGGGAGGGAAAAAAAAAAAAAAAAGGATGTTTTCATCATGGCCTCTGTCCTTGAGCATCTTAAAATGCTTTTTGAGATCTGTGCACATAAAAAAAAATGACAGTTTCAAAATCAGGAAATTTTCATGTATTTCTAGTGAAAAGCATAGACAATGCTGAACTGGGTACAAAATAAGCCGTGTAGTTATGATAAAACATTGTAAAATGCCCAGTATTCCTGTCCCTTTCTGTCTAATGACAGACATAAAAAAGGGGAAAGAGAGATATGTAAATAAAAAAGCATTGAAACCATGAAGAATGTTCAAGCTGATCTGGTGATGCAGATCAGGGATATAAAGGAGGAAAAGAAAAACACAAAACAGGAGAATCATAGATGATACTTGTGGCACAAATAAAAGATAAGCGTCTTAATTAACAAATAGAATTTACATATTGATAAATATATTATCACCTTATAGGAATACACTTTGAACTGTCTCAAAATGTATCCCCTAAAAGGTGAAATACCATTATTTCCGATAATAAATTTTAATTATGGATCTACCCACGTATTAGTTACACAGTTTTAAAGATTACAATTTGGTTAGTTTAGTTTCCTTTCCTCTCCCACCCATTTTTTTTTTCCATTTAGTCTCTCATAAAATACAATGCTTCACAGCATCAAATAATTATATGGTATTTACTATAGGGATTAACTTTGAAATTAAACTGTGCACTTGTTAACATGGTTCCTGACAGTATACAGGAGATTTGGGCTGTATCTATATAATATGTAAAAAATCATTTCACTGGGAAATAAGTTAGACGAACTGATTTCATGTAAATAAAATTGTTTTAATGAAGCTCTTCAGTGTGTAACTGGTTTCTTTGGTATTATTAAAATCATTAGGTTTTATTTAGAATCATTAAGGAAAAATTTGACAGTTCCTTGAGATAATGTGGATCGCTATTCAGATAATTTATCTTCAATAAACAGCACTTTTGTCCTTAATTATTTGGATTGGTAATCAACATTGATCAAGTGTATTTATTATGATGATGTTTATTATTTATTCAATTTTATTCTTGGTTACATGTACCAAGATATTCTATATTCTTGGGAAAAACAAAGACAAAAACATTCAGCCCTAAAACAATGAAAAATAGAGTTAAAAGCAATTCTAGCAGCAAGTATATAGATTATAAGCACTTCCTGATAAACTGTACTCTCCGGCTGGCTTTTTTTCACTATCTCTTCTGTGACAGCACACTTGAGTTTCGCCTAAAATATTTATGTTTTATCTGTGGTCCAATGAAAAATAAATTCTCCCAGGAATAAAGGGCACACTGGTGTGATGCCATTGAGAGCTGTGAACCACTAGAATATGTAGTTAATGAATTGCCATTACAAGGTGGAATCACAGCTACTTAAAATGGCAACAAATTTGTATACACCAACATGAGAAAACAAAATACACTTGACCACTTAGACCCACCCATTTTTAAGCAATGTTCTCTCCTGTCCCAAGAGAACATGGGGAATGCAAATGCATTTCTCCTGAGGATCTTAGGCAGACAGGAAGATCAAACAAGAGACACTGCAGCTGAGCACCGTAATATGCACTACCAAAGCAGCTGAATTACAAGGCACAGTCCTGTATACAGGAGGCTTCAGTCTAGCTAAGGGATTGGGGAGCATACGTAGGTGGGATGAAAGGAAAAATACCTCTGTTCTCCTGACCTTGCATTTACTCACAAACAACTGACAGGACCATGCCTCAATTCTTAGGCAATTAGATACTAACTTTATATAAATAAGCACTTTGAAGTGATGCATAAGGAGACTGAACGAACACCCTTGGTGTTTATTAATACAAACACATACTTTACATCCCCTCAATTTTCATGAATTCTTAGGACACAATTTATTCATTTCAGTGGCGGTCAGACGACAATGTTCTGTCTGAGGCTGATGAGTTCCAAAATGGGGGTATCTTGAAAAGTCAGAGAATAGCAAAGGGTTCTTTCTGCCCATCTTGGCCTCAAAATTTATTAATTCTCACCCTCCCAAAAAAATCTAACCATGAATCCTCCAAGCCACAGCTCAGTTGATCCATCACTTCGAATCCTGTGTTGAACTGGTAATGAATTTTTCATTCTTGAAAGCTAATCAAGAAGGAAAATCAAGTTTCTTGGAGGAGCAGAATTTATGTATATTTTGTGTTCTTCAAACCCCAAATCATCCTTCTCCGAAACAGTCTTCTATACCCAGGGGGTACATGTGTTTCTAATTGATAAAAATAGCAATGTCTTCACTTCTTCAACTTTTTTGAATCCATCTTCTTTTCTACTCTTGTCATTCAAATTTCGTAAAGTTTCCAAAATGTTTGATGCCTCATGCCCCCAAACTATTACCAGTGCATAGGTAATAGTAATCATTCTTATTTGACCTATAACACTCTCTATATCTCTGTATTTATAAAACACATACACTCAGAGTTTCACTGTACCATAGTGAGCATTCTGATTTTACAGATAACCAATCTCATTAATTATAAACTATTTTTAAAGTCAAGAAATTATAAGAGCAAAATAGTAAATATCAGTAATTTATTTTTCTTGATAAAGATAGCCTAAATTATTACGACCCATAAATATGTGTACATAGCCATATTAAAAATATTAAAAATATTTTTAATATTAAAATATTTTTAATATTATAGCCATATTAAAAATGTTTTTCCCTACTTGAAGGTATTTTGACACAAACTGCTAGTGACTGTTGAGCCACTGAAGTTGTAATGCATTTCAGAAACACATGTTATAATCATCAAACCTAAATATACCTCTAATTAAAGCAAATCCTGCCATGAGTACGCAGATCAAAAGAAAAGTGCTCTTGATATATTGCTGTTCAATTTGGGCCTCCACCTCTTCTACAGAAATCTCCCAGAGATACTACAAAGCCATCAGCATCTGCTACATGCTAAAGCTTCTAGTTTAACTCTAATAGCCTGTGTAAAATCCTGGATTATCAATCACTGTTGCGATCTATGCCCAGGAATCCATCTAGTTGTATTGTTTATGAGAAGGATTGGAGGGAGGGATACTGAGCAACATCTTCAGTGTTGACTGGTCAGAAAATATAAGTGATATTTCCAAAACAATGAGTGAAATTTTTCAGCATACTCTATTCAACATGTAGAAAACTGGAAGAATTATTACTGTCTTTCAAAATGAAGCCCACAACGGTGCCTGCCTCTCTTTATTATCAGGTTCAATAAAAATGGTATGAAAGCACTTTGAAAATTGAAGTACTCTTAAAAATATATAATTATTACTATTTTTGGCATTAAGTACTGCAAGCCTAGCTCTTTATTGCCTGCCTTAATATTCCTGTGCCTTTGTTTTCCCATTTATTGCCCTTAATTTCAGTGTCAATTTCTTCATAAAATACTACGTGTACCGTGACTATTTGAACGCATTGTGATTTTTATTATTACGTTATATTGATGGGTCAGCCTACTTATTTCTTCTAGTGGATCCTACACTTGAATTTTGAAAATTGAGATCTTTCAGTGTTGTCTCTGCAGGACTCACACCTGGTGTCATTGCCATTAAATTCCTGTCAGCTTATCAAAAAAAAAAAAAATCATAGCAATAAGAAACTCTGTGATTTCCTAAATTTGTTTTCCACACAGAAAAATGCGGAAAATCTTGGTTTTCACTTGAAAGTTGGTCTTCTTTTTCTTCTTCTTTTGCTTTCCCCCTCTTTTTCTCTCCCTTATCTTGTAATTTCTTAATTCCCTTTTATTCTTCCCTTCCCCCACCTCTTTGCACTACTTACTCTTCTGCCTTTTCCTTGAGCCATTCTCTCTCACACACCATTTCGCTTTTCCTTGTATTATTAGAAGACCGCTGAATTTTCTTATATACACCTGAACAAAAGGTACACAAGAGTGTTTTTTGTGAAAACTTTTATAATCACAAGGGAAAAAATCCCCATGTGGTATTTATGTGAGTATGGTGGGTGTGTAGGTGAAGGGTAAAGGTAACAAATTACCTTGGCCATTGAGATGTTGTGGGAGTCAATGAGAGACTGAAATATGGGGCACACAGACAAATGAAATAATTTTAGTGTGGAACAGAAATTACATTGGTAAAAAGAAAAGAAGTGTATCTTGTACTTTCTCTGTGACAATTCATAACACCAAAACTAATAAAGCGCTTCTCTTGTAGACTTTTTGGTATATATATTTGTAGAATATATATATATATATATATATACACACACACACACATATATATATATTCATAACACCAAATATAGAGAATATATATACACACATATATATATTCTACAAATATATATGTGTATATATATATTCTCTATATTATATATATTCTCTATAATATGTATATATTCTCTAATATATATATATATATATATATATATATATATATATATATATATACTCAACAACTAGATGTAAACTAGTGGAGGACAGGTTCCAAATATTAAACTTCCCTATATCCTTTAAAACATAGCACAGCTCTTTATATGCATCAGGCATTTAAAAAGGTTTTGAGTGAAATTTGTAAATCATTATGAAATTGGTGACTACCCCAAAAATAATGACTAAAATTTCTTGATATTACTATCTAAGGAGTTAAGTAACACAAATGAATATGAATGCGCACACACAGACATATACATATCCCCAAAAAAGAAAATTATATAAAAACGTGAAACAGGAAATATATACAAATACACAAAAGAAAATTATATAACAACATATATAGAGAGAGAAATTGATTCATTTGCAATCTCAGATAGTAGGTAAGTTAAAAATAATCAAGCCTATCTTCATTATTTTTCAGAACTTAAGTTTCCAGGAATTGATTATAGTAAATAAGCAACCTACGAGTAGCTGTGCAATTAATAGTTATAGTGAGATATTGACATGTGCACTTGGATCGGTCGTGTTATCTGACCTACGCCTCTTCTGTGTCTCTGAAGTGACTACTTATTTGCCTTCTCATCTGCCTCCTCTGCAAAGATGCTCTGCAAATAAATGAGGTAATGTTCGCAGCTTGGGAAAGAAACCCATTTCATACTCTCAGATTCTATTACTATTCCATATTCAAGTCTGGTATATCACTGCCTCTGTTTTAAATTGAAATTGTATGTTTGAGTCCTTGGGTTCTGACCAAAATCTGGGTCAACATAAGAGGATGATGATGATTATTATTTTTTTAATTCTGAGGCTCTGTTCAGATCCCTCGCACGTGTGAGGGAAAACTGTGGAAAATAAACAAAGCGCATAAATCAAGCTTTGAAAGAAAAATATCAGAAAGGATTTTTTTTTTCAATGAAGAGCGTGAACACTGTATTTCCCTAGTGGAATATTTCGATCCAGGAAGGAGGATAGTGCATGCAGTGTGCGTGTGTGTGCATGTGTGCGTGTGTGTGTGTGTGTGTGTGTGTGTGTGTGCTGTGCGTGCGCGCCCGCGGAGAGAAGGGCGGGGGAGGCGGATGAGGAGGATGAGATCATAGTTTCAGGATCCTCAGGAAACCCTGGTACTGGCAGCAGCCAGCCTCTGCTGTGCCCACATGACCCACAACTCTGGCAGCGGACCCGGCACTTCCAACATTATTAAATAATAAGAAAGCGGCTCCTACTCCATGCCCAAACCTCCCTACAGACCAATGGACGCCTTCTAAGAGTTTGGCGAGTCGGTGACTGAGGCGCCCGTCCATTCCAAGGTGTGTGCAAGGCGTTTTCTTCTTTGACAGCTCCGGAGTGGGGGAGGGCACGGGGGTGGAGGGGTCCGGGTGTCGGGCGAGAAGTGGGCGCGGGGCAGGGATGCTGCGAGCTGCCCCCGGCCGCCCGGTGCAGCGGAGCGAACGGCGAGGCGGGAGATGCACATGACGCGCAGCCCCAGCTGCGCAGGGACCCCGGCCGCCCACGGCGCCGGGGCGCCGGCACCCGAGGCTCGGCTGCTGGAGCAAGGGCAGGCGCCGCGCACCCGGCAAAGTCAGGAGTGGAAGCGGACCGCCCGCGCCGGCGGGGGCAGGGAATCACCCCAACGCCCACTCGCCGGGTTCCCACCTGTGCGCCGACGCTGGCCGCGGCGAGCGCGAAGCATGTGCCGGGCGCCGCAGCCAGGACTGCGGCTCGGCGCCTCCCCGGCGGCGGGCGGCGCCTCGGGCCCGGGGGCGGCCGTAGCGGCTGCTGCAGGATGGCCGGCCCGGGGGCGCGGGGCCGCGCAGGTAAATCTCAGCCGCCCGCCGAGGCCCGGCGTCGCTGCAGCCCCCGCTGTCGCCGCTGCGTCGTCGCTCCGGGGCTGGCGATGGCAGCCGGCTCCCTCGCGTCGCGGGTTGAGTTGTTTTGTTGTCATTGCGCCCTCTGAGTCGTCCTCGCGGACTGAGCCTGTGAGAGGTGGCGTAGCCACATCCATTAGGGATGACACTCACGTTGGGGAGCAGTCTGGGGGTTATTGACCAGGAAATCCGCGATGGGTTCCTTTCCAGCCAGCGGCGTCTGCGCGTGTTGCAATGCACTGCGGTGCCCGCGCGGAGGTCTGAGTGGGAGTGGGCACTTGGGGGTCGCTGGGGCCGTTGGGTACCGGGTGGATGTCTATGGCTTTTGTAGCCTGTTGCCACTTTAGAGTTTTCCGTTGGACAGAAGGCGAACGGGAGGTTGGTTCTGGTACCCGGCGTGGGTGGTGGAGAGATGTCAGTCAAAAAACCAAAGCCAAGGAGAGAAGAGGGGTGGTGACGCTGTGCTTGAGCTCAAAGGTACCACGGCTGGGACTTGGTAGTAAAACTTTCTCTTTGGTAGCCTTGGGTTGGTGATAACTGTAGAACTTAGGAGGAAAAAAATATTAAATGTACACTTGTGAAGCTAACCACCTTTATGTTCATTTGTACTCTAAAAAATGGTCTTTTGCACTGATGTTTAACGTTCAAGTTTTCCTGTTATCTGTTATGATCACTTGGTATTTAATGTTTGTTTGTGTTTCCTTTTGAATATGACAGTAACTTATATTGTCAAAGTGCACAGAGTTACTCTTTTCTTTTACAAGAAAAGACACTATTATGCTTATGCCAAAGGTAGAAACTTTAGGGAAAAAACAGCTCTCCACATATTCCAAGTACAGTTATAAGCTTTATTCTCTCACTTAATTCTTATATCACCATAAGGAGTAGGTAATAATATTATCCATCTTTTACAGATGAGGAAGTCCAGACACAGAGAGGTGAAATAACTTACCCAAGGTCGTACAGTTATGAAATGTTACAGCCCAGTTGGTCTTTTGGTGTACTCTTAATATTTATATATTTCATTAAAATAGGACTCCATTGTACCTAAAGTTTTCTATTTGACATATGGCCCACATCTCTGTACCAAGATGAACCTCTTAACTGACTATGTACTACAAATTGGGGACAAATAACTCTTTTCCTAAATTTTTAATACTATATTTATGGAAAATATCCTTTGAGTAGTTTCCTTTTGCCACAATTAACCAAGTTTCCTACAACAATTATAGATTAAAGTAGTATTTATAAGCAACATAGATTTTCAGCAGTTAAGATTTACCAGCAAATAAATCACTATAAAGCAGATGTCTGAATCTATATATTTGTTTGCACTTAATTTTAAACTTCCTAAGATATTAGTCTGTCCTTTGCTCAATGTAGGGTCATCATTTTCTTCTGAATACCATCTTGCAGATTTTTTTAACAAGTTTAATCATCTTTAAGCCAATTACTCTGACAAGAGGTTAGGCAGTTTTGAAAGAAGAATTATACAATTTTCTTTCAACTATCAGTAATGAAAAGCAGGCTATATTTTGAGGGTATTGATGTATGTCATGCCTTTTAGCCAATTGTATATACTTTATACAAAGTTGTGGAGCAATGAAGACTGAAATCAAATTTTCTCATTAGTTCTAAGTTGAAATACTTTTTAAATCTCCACTTGTTTTAAATGAACCATGATGTTGTGAAAGGTCTCAGTGGGGTGAACTCTAACTGTACATATTTGGAGAATTACTCTTCATTTGAGCTTATCATGGAGCTCTCATGCTATTCATTCAATTGGACAGATGTCTCACTTAAATCTTCATCTGTTATTTTTTCAAGTAAATTTAATTGCTTCTTTACATAACAAGTTTCAAAATTATTTTGACATTCATAGATTTCCTTAATTCTTGTCTTTCAGTTTAATTAAATTCAATATACATATTTCAAATCCATACGTAGTCAATATTATAAGTGAAAATAGACCAAATCCAACTGGAACTATATGGAAACATGAGCTTTGGATGTGAAAAAAATTTTTTTCTGCTCTTCAATGGTTAATCTCCTCCACATCCCAAACTATGGCTCCGGCGTTATTTTGGGATGCTGGAGTGCAATGCTGTGGTTAGAAGAGTTGCATGCCGTCAAACACAACTGTTTCTGATATTGAAATTGAGTTTGAATTTTGCCAAACTATTTACATACGATGTTGATTGTCATTAAGGCATTAATCCTGTTATACATATGTCCTTTCTTAACTGAGTCAGAATTGTTCCAGTTTTCTGGTTTTTGTTACTTATTTTAAAGAAGACATTCCCTTGCTAGTTTGACCTCACCTGGTAGACTCACATGACTTTTTCAAGTCCCACACTTCTAGTTTTGGGAGAATCCTACTGTCTCTGCTTCTTGAGAGCCCCTCTGTTCCAGATGCTTGGCAGAGGACGGGGGATCAATAGTGAGCAGAAAGATGACTGGGCCCTGACAACATAGAGGGTCAGACATTAATAAAATAATTATACAGATAAACCTTTATGCACAAATTGAGATAAATTCTCTGAAAGAAGGAATTCTATAAGAATATGTAATAAGGAATTCTGGACGAGATAGGAGGGTCAAAACAGGATGACAATAAATCATATTTGTGGAGAAATGATGTGTGACGAAGTGTTTACTAAGTCAAATGGTCTTTATAAATGCTTTCATAAATATTTTGTGAATTATTTTCTGAATCAGAGACCTGTGTCTCCCTCTGAATAGCTCTCCACTTTTCTATTCACCAGAAGAAGACATACTATTCCCCCTTATTATCCACCTATGGAAATGGGGAAGTTTACAAAATTCCCATCAATACTTTTTAAAGCACAGAGAGCATGTGCTATCCTTATCTGGTTATTATCCTATTTGCTAAGAATAATTTAAGTTTAAAGAAATATAGTCATTTTATTTCAAATTTTAAAAAGTGGTTGTGTGTATGTGCGTGTGTGTGTTATTAAAGTGGAAGAATGTTTCAAGATAGAAATATAATTGATTCAGCACACAGTACCTAAGATTCTATGAAGTGTCCAAAAGAAGAGAAGAGGCCCCAGAGTAAGGGAGGTGATATTAAATGTTTAATATGCTTGGTAAAAGGGTATTAACAATTTAAATCAAACATAATAATACCTAAATTTATTGAATACTTACTGCATGCTGGACATCATTCTATGGGCTCTATGTAAATTAACTTACATATTCCTCACAATAGCCTTCTGAAGTCTGCATGTATTTCTATTATCCCCATTTTATAGAAAGGGAAAGTTAAGGACAAAGAGGACAGTAATCATGACCATTGTTGCATAGTTAGAGATGAGCCCTAAACTCAGTATTTCTATTTCTGTAGTCCATACTGTGAGCTATCGATGTGTAACATCTGGTTCATAAATTTACTGGTGCATTCAACTCCCGTCGTTGTTAAAAATAATAACACCTCTTAATTGGATCTTTTGGTTCCTTTTCCCTTCATAAAAATCAATGGAGAAAGAATAAGACTTCCTTTATATCAATGCTTTTTGTCCTATATTTTACAGGGAAAATATATAGATAAAGCAAGAAGAGATATATGAATGCCTAGACAAAGACTAGTGACTGCTAGGTTATGAGAAATGTCTCCTTACATATTATATATTTTTAAAATTCAAAAATAGTAACTTGAGTACCATTTGAAACTGTTGAAAATTTTAACGTTAAGAATATGTAGTTCCAAATATGCATTTCCAATAATTAGGGAAATATCTTTAACTGCTGGAAGTTCTATGACCATTAAAAAACTTAAGAATTTTAAGTCAATTGTTTCACCTTCCCCTACAGTCTTTGTTCAGAATATGCACTGCAAGGAGGCTACAAAGTATAACATAAACAACATCTGTTGAATTACTTTGGTAAAATAGTTTAAAACCCTGTTAATTTTTACAATGAGATCTTTTGACACGAATCACAGTAATTATTATGATTTAAAAAAACTTAGCAATTTTAAATATTATCTAAATAATGTTAACCTAAGACAGATGGTACATGTCATCAGCAAAGTGAAGTACTGCACACTGTCTGAAAATAAATGTTAGTCAATGTTATTTCTCCTTGCAAATAATAGGTAATATGCAGGTTATGTGATGAATGTTAATGTTAACCATGAATCACAATTCATACACAGTACACATCTACAAATGCGTGACTCTTCTTTGAAGCTCTTGGAAATGCTTAAGGCAGAGCACATTTTCTTATGACTCATGTATCCCTATTAAGACTGTGATACATCATTTCTCTGTATGCTCAGCTTCATGCAAAGCTCTATGTCACAGAGTAACTAGCAAACTATTGCTCTAATTTATACCATAAGGAAAGAGATGCAAGACTTGATTTTGCTTTCTGTGGACATATGGGTGTGCATGGGTTATCTGAGTGGAGGATGCCATCAAGTACACCAAAGAATAACTCATTTACTGGAGTTTACAATTTGATGCCCCAGTGCAGGGTCCTACTCCAAAGAGTTTCGTGTGTTTAATGTAAATATAAAATACACTCACCAGTTATAATAGTTTAGGTTGGGCAGTTATGACAAACCACTCTAAAATCTCGGTGACTGAAAAAAACATGGGTGTATTTCTTGCTAATGCTGTGTGCTGTGTTAGTCAACAAAAACCTCTATTCTACACCTTCCTCACTTAGGGACCTGGGCTGATAAAGCCCCCGTCACCCAAAACATCCTCATCCTTCATCAGGCACAAGGGAACTTGGTGAATTACCCACAAGTTCTTAAAGGCTTTCACCAGAGAGCAGTACTTGCCAATTCCACTCATATTTTATTGGCCAAAGTGAGTCAGATGGCCGTTCCCATTCATAAATGCAACGCTTTCACGGACCCAGATGAAAGAAAATGGCAAGACTACTGAACAGACCTGATTTTTACCAGATAAAATTAGCCAATTCCCTTCAATAGTTTTATCACCTAAACAATGATTTATCTTTTTACGTAAATGCAGAATCACCAACAACTCTGTTTTAGAACTTTAGCATGGGAAGGTAATCCCAGCATAAAACCACCAGCAAAGAAAGTAGATACTAAACTTGTGAAATTGATGATATTCTTATTTTTCGGTGGGGGTTGTATTTACTCAAGGAATGATGATGAAAGCTATGGTTTATTTTGAGGGAATGCATGAGGTAGCCTATTTGACAGCAAGCACAAGCCAAGAACAGTGCCAACACCTGCATACAGCACCCAAGCTGTGTTTTCTAAACAGATTTGATAGTGTCAACATGGTACAGAAACCAGAGCAGCTATGTGTGTATCTTTTTTTGTCACCTGCACCAACAAGGGACAAAAATATCATAGGTGCTATCGTATGTTATTGTAAAAAGCAATGCAGATAAACATACAAATCATGCTGTATGTTTATTTTACACTGTCAAATATAATCTGAAAAGTGAGGATATATCCAATCCATATTTTTTAATTAAACCTGTTATTTTTAGATAATGGGAGATTCACATGCCATTGTAAGAAGTAACAGAGAAATCCCATGGTGTCTTTTACCCAGTTTACCCCCATTGAGGGCAAAGGCACCATCTTAAACCTTAACAGTAAAACACAACAAACAATCCAATTAGAAAATGGGCAAATAATATGAAGAGATATTTCACCAAGAAGGATATACAAATGGAAATTAAGCACATGAAAAGATGTTCAACATCATTAAGGAAATGCAAATTAGAACTACAATAAGATATCACTACACACCTATTAGAATATTCATTGCAAATATATAGAAATTCATTGGTTTTTTGTTGTTGTTGTTGTTGTTGTTTTGGAATCTTATTTGTATCCTGGGATTGCTCAATTTATTAGTCCTAAAAGTTTTTTCTGATTTCTTAGAATTGTCTATGTAGACCATTATGTCATTTGAAAATAAGGACAGTTTTTTTTTTTTTTTTTTCCCTTTCTTTTCTGATCTGTATGCCTTTTGTTTTCTTTTCTTGCCTTATTGCACGGACTAGAATTTCCAGGACTATAGTGAATAAAAGTGGTGAGAGTGGAATCCTTTCCTTGTTGCTGATCTCCAGAGGAAAACATTCAGTCTTTTACCATTAAGTATAATATCAGCTGTCAATTTTTTTGTAGATGTTCTTTATCAGATTGAAGAATTTTGCCTTTATTACAATTTTTCTGAGTATTTTTATCATGAATAGCTACTAATTTTTGTCAAATGCTTTTTTTCATCAAGTGATATGATCATTTAATTTTCCTTCTTTAGCCTCTTAAAAGGTGGAGTACATTGATTTTTAACTAGAAATCAGCCTTGCATCCCTGCAATAAACCCCATTTAGTCATTGTGTATAATTCTTTGTATGCCTTCCTATTTGCCAATATTTTGTTAGAGTTTTGTATCTACATTCATGAGAGATATTGGTCTCTAGTTTTCTTTTTGGTGCTATCTTTGTTATTAGTATCAGTAGTACTGGCTTCATAAAATGGATTGGGTTATCTGTCCTCTTCTTCTATTTCCTAAAAGATATTATATAGCACTGGTGTTTATTCTTCTTTAAATGTTTGGCAGAATTCTTCAGTGCAATCATCTAAGCTGGGAGGTTTCTTTTTCAGTACTTCATTTTTTAGTTATGAACTCTATTTCTTTAATGCTTGTATTTATTTGTTAGGGCTGCCATAACAAAATACAACAAACAGAATGTATTAAAAAACAGAAATGTATTTTCTCACAGTTCTGGAGGCTTGGAAGTCCAAGATTAAAGTGTCAACAGATTTGGTTTCTTCTGAGGCCTCTCTGCTTGACTTGGAGATGGTCACCTTCTCACTAGGTCCTTACATGGCCTTTCCTCTGTATGTGCATCCATGGTGCCTCTGTGTATCTGAATTTTCTCTTCTTATAAAGACACAAATCAGATTGGATTAGGGCCCATTCTCTTTGTCACATTTAACTTAAACGTCAATTAAAGACCATATCTCCATATATGGCTACATTCTATGCTAGGGGTTACAGTTTCAACACACGAATTTTAAGGGAACACAATTCAACCCATAATAATATTTATAGGCTATTCACATGACCTGTTTCATATTGTATGAATTGTGATAATTTAAGTTCATTAAGGAAGTGGTTCATTTCATCTAAGTTGTCAAATTTATTTGCATAGAGTTGCTCATAGTATTTATTTTTGTTCTTTTGATGTCAGCAGGTTCTGTAGTAATATCCATTGCCTCATTCTTGATGTTGGTAGTTTGTGTCTTTTTTCTGTCAGTTTTGCTGAGGTTTGTCAGTTTAATTGATCTTTAAAGGAACACATTGTTTCACTGATTTTCTCCATTGTTTTACTGTTTTCCATTCCATTGGTTTCTGTTCTTATAATTATTATTTCCTCCGTTATGCTTCCTTTGGGTTTAGTTTGCTCACTAGTTTCTACACTGTTTTAGGTTTTTCTCTTTTCTAATGTATGCATTTAGTACTATAAATTTCCCTCTCAGCACTGCCATAGCTATATCCCAAACATTTTGATATGCTGTATTTTCTTTTAAAGTGGTCCAAGTACTTTTTAAAATTTCTTTTCAGATTTCCTCTTTGACCCATGGGTTATTTAGAAGTGTGTTGTTTAGTTTCCAAATGTTTGGAGAATTTTCTGTTATGTTTATGTTACGGATTTCTAGTTTGATTCCATTTGGGTCAGAGAACACACTCTGTATGAATTCAATTCTTTTAAATTTGTTTAGATTTACTTTATGGTCTGAAATGTTTTCTGTCTTGGTGTATGTTCCGTGAGCACTTGAAAAGATTGTGTATTCAGCTGTTTGGGAGTAGAGTGTTCTATAAATGCTCACTGGATCCTGTTGGTTGATGTTGCTGATGAGTTCTTGTACATATTTGCTAATTTTCTATCTAGTTGTCCTATTGATTGTTGAAAGAGCCTGTGAAGTCTCCAGTTATAATTGTAGATTTATCTCTTCCTCCTTTCACTTCTGCCAGTTTGACTTTATATATTTTTCAGTTCCATTGTTTGGTATTTACATATTTAGGATTGCTATGTCCTCTTGACATATTGACTCTTTTATTATTATATCATATCCTTCTCTATAGCTGGTAATTTCATTTGCTCAAAGTTTGCTGTAACTGATATTAAATGGACATTCCTTTTTTTCTTTGATTGATGTTTGCATGATATCTCTTTTCCCATCCTTTCACTTTCAATCTGCCTATATTGTTATATTTGATGAGCTCCTTGTGGATAAAATTTAGTTGGGTCTTTACATTTACTGTAATTATTGATGTAGGGCTTATGTTTGCCATTTTATTTTTTGGCTTTTGTTCTCTCTAGTTTTTGGGTTTTTGTTTTAGTTTCTCTGGGATTTTTCCCCTGCCTTCCTGTCAGTAATGTATTTATAGAATTCCATTATTATATATCTATAATGTTTTTAAGTGTATTCTTTTGTATAGTTTTTTTTTTTTTTTTTTTTTTTTTTTTTTTTTTTTTTTTTTTTTAGTGGCTGCTCTAAGTATTACATCCTACACACATAATTTATGGTTAGTACTGTTGTCAGATTATCAGTTTGAACAAAGCAGAGAAACCTTACCTTCCTTTATGTCCCTTCACCCTTCTCTGTTTATAGTATAATTGTCTTAAATATGTCCTCTACATACACTTAGAACAATATCAGACAGTGTTATAATTTTTGCTTCAACTGTCACAGATAATTTTGAAAGCTCAAGAGGAGAAAATCCATTATATTATTCATGTTTTCGCTTACTATGCTCTTTCTTCTTTCACAATGTTCCAACATTCCTGCTTTTATTGCTTCCCCTTTGTTTTGAGAACTCCCTCTAGCCATTCTTTTACGGCAGGCAGATCTGCTGGTGATAAAATACCTTTGTTTTCCTTTATCTGAGAATGTCTTAATTTCTCCTTCATTCCTGAAGGACATTTTAACTGGATATAGGATTCTAAGTTGACAGTTCTTTTCTGTCAGCACTTGAAAAACGTGCCACTTTCGTCTGGCCTTCACAGATTCTCATGAGAAACCTACTGTCATTCTAATTGGGTTTTCTCGTAATAGTAATGTGTCATTCCTCGTTTGCTCTTTTCCAGAATATTTTTTGTCTTTAGTTTTTATAAATTTGACTATACTGCGTATATGCCTCCATTTTCTTTTCTCCTTCCAGGTCTCCAAGATATGAATGTTACGTCTTTTGTTACAGTCCCACCGTACATTAATTTCCTATGGCTGCTGTAACATATGACCACAAACTTGGTAATATATTACAACAACACACATTTATTCTCTTACAGTTCTGGAGGCCAGAAGTAAGAAATTAGTTTCACTGAGCTAAAGTCAAGATGTTGGCAAGGCTTGTTCAAATTTGGAGGCTCTGGAACATAATATATTCCCTTGCCTTTTCTAGCTTCTGGAGGCCACCTGTATTCCTTGATTCACAATTTCTTCCTTGCGTTACTTCAATATTCATTGTCACATCTGTTATAATCCTTTACCATCACATTTCCTACTTCCTTTTCTGTAGTCAAAGTTCCCTCTGTCTCCCTCTTTTAAGGACGCAGTGATTGCATTTAGGGCCCTCCTGGATAGTCTCAAGATCTTCAATTTAATCACATCTACAAAATCTCTTTGCCATATAAGGTAACATTCACAGTGTCCTGAGATTAGGACCGTTCTAAATATGTTTGGGACCCATTATTCAGCCTAACATTGAGGCTCTGTTGTTGTTGTTTTCTGTCTGTTTTCTCTGTTATTTAAACTGGGTACTTCCAATTGCTCTATCATCCAGCTCACAGATTCCTCCCTCAATTCCACTATGTTATTGATCCCGCCCACTGAAGTTCATATTTTGGTTATTGTTATTTTAGTTCTAAAATTTCCATTTAGTTCTTTCTTGTATGTTATATTTCTCAGCTGACGTTTCTATTTTTTCATTTGATTCATGCATGCTTATAATTACTCATTTAAGTATTTTTTATTAAGGCTGCTTTTAAAATGTTGTCAGTTAATCTAACACTTCTGTCATCTCATTATTGGCATCTGTCTGTTGACTGTCTTTTTTCATTCAGTTTGAGATTTTCCTGGTTCTTGGTATGCTGAATGATTTTCAATTGAAACCTAGACATTTTCTTATTATGTTGAGACTCTGGATCTTATTTAAACTGGTTTTGGCTAAATTTGACTAATATCACCTCAGCAGACAAAATGGGGATGGTGCCACCTCATCATTTCCATGTGGGGGTAGAAATGCAGGTTTCCCGCTCAGTCACCCTTGTAACTTGAGAGCGGTTTCACGTTACTGTAGGACAGGGTGGGAATTCAGACTCCTTACCACATGTTCACTGATTCCTCCATAGCTGGGAGGGGTAGGAGTGCCTTTTTTCTGTTCCCCTTTTGGCCTCCACTGACAAAATGGGGCAGGAAGGTGGCCTGATCACTGCTGGGCTGTGATGACAATCTTGATTCTCCACTACCCTCCTGTAACATCACCCAGTGGAGAAGGGGAGGAAAAAGGGTACTGCCAGGTAAGGGTAGAAGCCCAGGCTCCCCACACAGTCTCCATTGGCAGCCTAGTGGGTGTGGGAAGTGGGGAGTCTCATTATCACACAGTGGGAATGAGAATCTCAGCTGCCTACTTGATCTTCTGTCACATCACCTTGGTGAAGGTGAGGGGAGTTGGGGCACCTTGTTATAGCCTGGTGAGGGTGGAAGTGTAAACCTTTGTTGGCATAGGTGTGGTAGAGCCATAGTTTTTTTTCTGTCTTCTATGGCTGGAGAAGAGCAGTTATTGTCTAAATGTGTTTTTTTTTTTTTTTTTTTTTTTTTTTGGTTTGTCTTGATATGTTGCTTCTTTCCAGGTCCTTTGGCTAGAGAGAGCATGCTTTTGTTGGAACCCCCTTTTAAACAAATATCTGTTTAAATGTCTGTTGGCATTTCTGGATTTCTGGTACCTTTAGCTTCAAATGTGGAATACGAGTACATAAAGACAAACAAAAATCCAAGGAACTCACCACCCTATCATTTCTTGGGCCCTGAAGCCCCTTAGATGGTTTGCCTTCTCTCCAACTTTCAGAGTCTTGCATGCTTATTTTATGTATAACATCCAGGGTTTTTAATTGTACTTAGGGGTAGAAATAGGGAAAAGTACTTCTTTTCCTTCATAGAAGTCCAATCTATATTTTTGATGCAAGTGTAAACGGAAAAATATCACTCAACATTGATTCTCAAGGATGAATCTCAGGAGATTACTGCTGATCTGTTTCTAAATAATAAGTACTTTACAGGTCAGTGGGATGAGGGAGTCCTTGGACAATAATGCAGAAAGGATCACAGAACATTCCATCTGTGCCAAGGTTCAGGGACCATGTAGAGGTACTCTTACTCCAAATCAATGCTTTCTCCTCTCCTGGGAAACCATTGCTGCAGGCTGTTGCAAAATTGGAGATTTCCTCCATTCTCATAAACTGTCTTTTCTGGAAGGATTCTGGAACTACACCATCCCAGCCCTAACTGTATTCTCACCAAGAATTCTTTATGCCTCAGAACATTATCCATCTGAAATGCAGTTTTGAACCAGAAAGCGTGTGGAAAAAAATTTTACTAAGAGAGAAAGAAAATAGTGAACACAAAATCCATCTTTAAACTGTAACTGAGGAGCACCTACCCGCAATTCAGGTTAATTCTTTAATGTAAAATTATACATTAAAAATAAATGCATTGATTTTGTCAACTTGTTTGATCACTACTCAAGTAGATTAAGTACAGGAGATGGGGCTAAGAATTTTCTGCTTGAAACCAATATGCTGAGGAATAACAGTTGACAGGGAGGCAATCACAAAGAAAAATAGTGTAGGGAAATTCTCCCAAAAGACAAATCAAGCTATTGACATTGTATTTAACCATGAAGTTCTCACTGTACTAGAGCAACGTTTCTCAAAGTATGGTCCTCAGACAAACAGCATCAGCACAACCTTGGAACTCACTGTGAATGCAAATTCTAAGACTTACCTGCAGACCTCTGGATCAGAAACTCTGGGGAGAGAGCCCAGTAATCCGTCTTGTAGCAAGGCCTCCAGGTACTTCTGAGTCACACTAAGGCTGGAAACCACTGGACTGGAGTTACTCTATGAACCATTGGAGAATACACTGCATGTATGTTTTTCATGATTCTTAGCTCCTCAGTTTTATTTTTTTGAAAATTTGTTTATTGTATTTCACACCTTGTGTTCTTTAATTGTAAATATTTCTCAAGTAAATATAGCAAAGAAATTAAAGTTTTATTATTTCCCATGGTCTCTTTAAATAGTGATGTGCGCTCCTTAACCCAAAGATTCATAAATGCTCCATGTCTGATTTTGTGGTTGTAACCAAACACATGAGTCATGTCTACACTTCCCTGCCTTTGTTCCTCAGATCTGCCAAGTCCTACAGCATTGGGGTCTTCTAGCTGTTTTTGCGCTCTTTCCTAGAGCTGACACCAGTCATGGAGATACTTGGAGACAGGGTAGGGGCGTCTCTGCATCACTTGAAGGAGAAGCATTTTAGGAGACCTTGTCACGCAGTATTGTTAGAGACAGATGCATATGCAGATGTCTGGACTCATCATTGCCTTTACCACATCAGGTCTGCTGTGGGGGATTCACTGTCTACTGCACACTGGGATTTTTCTCTGGGGTCATGTAAGATTAAAGGAAATCTGGGCTACAAGGCTGTCCTGAGGACAGAGAAGCTGCATTTCTGAATAGAGATTTTTATAATTAGGGTACATTTATATACCTCTGGATGGGATAAAACAAAATTAGTAATAAAAGGTTAAAAGATTTTAAAATGTTGTGTGATTGTAATAAAATATAGATAGAAGCAGATTTAAGAAGTAGTTTGTGGCTTCTAGTCCTAAATACGATTCTCTTTTCTTTTACAGACAGTATTTTACATTATTTTACTCTTTCCATTAGCAATTCACTAAATTTAATGGATTTGAGTTCACTTAATATTCATCACTTTTGGTTACTCATATTTTAGCTTTTTTGATTAGTTATCACATTGGACTCTTGTAATTTTTAGGTGAATTTTTTTGGTTTCTATAAATCATAAATTTCAATTCCATATACCCTTTACACCTTTCAAAAGGTATCTTGTTCTTGAGTAAGCTGGGAAAATGCCTCATGAGCAATTTATCTGCTTTTGATTTAAAATGACACATATTCTTGTTTTGGAAAAACATTATTCTTTACCCTTTCAATATTCTCCACTACCAGTTGTACTATGTTTTTCATCCCTTCTGTTCCCTTTGTGCGCTCAATCTGAGTATATTTCTCATTTACTCATGTTGCTTGGGTATTTAAATTGTTGTGCCTCTGCAGTGTTTTGGGGATAAGACTTCTCCAAACGTTCATTATACAGTGTTTGTTAAATAACACCATTTGGGCAGGTTGGAGGAACCATCCCTTTAAGAACATATTTTTAAATGGTGCAGCAGATGTTTTCTCTCGCACAGTCATCCTTTATACCATAAAGGCCCCCAGCCCTGGCAGTACTACTCAGCTGCCTTCATTCTTAAAGTAATCACTTGGTTGGCATTTTTTAAATGTGATGATTAAATCATCCCCACAATGCTTAGGTAAGTCTTAAATCTGAAGAAAAAATAGCTCTTATGCAATAAATGGGGGCAAGAAGAGGAAGATTCAGGAAGGTAAGAAGTGCACATTGTGTCTTGTGTGGGTGGTAGTCCAGATTTTCCCCTACAGTGTTAGCTTCTATTTATAAACACAAAATGTGTCAGGTGATGTTTTTCCATATGCAGATAAATTCTACCTCTTCCTTTTAACCTAAACACTGTAAAAGTAACATTTACCACTAGAATGTATACAAGATAAACTTTCTGCTAATGCTGCTAAACAACTTTTAAGAAGTCAGATATGAGTCAGGTTGATTTTAAAATTTGATCAAACTATGAATCAGATTTGCAAAATAGGAAAACATTTTGAAGCATCTGGCTGTTCTTTTTTGTTTTCCTCAATGTCGCTGTAGTACTTAAACCTCCTTTTTATCTGTTGTTTGTGGGTGTCTTGTTTCCTTGGGGATTTGTTTTCTTTGTTGGTTTAAAAATATTTTTTTTCTCTTATGCTTATTTTATGGGAGCATATGATATAACAACTATAGATTAAAATTTCTCCAAATACCTCTAATATTTTGAATGTGAGATTGAGAGTTGCTCCATATTCATGCAGTTTGAATCCTTGCATAGACAAGGAAGAGAAACAACAGAAGTGAACCCAAAGAGAGTGGTACTCGAGCACCAATCTGCTATGGACTCGTTATAAATGCAAAATAATCCATCACAATGGCTTAAGAAAAAAAAATATCCCTGTGATTTCACATACGTGACCATGTGGAATGTTTTTAGGGTTTTGTTTTTAGGGTTGGGGTTGGTGATGAAAGTGGGAAGAGGTGACATATCAGAGCTTTACTTCTTTCTTCACTTTAATCACTTTTGCCTATTTGTGGACAGGTGATAATCAATGCCAGTGGCCTTTATTCTTTTTCTACCAATTCATCTGTTCTCTCCATCTTCTTTATTTTGTTTATTTTGTTTTGTTTTCCTCTTAGCTTCTCTCTTCTAGAACCGCCAGCCAGCATACACCTGAATTGGATGGTCATGCAAAGAAACTCGAAACGAATATTGCAAAACTAGAAACATTTAAGTGCCTGCCTTGTATTTCTCCAAACTCTTACCAAGCCTGTGACAAGACTGCATTTTCAGTTTTCCCTTTTTTTTCATCCATCCGTCATTCCTTATTCTTCACTTCGAGTCAGTGTTTTATGATACTCTGTTGGAGAACTAGTCTGGCATAATTCATCCCCACCATACCTTCTGTGTGCTCCTCTGGCTCTATGTGACTTTGAAGGTGACCATCCATTTTTTTTAAGCAGTATTCCTCAAAATATGTTTCAAGGACCACCTGAGTCAGAATTGTCTGTGGTGTTTGTCAAAAGGACAGGTATCTAAGCCCCTTTCTAGAACCACTGAATCAGCATCTCTCTTTCTGACTTTAGGATTTTAATTATGAGGTCCAGTTTAGAGCTGTGCTCCACAACCCAACAACACAGGGTAGCTTTTGAAAAATCAGAATGTGTCAATCCCATTGCCAAGTTTTTAATTTAAACAGCTTGGTCTGATTCTACCACGCAGCCTACGTTAACAACCAGAAATGAGCTATAGAACACAGAAGGAAAGAACAAAGGTTGGTGATGACAGAAGCATTACCTCAGTGAATTTATTAAAGTCCACAGTTTGATCCTTATTTATAAATTCAGAAAACAGATCTTTCTCTCAAGGGCATAATCACATTAACCACGATAATAGAGACTGAGCTATAAATAAGAATGCCAATTTTAGAATTATCATTGTCACTAGGAACAGCATAACCAAGGGCATTCTTGTCCTATAGGCAAGCATCTCCATGGGAAGAAAAATTATCATCAGAAGTTTGCTCCTTGAATTTGGAGTCAAATTCAGGGAAATTAGTTGAATAAAAGGAAAGACGCACTGAAGAATCACTGTGTGTCAGGAACTCTCCTAAAAATTTCACATGTATTATTTCATTTAATCCTTCTCAAAAACTCTTTTCAGTGGTATTATTAGCTCTGCTTTCTAGATGAAAAAAATACAGGAAATGAGAGGCTACATAACTTGCTCAATACGGCCGAGCTACCAAGTTGCAGAGCTTAAATTCTCCAGCTCTATGACTATGTTATTAGTGAAAGAAGAAAGAAGCTACTGCAGAACTTTAGAGTTGCTTGGGCCTTGCCATCTAAGGAGGCAATCAAGTAGGGTCAGAATAGTTTCTAGTTGGTGGAGAAGAAAGGAATGTGCAAACAACTGTTTGTGTGGATAGGATACTTTCAAGTCATGAGTAATTAGGCTGAGCAGCCATTGGGTGGATGAAGAGTGATGCCTTGGGCAGCCCCTGTGGTTTTTTTAACTGACCTCTCTATAGCTGTGATTAAGTGAAAGATCTACACAATCAGGCTCTGCTCCCCAAAAAATTTTTAAAATGTATCACAGCCCTATCAAAATAGCTAGTCATAATTAAAATAAAAACTACATTTTAATTTTATTTCAAAAATAAAACTAAATTATTAGGTTGGTGCAAAAGTAATTGTGGTTTAAAAGGTTAACAATAATTGCAAAAACCGCAATTACTTTTGCACCAAACTTAATAAAACAACTCCAGTATGAGAGATGACTAGTAACAAAATGTAAATAAACATGTTTGCTCTTCACATGTTATGGCTTACCTGATTTTGCATGTTTGGTGGAAAAAATAGTAATTTTCTACTGTGGTGAAAGTAACCACTGCATTACGCGATGCAAACTATCAAGCCAGCATATAATGAATGATACTTGTTTCACATGAGGATGATTACAGTGAATGAAGTTCATTTGCATAGATCTAATGATTCATGGAAAACTTTACAAGTTGTTAAGATTGGTGGGAAAAGTAACAGCCACACTGTTCTAGATTGCCATGCCTTTAAACAGACATAGCTTACAGACCTCAATTTATTTTCCAGAAGTCTGGAAAATAGGAGGCAAAAGTCTTTTGTCTCCTGCCTCTGAAAAGGACCAAGGTGTATATTATTGTGGGCTAGATCTGTTATACTAAACTCCATGTCGATGACCCCAGAAAACACTGACTGAGATTAACGCAAACCCATAAGATAAACACAAAGATTAACAACAAATACATGCTAATACTAAATTTGACATAGAATTGTTGCAAAACTAAAGACTTTATATGGTCAAAACTTGCATCAGTCTTTACCTAGTGATAGACTAAAAGGAAAATATGGCAGATCTCAGATGCAGAAATAGTATTTAACTGCTAACATCATTTTCGTTAGCAATACTTTAATGTTACTCTGGCCCTGTTAGATGCTGAGCTGACAACTGACTGATTTGCTCTAAGTTTTCATTAGAGAAGCCATCAGTCTATTGCAAGATGACATCCCAGCTACCCTGTTAACTCAGTGTGGGACTGGAAAAAGATGGACATGTCCATTCGTCCGTGTCTTTGTGAAGTCTGGACCACACAGAGTAGTTGGAGAAGCACAGCTCGCTTGTCCTCAGGGAACTTACATTCTACTTGGGAGATGCAATTACAACAAATAATTAGTGAAAGCACATGATATAAAGAAAGATCAAATTGTGTTGTTGTATGAAATATGAGAAATATGTAGAAATTCCAAGAAACAGGAAAGCTATAAGGAGGTATGTGACAATGTCTCAGTAGCTTTCTTGGATCACAGTTTAAGAACTGCATGAACAAGTGGGTATCACCATTAACTCCTGCCTGCAACACACCTCACATCCCTGCAAGGAAAGCCTACACAGTCCTCCCAAGTCTGTAGACTCATGTGCAGTGAAATAGATGAGCACGTAGCAGGAGAAAGGTTGGAGGCCTCAGGTCCTGGGGTCCACTGCAAGAGTTCATGCATTGTTCTCAGCTTTGTTTCTGGAAAGGAAATAGTAAAGAGAAAGGAGAATAATAGTTTTCAATTAATGTGTGTGCAGTGAAATACGGCTTGCAAAGACACATGGTATCTCATTTTTCCTCACAACAGCCCTGTAAATTAGCGGTTCCTTATTCCTTTACTCTCAGAATTGTGATTTGTCAAAGATCACACAGCTAGTAAGTAGCCCAGCAAGAACTTGAGTCCTATCTGGGTGCTCCCAAATTCTGAGTTGTTTGTGTACACCACAGTGTCTGAGTTATGACTCCTGACGGGAGAGATTCTCCTGCCTATAGGGAACTGGGGGAATGGAACAAAACAATAAATAAATAAAATGTGGCCTGTATTATGCATAGAGGTTGTAGTTTGGTCAGAATTTCCTCCACAGGGGATATTTAAGGAGTTTAACGTTTGCTCTCAGTTCTCACAAGATTTTACTAGGGTGAAGTAAAATCACCCTAGTAAACCTTTACAGTATGTGAAGGATCAATTTTCATTTTTTAAAGAAATCTGTGATCATACATTCTTTGTCTTAATCCTACATCAACTCAGAGAGAAATTTGGGGCCCAGGAGATAGATATATGAGTAGGTATAGCTATATATCTATAGATATAGATGTAGATGTATAGGTATAGATATACAGATATATACAAAATGGTTCAAGCTTTTAGAATCACCTGAAGTGCTTTTGAAAACACAGATTGCTGGGCCACTGTCCTACAATTTCTGATTTAGTAGGAGTGGGGGTGTGGGAGGGGAGGCCATAATTTGCATTTCTAACAAGCTCCCAAGTGCTGCTTCTGTTGGTGGTCCAGGTATCACACTTTTGAGAGCGATCAATATGACACGTAAGGCCCATGGTGAATTACACTGATTTTATTTAAAAAGTACATTATTTAAAAATAATACCTAACGAACCTTTAAAAAAGAAACGGGGCTCTGAATTGTTACCAAAGAGGGTGTGTTTAAATAGCTCATGAAATTCACCCTGTGCTGGGCCCAAGTGTGCCATTTCCGGTTGTTTAGTTTTATAAGACGCTGACAAACTGTTTTCCAGCTTGGATGTGTCATTTTATATTCCCTCCAACACGAACGATCAAATTTCTCTCTATCCTTACCAGCATTTGGTATTATCACTGTTTTATTTTAGCTGCTGTCGTAAGTGTTCTTTGAGGTGCAGCAGCATTCCGGGGGTCATTTGTGGCCCGCAAAGCATCCTTCTGAAAAGCAAGCCTAGTTTTGATAAGTATGCCTGGATGTATTTACGAAATGGGTGCTATGTGCCTATTTTATGTAAAAGACGACCATGATGTTCTTTCCATCCTGGTCTCCTAACAGCCAGTGTTGGCAAACCTTGCACATCTAGAGAACTTAGAAGAATGTGTCCTCGGGCAGTGGTTTCAGTCAGGTGCAGGGAACACTTTTAAATTACCTATCCTGGGAATCAAGATTCTGAGTCAGTAGATCGGAAGTGGATCTTTAGAATGTCATCTTTTATAGCTTCCCGGGTGAGGCTAGCATTTGAGGACTGTGGTACAGCATCCGTGCACAGGACCCTGGAGTTGCCAGTGCTATGCCCCTGCCATTTCCTTTCTAGGTCACCCTTGTTTTTAAACACTTAATAACATGGCCCAGATTTTCTGTCTAGATCAGAACTAGAACTTGTTCTGCCCTGTCTGAGGCAGCGTATTCCCATTCATCAAGCCTTCTTGAGTAACATCACAGAGGCAGAAGATGGTGTCAGCTTGGCGGTAACAACAATAACAACAGTATAGAAGCCATCACTTATTGAACATTCAGTATGTGACGGATGAGTTCTTAGTGTTTTGCCTGGATTTTCTGAACTATAGACTTCTATTTACAACTGCTTAGTTAATATTTCAAACAGAACTCTTGATAACTCTCTTCCCTGAGATAGGCTTCTAACCCAATTTTCCCTCATCTCAGTGGGTTCTCAGCCGACAGCTCAGCCTAGGTGTGAGTCTTATCGCCTATTTCTCCTGACACCCCCATGTCCAATCCAGCAGTAAATTCTGTCAGCTCTCAAAATATGCCCTGTTCTAACCATGTCTTACCTGCTCCAACAAAAGCCCTTTAATCCAAGTCACTATTATTATTTTTTTCTATATTTGGTAGCTGGATGACTGGGCTACCTACTTCTACTCTTACTTCTCATGGCTATTCTTTCAGAGATGAAGCAACAATGATTGTATAAAAGTGCAAATCAGAGATGTCATTCATCCATTAGCCTAAAACCTTCAGTCTCTTCCCGTCACACTTAAGTTAAATATCAGTGTCCTTACCAAGTATCATCTATAAATTCTACATGATATGATTAGTCTCTGTCTCCAGTCTCATCTCATATCACTCTATTCATTGTCCTCCTTCCCTCTGCTTCACTCCTGTTACCTGAAGAAGCCAAACTTTTGCCCCCCTCAAGGCCTTTGCACTTACTGCACCCCCCTACCTGGACCATTCTTCTCCCAGAGCCTCACATGGCTCACTCTCTCACTTCATACAGGTCTCTGTTCAAATATCATTCTCAGTAAGGCCTTCCTTGCCCATTCTGTCTAAAATAGCAGCCCTGTCAATCCCTCTACCCTTTTCCTGCTTCACCTTTCTTCATAGCCTTTGTGACTACCTAAGATTGTAGCATGTATTTATTTGGTTGTTTGTTTCTTTCCCCCACTAGAATGTAAACTCTGTGAGGGAAGGGAATCTGTCCGTGTCGTGTTCACCTTTGTATCCCTAGCATTTGCCAAATAGTCAGTTCTCATTAAGTATTTGTTGAATGAATGAATGATGAATGAATGAATGAATGAATATACACAGCACTTGTTACCCTATGGTTTCTCCTGTAGCAAAGCCTTTGATTCTTGTCCCTCAGAGATACGTTAGAATTCCTATAAATTTAGGTGACACATGTCCTGATCTCTGTCAATTATTTTATTCATGATCTTGTTTGCCTTTTGTTTCTGCTCTTTAATATTTATAAAGAACAGAGCCATTCTTAGATCAGTTAGTTGTTGAAATGCTTTGCTATTATCCCTCCATTCTGGCTTTGCCTCCTGTCCTTTGCTTCAGCACCTTCAGATTTATACTGAAAGAGAGCTATAAAGAGGGGATAGCACATCGGGTTATCAGTGCCCCCGTAGACAGGGAAATACTTCATGCACACTTATTGTCTCTCCCAGACCTTTATACAAGTATGTGACAGGGTAACGTGCCCTTGCATGCGACTATAAAAATGCTCACTCTGGGACAAGCAGGACAGTATTCTTTCTTACTTCTCACGTTAAAAATGTGTAGATGGATGATTTTCCTCCCCTTTTCCTGCGTGGCTTCCTTGTCTATTATGAGCCATTTTATATAGGAAGTTTTGCATGTGTTCTTTGTTCACTGGTGCCTGAAATACTGGTGTAATTCTGCCCTCTTTTTATTCATGTTAGGAGCATTTGTTTAATGACACATGAGAGCCAACAAGTGTGGTCAAGTGCAAACAGACCCATATGCAGGTTGGGTGGAAGGGCGCCTTGCGGGAAGCTAGCTCTCACCACAGTGCACCCACACATAGATCCTTGGAAGGCTGGCAGCGCTGCTGAAGTAGAATGGACCAGCTTGCCAGTGGGCACTTCGCCATCAGAGCAGATGGGCCCAAGCAGGGGCAGGCAGTAGAGCACGCATGTCCTTTCTGGCCACATGCATATTTATCGTTTGTGTCTTTAATTTACAGAAGACAAATTCTGGAACAGAAAGACTAAGTTTACAAAATAAGAGTCAGGAAGAATGAACTTTTAGGCCTTAATTAAAACATTCAAGCAAAGAAATCAACGTTTTGATCTCATTTAGTAAAGCCCATAGAGTAACTTTTTACAGATCCTCTTCAATCCCAAGTCCCTCTTCACTGAAGGGGATGCCTTGTTTTATGCCAGCAGTTTTTCACTTGCAAACTCACAATGTAGCCTAAACTTAAAAAAAAAAAAAAAAAAAAAAAAAAAAAAAAAAAAAAAAATCACTGCCTGCATTGAATTAATTTTATGACCAAATACTATATGTGAAAATATTCTTATAATTATTTCCAAAACTATTTTTCTCTTTTTTAGAATTTTCCTGTTTTGATAAAACAAGGGCTAAATTTGTTTTCTTTTCCTGCTAACTTCAGAAGATGACTATATGGTGAGAGAACTGAAAGTGCAACATAAGCAAAAATATTTACATGTTGAAAATCTACTTTAGTATTACCCATGTAGTGTCCTATTTGCTCAAGTGGAAAACTTGAAAAGGAAAAATAATTATGATTAGTAAAAAATCTACAAATTACCTTAGATACTTTATAAGCATTATATCCATCTAAATAGAAAACAAAAACAAAATCACCTCTCACAGATCCTATGTAAAATTCATGGGCATGTTATAACAATAATGCTTCACATTTATATAGTGCCTTAAACTTCCCACGTAGTTTTAACATATATTATCTCCCTTGAGCCTCTTAATAACCTTGTGAGGTAAGTAAGCTAGGTCTGTTAGTCTTTCTTTGCAGTTGAGAAAATTTGGGATTATGCAGATAAAATGACTCAAGCTCAAACTTCAAGATCATTTGTCCTTTATCATTGTAACTTTAGTTTGGGGGCTAACATACAATGACAAAATATCTAGTGATAGCTTCTAAATTATCATACTATTTACAATCTTGCTTTCCATTTTTTATTTTATTAATGAAATCTGGCAATAGAGATGTAAAGGGAACTTTTATGTTTTCAAGTGTCTTGGCCAAAATCAACCAGCATTTTGGGGCTGCTAGTAGACTTCTACGTATTTTTTGATAACACTCTCATCTTTTCTAGCTTTGAGTAGATTAGAGTTGCCTAGCATGTGTTAAATTTTTGAATAACATGCTGACGGTTGTTCCTGGTCTTTGGTTTACTGTATTCTCTATTAATTCCTTATAGAGATATTAAAACAATATCACTGTTCTAGAGAACTGTGGGTTGAGCCATATGGTGCTTTTGTTATTTACAGCTCAAATTATGACCTTTATGTAAAATAACAGCAATAAGTAGAACTCTGTAGTAAATTGTTGAGCTCTGTGGATACGTTGTATGAAAATATTCTTATAAAAATATAAATTTTTATTTTGTACTACTGTACCTAACTTTGTGATTTTTTTTACCAACTGGAAATCCTATGTTCTTATTTTGACATGCTACAAAAAAACATGCCATAATTACTGTTTACATTTACCATTAAAAATTATAGATTTTTGCTTTTGTATCTGAAGCTGATCATGCAATTTTCCAGTCTTGAAAACCAATCAAAAATCTTTTGAAAGTCAGCTCACTTTAAGAAACCTAGGAAACCACTCTCTTCATGAAGTTTGGTAGGATATCATCTGACTCCTATTATAAATAGCCTGTTTAAAGAGATAGCAGTAAGATAAATGACAAACAGTTTTCCAAGTAATTGATATCCGTTACCGGATTTGGACAGAGCAGAATTATTTTGTATGGTGGCTGGTGCTCTGGTATGCAAAGATAGTGTGTCTTTTCAAGTCTCAGTGGCTTGCAGAAAAATTATACTTTTTTTAAGACTTTGTAGAGACATGAGAGTATTGTTTGAAGGTTTATACATTTCTCAGAATCTAAAAGAAAAACATTCCAGGAAGCTGTCACAGCTTGGCCATTTGTGTCTGATAGAGGACTAAATTTAATCACTTATGCAGAAAGCCTAGCACTCAAAAGCAAGTGAGTTTGGGGCATGCTGGAGTATGTAATAGATGAATTACAGCATGGATTGGATGACAGCTAAATTTCTAAAACCCACTAATTCCTTAATTCTGCCTTGGGGTCATCAAAAGGGGAACAATTAAATTCAACACGTATCCAAAGTGATACATTTTTGAAAGAAATCAGATTTGATGTCAGTTTTGTAGTCCATGTGGAAGTAACTGTTCTTAAGGGTACTGAGATGGAGTTTTTTGTTGGTCAACCCTCAAAGTGTGCATGAATCCCCAAAGAACAATGAGCAAAGTAGAAATGAATAACTATTCTACTCTCTAAGGCATCAGAGTGTCCAGTGGTGCAATCAGGGCTGCAGCATTCACCTCTGCCCAACCCCTAAAACATGGGAAAATACAAACAACCGGGGCAGAGCTGTCATTCCTTTGCTACCATTCCTTTCTCCGCAGCTCTCAGTCTTCCATCTCATACTCCACTTCCTCTAACTTTCTGTCTTTTCTCCACCTCAGTTATTCTTTTTGCCCTTTGCTGCTCTTGCAGCAACTCCTGTCTGACTCCTGGAGTTCATCAGTGCCTACCTTACACTATTCTGAGTATCACCTATCCCTGCTCGAGACAGTGTTTAAACTTTTGGTTCATAAGTTTTGAAAAAGCATTGTAAGACCAGGGGTTCTTCTTCATTCTTCAGACCTTTTGTTGAAGGAGGGCATATTCAGAAATCAAATTGTTCCATCAGTAGGCTGTTCTGCTTTTCAAAGAAAACAACTCTGACACACAGTGGTCGAAGTAGAAATAAATAATCACTCCACAGTTTTAGTGATCCAGAAAGAGCCAATAGGTTTTAGTGGAAACCAAAGAGAATGTGATCTATAATTCCTATGGGATTATTGGGAAATAATGAGAACAAAAAGGCAATAGATGAACTAACAAGATATTTCCAAGAAGTCTGAATTATCCATACATCTATGCCCTCATTCATGTGTTGGTTCTTCTTGTGACAAGGTTAATATCATTTCCACCTCACAATACTGAAGTTGGGCTCAACCCAGTGCTCTTTTTTGCAGGTTTCTCAGTGTTGTGGGATTATGATGGTTGGTACATCCTTGAACTCAGCACTCCTCAGGAACACTGAGGCATGCTTTATCAGGATGTCTGCTGGTAAATGATATGGCTGGTGATACATGATAAAATAACATGACAACACAGGTTTTGGTTAGAAACCAAAGATCTATTATTCACCTGGGCTTTTGCTGTTAGGGTCTTGAGAGGTTAGCAAAATTTCATAAAATTTTGTTTTACATGCAAGAACCGGAACACTTAAAGAGCAATTGTTGTGACATAACAGCTTTTGTCTTTTGTCTTCTTGAGTATGCTATCCTTCCACTCTCTAAGCTAAGATTTATTGATTTAAAAATATGGTGAATGTCTAACACTCTTAGACGGAAGTACAATGTCATGGTTTGGAGCAGGGACTCAAGACCCTCATAGACTGAGCTCAGATCCTAACATCTAACCCTTCCTGGTTGTGTACTCTTGGGAAACTAGCTTTGACATTGTCATCTGTGAAAATGGGTATAATAATGGTACCTATATCATAGGGTTATGATGACTATATGATGACTATATGCATAGTGACTGGATGTAAAATACTGAAAAACAATGCTTGGCACATATGTAGCATTCTCTAAGTATTAGCTATTATTATTAAAATTAACCAATAAAAGAAAGCTGCTACATCCTTATATTTAAATCATCACAGAAATATTAATTCTAATAGTAGGAATATGTAAAATTAGAGTTTTGTGGAACTGCCCTTCATAGAGTTAACTCAATTCTATGCAAACATTGTCTGACCATCCCTAGCATAAGAAGTTAGCCCTAGCATCCCTAAGTAGAAGGGTCTACTTAGTTAAGGATATGCAATTTTAGTTTTCCCATTCTTGAAAGTTTGATGTTTTCTCAATGAGCAAGAGAAAAGAAGCCATTTCTGTAGAGGCAGTTTCTTTTCTTTGGTTACGTTTTTCATTTAAAGTTGGAACATCATCTTTCAAGTGTGTGTGGTTTTCATCTGCAAGAGGCACTGGGATGATCTATTGATTCCACTAATAAGGAACAGACACTGAAATCTCAAGCAGGATTTCATGAAAGGCTCTGCTTGCTTTTCCTGTTATTTTTCTGAGGCTTACTACTTTAAAGTGTTTGGCCATCATTTTTTTTCTTCTCTTCTCTCTCTATATCTGTCCTTTCTGTAACACTTCCCATATATTGTGTTTCCCGCAAAATAAGACCTAGACGGACCATTAGCTCTAGTGCGTCTTTTGGAGCAAAAATTAATATAAGACCCGGTCTTATTTGAACATAAGACCGGGTCTTATGTAATATAATATAATATAATATAATATAATATAATATAATATAATATAATATAATATAATATAATACCGGGTCTTATATTAATTTTTGCTCCGAAAGATGCATTAGAGCTGATGGTCTGGCTAGGTCTTATTTTTGGGGAAACACGGTATATAAACACATGGATATATACATACATGGAAATGTGGTGTGTGTGTGTGTGTGCGCGCGCGCGCGCGCACGCACGTGCACTTCTGTTGCCATACTTGGATCTAGTAGGTAAGTTCTTTTAGGTAAATTCTTTCTGCTAAAGGAGTGCAGTAGTAAGACTGATTAGATAGGAACTCAAAAGATCGTTTAGTCAAATTATTTTATTTCAAGTAATACTTCCCATAAACCAAGGAGAATTGTCTACTTATCAAGAATTAGATTTCTTATCTTCCTTTAGTCCCATACAAAAGGGAATTTTTTGTGGTTCGCCAGATGCTGCCAATAGTTAATAAAGAATGACATTTTAATAGTAGACATTCCAGATATAGATAGAAACCTCAGTGAAACAAGACAATGTTTCATTTTGTTTTTATTCAAGGCCCTGTGCTTCCTACAAAAAAAAAAAAAAAGTGAAATCATTTAAGTGGTGAAATAAATCTGTATTTAGAGTGAAGACACATTGTTACTAGTTTAAATTCTCCAGTTTTGCGACTTGTATATTTGATCTACCATTTTCTAAAGTTATTTTTGCTCTACAGAACAAAAATAAAAGCCTGGAAAAGTAATTCTGTAGAGTCAAGTGCCTAGTCCAAGGTCAAAGAAAATCATTGGTGAGTCAGAGATTGTAACACCCAATTTTCAGTTATTAAACTGTTACCGAGATCACTAAGCCATAATAAATGAGTCCAGATACTGCAGTTAAAATTCCAAACATTGATTGTGCCTCTATCAAGCTCAACAAAGTCACCTATTTGGGGAAATTCTCTGTGAATTTCTCCCTGAAGTGGAGTTACAAATAGAACCCTATTGTCCATTGAAAGTGCTTTTATGCCCAGACTTTAGCAGAGCATTTGCAAGATGAGTGTTTTCTCTTTTTGGAGTATACAAGACTGTTAATATACTTCCTACTGTGATTGATTTATTATTTAATTCTATTTTTATTTCCTCTTCTAGTGAGTAAGAGTCTTTATGCTTCTGTCTTAAAAATCCATCTGTTTCTAATACATCGTTGCTATGAAGGCATCCCTTGAAACTTGGATTTCCTCTACAACTATCATGCATTGGACAAGACCTTGAAATTAGACAGTTGACTGAGCTCAGGGAACTTCTGCCAAATGTATTAGCATTGATTGTCAAAATTTGAACTGAAGAACACCGTTAACTTCATAGCTTGAAGTTTGTTCTGTTAAAAATTCCAGAATTGCCCGACCAGCTGGCAGTGCCTACTCCAAACAGATGAACAGTCATGGATTATCCTTATCAGCTCATACAACAGGGTGTAGCTACAAAACAGAACATGGGAGTTGTAGTAAAAACAATAGTCATAAAGATAGTGCCCTGTTAATTTCACCATCAGAAGCACCAAATATATTCATAGATTCTTTCTGATTTAAATAAAGCTAAGTAAATAATGATTTATCCTCTGAATAACTGAGAGAGTTTTAGGCTGAATACTTTCTAAAAGGAAAGGACCACCAAAGAACTAATGCATTGGTGCCATGTTCCATAAGGAGTTCAGCCTTCCTGGGTGCAGCACCCACTACATTGTCTGGGAAAGAAACACCTTTCCATCATCAGGCTCTGAAACCACCAATTGTGTAAGTTCTTCTATATTTCAAACATGAGCCTATATTTTCCTTGAAAAGTTAGAAAATAGAGAATAAGACTCAAACTGAAACCAATGGTTGAAAGTTGAGGGTCATTTTAATGAATTGCCTTATTGGATGCAATAAGTGGATGATGCCTGTGGCAGAATTTATGTTGTCACACCCAGTACCTAATCCCAACCCTCCTCACTTGCCTGCACCTACTCTATAGATTGTAAATATCACAGATTGTCTTTTCTATTCTCCCTTGTATTGTAAATATGGGTGACAGTGTGACACAGTTCTAACCACTGAGAGATTGTCCACTGCTCCCATCCCTTTCATCCTGCTTTGATCAACAGCAGAATTAGTGGAGCTTCTGCAGCCATTGTGCCACCACGAGGAAAAAAACCTAAAGAATCTGAGAGATATTTATGTCCAACATGTTGAACAACTAAACACATACTAGTGACTGCCTGTTTCTAGAATCCTTGATATCTGAAATTTTAGCTCTCGATAGATAGATAGATAGATAGATAGATAGATAGATAGATAGATAGATAGATAGATAGATATGCCTTCTGTCCTTTATCCTATTAAATATCTTGGTATAACTTCATCATCAGAAGTACTGATTCATTCATTATTCATTAAGTTCTAACATATGACTGAAGTCAGCATACAATATGGCAAGGTAAAATGAATTTTTAATGATGAGAAATATAAGGCAAAGAGAATATAATTGTCGAAAAGTAAAATAAAGCCAAAAGAACACAAAAATATGCTTTTGAAAGTTTAGGTATATTTTTAGAGATTAGACAAAAATTTGGCACAAGTTCTTCAGTATCCAGTGAAAAGGGAACACATGATGAATTATACAATTTTCAGTGTCCATACAAGAAAAACAAACCGGTTGCTTAGCAGAAGGCCAACTGCCACTGATTAGGAAATGATAGAGACATTTTCCCCAAGGGAAGTCACAAAGTGGCCATTGTATACTGTGAAGAAAAAAATCTTCAACTGTTTTCATACAGTTACATATTTTATAGTTTTTTTTTTCTTGGACTGTCTCTTAATATAAGCTGATGTTATCACGCCAAATTTCACTTTAACAAAAACAACTTTATAATTCGCCAGTCTGATGCAATATAAATTCATGATTCTCTGAAAGTCTGGTTTAATCCAGGGTAGAACTAGGAGTATTTAGAAAAAAAAAATGGAATGTGAGAATGAGCTACAGAAAGTCCTTCTTCAGTGGTTTCTCTCAATCAAAGTTTTGGTAACTATCAAGAAACAGTAAGTCACGAAATATCTTTCATAAATGAAATTATGAGGCCTTTTCTGGAGTCTCTGAGAAGATAGCTATGATAGCATGTTTCTTTCACACTATGAGATGATGAAGGAAGACAGGAGCTGTGTACATCAGTCTAAGCCACTTTATCCTTGAGAAAATATTTGATGGTGCTATTTGGTACTCTCAATAATGGTGGGTGCAGAGCGAACTAGTCCGCCAGCCCACTTTTTTCCGGGGCAGAGCAAACTCCCACCATGATCGGTCAAAGCCTGATGCTCCAAATGAGGATGTGAACATCTTCATCAAGTCTAATTTATCCTAATTTGGAACTTTAAAGAATGATGACATTTTAATCAAAATATTAAGTCTTTTAAATGGACCATTTACTCTTAGTCCTCTTGTGTTCATGCTCCATCAATCTAGGTACTTTTCTCTTTCAAGAAAAATGAAATCATGAAGAAATTCTGTTGTATTCATCACTTGGAAATCTGTCTGCAATATATTTTATGGTTTCTTCTCACAAATATCCCTTCTTTTCTTCAATTGCCCTTTCTCTGTTTCCATCCAAACCCCCAATCTCTGCTTTTTATTTTATTATCATACATGGAAAAGCAAAATTAATAATTCTATACTACCACTACTAATAATAATAGCTGAATTATTGTGGACTTATTAGATGCCAAAATCTTTGCTAAGCACTTTCACATATTTTATGGCACTTAACCCATGTAACAATGCTATAAAGAAGATGACTATTTTTATCCTAATTTTACCAATAGAGAAAACTTTTGGAAGTCACACTAATTGGCCAAAATTCAAACCCAACCTATCTGATCCAGTGCCCCCACTCTTTAACCTCTCTGTTCTCCTCTTTCTAGAAGTCCCCCTGACAGTCAAAGTAAAGAACAAAAGTTCTTTGTCATCGTTAACCAAGGAATCATCAGGGAATGCCTTCTCCTCATATGTCAGCATCCTGTATCTTCTTCCCCACTCGCCTTCCACCTCTGCTGTATCCAGAGTATGTCCAATTGGAGGTTTCTGTGCAATCTCAAAATAGCTGTAACTTGGATAATTTGTTTTCTTAATGCTTTAAAATTATAAGGGCTTCTGGAAATTCACTGATGTGAGGTAGAGGTTATCACATAGTCACATAGTTTCAAGAGGTTAGTCTGGATGGGAACATGGTATTAAAAGTGAAAAACACAAGAGGAACACAGTTTTGCTGGAAATCTCTACCTCAGCTTATGAATTGTGTGTTCAACTCTGAGCTAAATTTTTAATGCTAGTTGGCGACATCAAGACCTAACACTAGTGAGATAAGCAGAGGCTTGACGGTCAGGAGATGAGTGTTCCAGTCTAGCACTCACCAGCTGTCTGTGTGACTTTAAGCCAGAGATTGTTTCCTCATCTCTCTCGTAGAAACATTCATAATTCTGCTAGGATTCCCCATTGCATTATCGTTAGAAATCATCATAAAATAAGCCCTTTTTTTCTTGTGAGAGTTTAAAACTATGCTATAAGTAAATGATAAAAGTATTTTGTTCTCCTTTTGCCTTTCATTTGCACATTAAATATCTAGTTTATAATACTTTCTGTTTTGGGTTTTTTTTTACTATCACTTCATTCATTGGGCTATATTTTATGTAAATTATTCAACTGCAAATGCAAACACAAAATGTTTAATAATTAAAACTTTGTAATCTGAAGGTACAAAGCCATTTGAATACCTCAATTAGCTTCAGTTCAGTTTTTGAATTAATCTTAAATTCATTCATTGTACTCTGTCCAATCAGGTAAGAATTCTAAACCATTTCTGATTTTGGATTTCAAGAATTTAAAAAAGTAACTGAAAAGACCTGATTCAAAGAAACATAATACTTTGTTTCCACATGATTTTTAAATACCCAAAATGGAAGTTTTTTCTTCCTTCCTATGAAAAATTCTCCTCCTCTGAGTTGAAATGAACATGAAAATCTTCAGCCAAGAGGCTAAATCTTTTGAATAAAGGACCTTTCAGGGAAATGCCCGAAGATCATGAAGAATAAAAATGCCTTCTCAACCGTTTAATTTAATTTAATTCAACAAGCATTTACTGAACACCTCCTAGGTGTCGGATATTGTAAAAGCCCCTCTGGGAAATGGAAACATGAATGAGATATGGCACCTGCCTTCTATTAGCACGCAATCCAGTGGAAGAAAAAGACCCATGTGTGGTTCCTCTGAAACAGGGCAGCCTGGGATAAGCATTAAATGGAAGCAGGAAGAGATGTAAGGGAGGAGGACAAACATAGATTAATTCTGATTAGGGCATTTTATTAATAGCAGGCTTCGCTGAGGAGGTGGGGTCATTTAAACTGTTCCTTGAAAATGATAAAGAAATGGCCATTCTAGGCTGAGAGAACTAAAATGAAGAAATGAAAAAAAAGTGTTGGTACTCGGGCTCTTTGGAGGAACTAATAAAAAGACAAGTTGACTGTGTGAGAAGCTCACTCAGTTCATGCTGCTTAATAGAGGGCTCAAATGCCAGGCTACAACTGCAGAATTTGGAATCCGCCCTATGTAATAGGAAACAGTTGAAGATTTTTTTTTTTTAAAACTGTTAACACTGAAAGGAAGTCTTTGTTTATATGCCCATCTCCTAGTCCATATTGCTGTCCCTTTCCTAATGTCATAGAACCTTATGCATACCACCAAAAATAGTGTGTATCACTCTGTGTTAAAATTGCCTACTCACTTAGCTATGGCTCTACTAGGCTGTAAGCCCTTTGAGAGTGGGACCTGTCTATTTTTGTATCGGCATCTAGCTAGTACAGTAGAAGGCAAATGATTTTTACTTTATATACAGTATATTCATAGAATGAACACTTTAAAAACACATTAAAAAAGTTGGAAGCCATGTGGTCAGGGTTGTATATTAGGAAGAGAAATCTGGTGACTATTCATAGGATAGATTAGAAGGTGGAGAGTAGTTGGACACAGAGAGCTTTTGCAGCTTTCTTGGAAGGAAAAAACAAGGGCCTGAAGCAGGATATTGAGAATGCAATTTGGAAAAGATTTGGTGACTTACTGAGTTTGAAACTAAAAGAGAGGGAATAGAGTGAATGACTATTTCTTTGAGTTTTCTAGCTTATGTAACAAGGAACTTACTATGCCATTAACTACCCTGTTTCTCCGAAAATAAGACCTAGCCGGACAATCAGCTCTAATGCATCTTTTGGAGCAAAAATTAATATGAGACCCAGTATTATATTATATTATATTGTATTGCATTGTATTGTATTGTATCGTGTTGTATTGTATTATAAGACCCAGTCTTATAGTAAATTAAGACTGGGTATTATATTATATTATTATATTATATTACATTACATTACATTACATTACATTATATTATATTAAAGACCTGGTCTTATATTATAGTAAAATAAGACCGGGTCTTATATTAATTTTTGCTCCAAAAGATGCATTAGAGTTGATTGTCCGGCTAGGTCTTATTTTCAGAGAAACACGGTAGATAGAGAATAGAAGGAGCAGATTTTGGGAACACATGTGGGTGAGGGAGAGGATGAATTCTGTTTCGGATATGGTCAATCTGATGCTTACCACATCAATGGCTACTGTAGTATTAAGTTTCTGTCACTTATAGAACCTGAAATCAAAGATAAGCAATAGAATTTAACCATCAAAATAATTGTTTATTTACTTGCAACATACCAGGTGCTTTTCAGAGCACTTTATATGTGTATAAATGCATGTAATGCTTAAATAATCCAATAACTTGAGTATTATTATTACCCACCTTTTACAGACGAGGTCATGAGGCCAGCAGAAGTTACATAATTTGCCCAAGTTCATGCAACAGCTAAGTGTTAGAGCCAAGATTAAAATCCACAGAGACTAACCCAGGGGGTTGAGCACTTCACCCCTCTATACCATAATGCAGGAATGCAGGATATTTTTGTTGAAATTATGTAGAAGACTTCAGGAGATGAGCAAAATGGTAGGTTTCTGTTCTCCCAAAATCCGGCTGTCAAAAATAGGTTCACAATTTCATTGATCAAAATGCACCCAGTGGGAAATGATGATGCCTGCCAAGTGTAATGGCCCCTGTGTCTGCCGTCTTCCACACTGATTAAGTATCAGCAATTAGCCTCTGCTAAGTCTCCTTAGTAGACTTATGTGTGTCACTGGGACCAAAGGGCAGCCATCCACCAATAAGAATGGCTCAAACAGCCTTTTATTACAGCTCTCTGTATGAAGATCTTCAAGGACATGAGTGGATGTCTTGTAATTTAGTGACTCATTTGCAGCATACATTTTTTTTTTTTTAAATTCAGTCCTTTCTCAAGGGAAAAAATATAGGCAGAAATTATTGTAGTAAAAGAGAAAAATAAATCTGAAAATGTATGTGATATATGCCCCAGCCATAAAAGAAACAAAATATACAACAGCTGTAAGCGATGTCAGAGGGGTAGTAGATGGAGGAGGGGGTTTATCACTTTGTGAGGGATATAAATGGTAAATGTCTAACTATTACATTGTTTTGTACACCTGAAACTAATAAAAATAAATAAAATAAAATAATGTATGGAGAAGGATATAGCAATCAAAAAGAAGAAAAGAAACAAAATATATATTCACTATGTAAATATCTGAGTCTCTTCTGGATATTATATTAAAAGATCTTGATGAAGGTACTTTATAGTACAGATGAAAATCTGAGGTTCTAAATATAAGCCAGTGCTTTAGCTTTTCTGTGTTCCTTAAATTTGGTAAGACATTTTTGCTTGGACTTTGCAGGAACAATTTAAATGGCTTTGAAAAACGAATGAATTTTAAAGAGAATAAAGATTTGCTTATCAGTCTTCTAAGACCTTAACCATTTGAAACTCAGTTTCCTTAGCACAGAGTGGGAACAGAAGGGACTTCAAAAATATATCCTCTATTAGTAAACTCATTAAATAATGCTGGAAGAAGATATTTTTCTTATGGAGAAAGGCTTCAAATATAAGGCATTGTTGAGTCATAACAGTTTATGCCCTAGCTAAAGAAGCGAACTAGATGGAAGCCATATCAGTTCAATACTTTCCTTGCCATTACAGCCAGAATAATAAGATTTGTTAAATATATTTACGCATAAGTGCTAGGAAAAAAAATATTATCCCTTCTAAGGGTATTTGAATATTAGAAGAGGGCCAAGAATGAATGAATTACTTCCCTTCCTCGCTCCTTCCTCCTTGTGAATATTTGAGCACCTCTTAGATTCAGATACTGGTGCTAGCCTTGGGGATACAACAATGATCAAAATCAGTTATGTTGCCATCTTCTCCCCTCTTCCCCACCCAAATTTACGTTCTTGCTAACATGCTTCAGGAAGTGGAATTTTACCTATCTCCAATGACAGATGCTTTTGACTGAGGTTTTCCTAATACCCCTCACATTGTAACCGTTTATAAGCAACAAGTATTTTATGTAAGGCAGTATGCAACAATGATCTGGCTTTTATTTTAATCTAAAGCACCCAATAGGCGAAAGCTCTCCCAATTATCCCAGTAATTAACTATCCATAATTAAAAGGGAAAGTGAAAATAATGGTAATTGACTTTCATATCAGGTATGGCAAAATAATTTGTGGGGTTGCATATGTCAGTGTTTCCAGAATTGACTTTTCCATTTCCTTCCTGTATCCTTTTATTCTCAAACGTCTTTCATCATTTTCATCTTGACTACAAGCAAACCTTAAGGGCTAAAGATTAAATATTTCTGGTCCCCAAATCAATCACTGAAAGGACTGCCAGCTTCGGAATTAATTGCTTGCCCAGTGCCTTTTGGTTTTCTCCGTTTCACCTACTCTGATTCCCTTTCTTAATTAATGAGAACAGCATGTGTTCTAAAAAGATTACCTGAAGAGTTGTCATGTCCAGTTTTTAAGTTTGATCTGTGGCCGGCTGCTGACTAGCAGTTGATATTTGTCATAACCCTTAAGTTCTCAGTGTCTTCATGAGTTAAATGAAGAGTTTGCTGTAGGTAACTCTGAATTTGCTTCCAGCTTTAAATTGCTCATTTTTCGTTTTTCTGGAATCAGGCAAAAACCAACCTCACTGAACCCCATCCCTCATCTTTTCCAGTTAAGTGGTTAGTCTGACCTCTGATCGAGTAACTCCAATTCTTAAGCCTATCAAACCGAAAACCCCTCTTTAAAACAAATATTCTTTCATTCCTTATACTCCCCTGAAATAAAATTTGTAGATGATGCAACCATATTTACACACGAAGACAGAATATCAATGTAATCCTCTAAGTGAAACATAAATGAGAAATTAAAGGGAAACCATTTAGAATACAATAATATATAATTCAACATGTAAGTGCTCAGATCTCACTACATAAAAAATCATGGTGAAATATTAGATGCTTGCACCATGGAGGTGACAGCTACAAGCACAGAATGTGACACTTCTATGTTAATATAGAGGTTTTGTATTGATGACTCTAATAGTGCTTAGTGGCTTTGCTGTTGATCATATGATTTTCCAGAATGGTGAACAAGACTTGATAAATTTCCAAAAAAAGTACAAACTTCCCTCATATCCTATGGTAACTAGGTTTTGCTTTGTTGTTTTTTTTTTTTTGTTTTTTTTGTTTTTTTTTTAGGTTATAGGCTCAGAAAATGGTAAATAGTTTTTTCACTTACATGTCCCCAGCGACAGTTAGAGGTTTTGAAAGATTGAGGCAACTCTTCTTGTGAAAAAGTAAACCAAGTATATACGGGACATCAAGTATCCTTGGTCTCTGCTTACCACACAGTAAGAATGCATTACCACACTGGAATGGATGAATAGATGCACCATTTTTCTTCATATTAGAGCAAAATATTTATTTGGTTTAAAGTATTTTCATGATAGTGAGCTGCATGTTTATTTTACTTGAGTTCTTATATTGGTTTGCTTTGAGCCATCTAAGTAGACAGAAATTTGGTCTAGCTTTTGAGCTCTGACGTCCTCCATAACATATTAGAAGATCAAAAATATTTGATGATTGCAGGAAAGAAGGAGGGGGGGAATGGAATATATTTTCCAGCTTTTATATATGTGCCCTTTTAAGACAAAGGTAAACAACAACAAAAAGAATTTTAATTACAATGGAATGGACTAAAATACTATCATTTATAAACAAAAGGGAATATGGAAAGACAAATATATAGTAATATAGCATTGAGAAAGACATATTGAGAATGGTTGGGACACAGTACACATGTTGTGGAAAAGTAAAACATAAAATAATTTTTTTTCTTAATGAAAGAGTAAAATAGAAATTTCTGCAGGTACGCGTATGTCCCTTCAGCGTTAATCATAACTACTAACACTTACAGTGTTTACTATGTGCCAGACACTGTTGTACGTACTTTACACATATTAATTTATTTCATCTTCACAACAGCCCCATTTTACAGATAAAAAATTGAGGTACAAAGATGGTTAGTACATTGCCCAGGGTCATAGGTCATACAAGTAGAGTGAAAGATTTGGCGTCTGAACCTAGATGTGTGATACCATACCCGTGTTTTCAACCACTGTTCTGTATTATTGAGGTCTATGTGCCAGTCACTTAAAATAGTATTTTAAAATAATAACATTTCTGCTGAGTACATTAGTTTCACTATTATAATTTTATGAAAGGTTTAAAATAATGTGATTGAGAGCATGAAAGGTCAGGACAACTCTTAGTTGTAAAACACTGTCCCACGCACATGGGCAGGAATCAGCATCTCTGATTCCTGCCCCCTAAATAATAGAATTCTGTATTTTAATTATACAAATAGCATATTTTTTATACAAATGCAATAGCACGTTAATTATATAAATAGCACCTCATTCTCATGATACAAATTTTAAAATACAGAAGTTTATAAAGTAAAATTGTCTTCCTTCACTCTAACAATTCCTCTCTCTTCATCAAAAATAACAGTTAATGTGTTGTTTGGGTCACAGAAAACTGATTTGAACATAACAATTTTCTAACATAAAATGTGAAGTCCATACATTTTTTTCTTTGCTTCATTTATTTTAGTGATTTTTTTTTTTATACCTGAATATACGGACCTTTCCAATTTTTGATAGTTGCCTAGTAAAATATAAATATATGCTGGTATTTTGTAAAATCGTTCCCCTATCATTTGATTTTAACTTTTTAAACAAACAGAAAAAAAGGTGTCCAAAGATGTTTCCTTGGGCAAACATCTTCGTGTTCATTGCCAACTTTGGATTTCTGGAAGTGGAATTTCACTGATACTATGAACCTTTCCTCTAAAACAGTTTTCCCAAGTAAACTTACATTAAGAGCTGAGTGTGTCATATTTTCCTGTGATTGTATGATCTTTGTTCTAATTCCACATTAATTTAGAGAGATGGAATTCAGGATCCGGGATATATACAAAACAGTGGTTCCCAAATTTGAGCAGGCATCACAATCGTCCAGAAGGCTTATTAAAACACAGACTGGGGAAACCACCCCATATTGTCTGATTCAGTAGGTGTGAGGTGGGGCCTGAGAATTTGCACTTCTAACAAGTTGTTAGGAGACATTGAAGCTGCTGACACACGATGTACCATTATGTTGTTAGTGTATTAATGAAGAACTGAGTTGTTCAAACACAGCTCTGAGAACAGTCCATCCTTTTGTAACTCATCTGAAATGCCACTGCTTTCTATGAATTAAATTTCTTCAGGTATGTGAATCTCTTTTTCAACTGTCTTCCATTCCATTAATGCATTTGTCTATTTTCAAGCCAGTACTACATTATCTTAATTACCATATCTTTATAGTACATCAGCATTGCTATCTGATGGGGCAACTCCCTTCTATAAATAGGAAGCTCTTTTTCAAAATAATTGAAGTTATTCTAGGCTATTTTATCCTTCAGAAAATCTGGAGCTGTATTGTCCCAAATTCCATTATGGGTGTTTAATTGGGATTGCATCAAATTTATAAATGAACATGGATGTACTAATAATATTTTTCCAATATGGTATCCAGAAAAATTGTGTCTCCCTCCTAATATTCTGGTCTTCTTTTATTTCTGTCCAAAGAGTTTGAGGATCTACTTTATAGAAATCCTTAATGTTTCATGTTTGGCTTGTTTATCATAATACCACTTTTACCATTGAGAACTTTCCTCTTTTAACTTATTAACATTATTTCAATCTGATCTGTATGCTGTTGTTAACCATCTTAAGTCTACTATTCTGGTAGCCCTGGGAAAATGCTCGCTTCACTAGTGTGCTTGATCTCCTAATACATAACTGAATTTATATGCTAATTTATATTTAAGGTTCTTACAGTTATGTACATAACTTATATTATGCTACTGCTCTCCCTACTAACTCTTCATCTATTTTTAAAACTGCTATCATGCTAGGTCATTAGCTTTTTCAATGGTTTGGAACAGTTTATTTCATATAGGGAATATTTGCTTCTGGAACCTCACCTTGAAAACTGTCTGGATTTATAAATATTTAGGTGTAGATTTTTATCTGGTTTTCAGTTTCTTCTGTGGGTATTGAACTATTGAAGTTTTCCCCTTGAACGCTGCTCTAATCATATTCCATAAGTTTGAATACGTAACTGTCCCCATCATGATTAATGTCAGCATCAAAAATATGTGCATTTTTTCCAACTGAGCAGCTTTGGGCACCAGGCAATTAAAATATAGCAGAAAGTAGAGCTGACAAGGCCCCTGCTCTGCTGGAACTTTCATCCTAGGAGGAGGAGGTCAGGCTAAAGAAGGAAGATAAATAAGTAAGAGAGAGAAGATAATAGCAGATGATGATAAGTGCTGTGAGGGAAATGCAGCAGGATGATGTGATATGGGACAAGTGATGGCATTGGCTATTTTAGATCAGTGCTCTGAGGAGGAGATAATGAAGCTAGGAACTGAAGGAGGAAAAGGAGCCCGTCATACAAGGATCCAGAGAAAAGGGCTACAGACAAAAGGAACAACGTAGAGCTTGTTGATGGTGACATAACCAAGGAAGAGGGGAAAGCAGGGGTAAATCTATTACTTGTATTACTAAAGTCTACTATGTCCCTAATAAATAATAACTTATGTTTAAATCGGAACACATTTGAGTCAGAAAGAGGATACTATTAATAATTACTTATGGAAAACAGTCATAAACTGGGAACATTAGACAAACCAGAACATACAGACACCTTCCTGATTTTTCTCTCCACTTGATCTGTCAGTTGTTGAAAAAAAGAGTATTGAGATAAACCATCCCATTATGGTGACCTCATATCTCCTTGCTTTTCTATGAAGCACCTCCACTTGCTTACCCTAAAGCTCTTTCCCTTTAATTTGATTTGATTTGATTTGATATTTAGCCAAACTGCTTTCTTCTTGTTAGCACTCACTTGGTATACCTTTGTCTATCCCTTTGTTCTCAAATTTTATTTGCCATTTTGCTGAGCGTAGCTCCTGTAGACAGCATAGAGGTACTTACCCAGACCGAGCAATTTTGTTTATTTACATTTATTGTGATTATTAACCATTTGGATTCATTCTTTGCATTTTTTAAAATATGTATTATACTTTCTTGTTGCTTCTTTTTGCCTCTTTCCTACCTTTTTAAAAATTGAAAAATTTATCTTCACTTTTGTTTTTCCCTCTAATGATTCTGAAGTTATATGTCCTATTTAAAATCTGCTAATAATTACTTACAAATTTACAACATGCTTTTAAAAGTTTGTGATCTTTCATTGAAATCTAGAGTTAATCTACCTTCCTCCTCCCCTTCTCATAAAAGTCTAAGCACGCTTTTTCTTCAATTTTCAATGCCACCCCTTTTACTGGATCCCAACTGTGCGCTGAATTAATCTAGAATGATAGTTCCAGTCATTGTTAATTTTAGTGCAGACCTTTTCCTCCGTGTGATGTACTACAGCCATTCTTTCTTATTGTAATGCATTCATCACATATGAAGTGACTAAAACTTCAAAATTAAAACATTGAGGTAAATTTCTGCGAATTTTACTTGCTTTGTAAGGAGTGTGGCATTGTAAACGTGCGTCTCAGTTTTCCTGCACTGGATGTCTTCTATTTTTAATAAGCATTGTATTCTAATATTCCAATATACAGTCATGATCCACTTAACAATGGGATGCATTCTAAGCCATGCATGATGAGGCGATTTCGTCGTTGTGTGAACGTTATAGAGAGCACTTACAACACAAACACAGATGGTGCGGCCCGCTACACACCTAGGTTATGTGGTGCAGCCTGTTGCTCCTAGACTCCGAGCTTGTGTAGCTTGTTACTATACAAACCAACACAAGACTAAATCAAGCACAAGAGAAAATGATGCAACCAAGAGACATAGTAAGAACGAGATGTCTGATGCTTCTGTAGGCATAACATGCACTATTTTACAGCAAATGTTTTTTTAATAAGTAGAAAGAGTCCCCTCTAAAATAATGATAAAATGTATAGTATACTCAATACATATACCAGTAACATAGTCGTTTATTATCATTATCAAGAATTATGTACTGTATCTAATGGTATGTGCTATAGTTTTATATGACTGGCAGTTCATTAGGTTTGCTTACACCAGCGTCACCACAAACACACGAGTAATGCATTGCACTATGACGATGTTGCGGCATCTGCGACGTCACTGAGTGATAGGAAGTTTTCAGCTTCATGATAATCTTATGGGGCCATCATGGTATGAGGTCTGTAGGTGACTGAAATGTCATTATGAAGTGCATGCCTGGTAATAGAATGTTCTTAGATTTCTTCTTTTTCTTAAGCATGCCTTTAGGTGGTGTTTATGAGAATTTTCTTGCAATAGTCACATTTTTATTCTCAGGTTTACAAATTTTCTCTCTGTAGATTGTCATACTTTCTATGGTAGCAAGAAAGAGTAAGATAGTTAATAGAAAATCACAAATAGATCTCATTACCTTAAGAATACATCAGATATTCATATTTTGAGTTAATAGTAACATTAGTAAAATGTACGAGTTTGTCTAAGCTCCTTACCTAAAGGGGTTTAAAAACCAGTGTTTCAAAAATTTAAAAGGACATGGTTTTGCCATAATAATCGTATGGATTTAGGCAGGAATAGCTCATAATTAGCAAGTTGTTCTGATAGTTCATAGAACAGAGTTTGATTTCAAAGAAGCAAAGGAGAGAATATCTCTTTTGTCGTCTCAGTATGTTGTTTGTGTTGTTTTTTTTTTCATTTATCCCTGTCAGTCTGCTATTATAAAAGCAGCTGGCTGACTTATATTATCTCTGTAACTGAAACTCGACAAAGGCACCCATATCCTTTCTCTTCCTTCCCTCCCATATGATTTGCTATTCAACAAAAGAAAACAGTTTAGCTCTGATATATTTGAACACTTTTATACAAGCATTAGGGATATTATTGTTGTAGCACAGAGAAGAGGGTAAATTGGTATATGGGTTTATTTATAATTTAGTGAATAAATAATACATATTCTCATATGCAATTGACAAAGAAACCCAAATAAGATAATAGCCATATTTTATTGTATGATAAAAATCGAATTGCATTTCCTACATATACGCTAACAATACATACAAGAGAATGTGTTACAAGGTTCAGATTTGAGAGAAATTTGTTTATTTTCACATTGTGAATCAAAAGTAAATGTGAAGAAAATATATATATAAAACTCCTTTTACTCAGGAATATTTTTATTTGTTAATATTTGCAACCCCAACAATAGTTGTCTCTGACTCAGTAATGGAAACTATTTGACCAATCTTCTTGCCTGTGACAATGATAGACTTCACTCATCCATTTTATCACCCTATTGTACCAAAGAAGCAACCTCAGAATCATTCTCAGCATGCGGTAATCATTATAAATTGAACAGATGTTATATATGTTGAAAAGCATTTTGCTATGAATTTGTGTCAATTAATATAATTAATAGGTACCACCAGGAAAGGGAAATTTGGTAGAGCTAAGATTGGATGATTAGGGTATTCAATACCTGACATTGAATGAGGTTAGAGTCAGGTAAAATTAAAAATCTCCAGCAGCATTAATGCCTGAAAAGAATTTTCTATCATTGCAAGCTTATTTCTTGAGATTTTAGGATGTAGAAGTAAGAGAAAGAGATGAGATAGATAGGACTTGTGATGAAAAGATGAACAATTTGCATTAGAAAGGTCCAGTTTTTAATTAAGAATAAGAAGGAAGAACACAAGTAGAAGAAAAGAAGTGAATAAAAAATAAGAGCTATGGGTTTAGTTTTTCAAGGAGAGCTTTGGCTGAGGTAGAGAGAGAGGATGTTTTGGAGATTTAAGGAAGTAACTGCCCTCCCTGTAAAAAATATGAGAATGGCAGCTATACTGTTTTATATGGGTTTTAAACCATTAAAAACATAATTCTCCCCTTAAGATTCTGATAGGAATTATTTTTAATTACTTCTTTGACTGCCAGGCTTTATTTAGATAGAAATGTGCACATTATCTGAACTACATGAAATCTTAGTTATGTGTGGGTTACGTTATGGATTGTTTCTAACCCCAGTAGATTTTTTAATCTACATACACATCCTCAGAAATTTAAAAGTAAAAAAGTTAGAAGTAGGTGCTTCAGTCGATTTAAGTTAGAAGGTTAACAATGTGCATGCCAGTAACAGTTATGGGTGGGTTTCACTGCAGATGCTATGTCTTCTGCTCAGACAGTTGATATAAGAAACACTTGTGCAGAGAAGTCATTGATATTGTTTGTATTATCGAAATAATAAATGTCCTATTTTTGTAAATTGGAAAGCACAGAAAAAGTATTAAAGATATAGAGGTAAAAGCACCTATAATCCTAATTCCAGAGATAAACTCAGATATCATTTTGGCATATTTCCTTCCTGGCATTTTTTTCAAAGTACTTTTTACATATTTCAGATAATTCGTTATAAATATTTTGATGTCCTAAATATTTTCACTAACCTTTTATATAATTATTTTTCCATTCTATGAAAATATGTATAAATATAATTTTAAATTAACATTTGATAGTACCTTATGTGAATATAGCATTTTCTAGTAATATATTTTCATGTTTTGTATTTTTACTGTGGTATTTGCACTTCCTAATTAAACTTTCCAAAGTAGCTACCAGAACAAAGAGACCCCAAAGTAGAGTGGCTCAACCAAGTAAGATGTTTACTTCTCTTCCTCATTTAACAGTCTAGGGATAACGAAGCTATTTTGGACTGTTAGGTGATTCTGCCATCCTCAACATGTGGTATTTACTTGTGGGCTAAAGATGTTCTGGCCATCTCCTAGCTTGGAGGAGGGAGAGAGGTTTGTGGGAACATACACAATTATTTTAAGGGCAAGATTCATAGTGGTACACATCACTTCTGCCTATGTCACAATAGTAGAACGTAGTTGGTCATGCTTGGCTCTAAGGAAAGCTGAGTTTTATTTTGAGTGCCCATGCATCCACATAAATCCCATTAGTGTGAAAGAAAGAAACAAGGCTGTTGGGAGACAACTAGCAGTGACCTGCACTTTGAAATAGGATGTACATGTGAAGACAGAGCCCCAGAGAGCAGTTTCCAGGTTCTCGACCTCATGTGGAAAGGTGCTGGCTCAGGTAGTAGATGGCCATCAGCTGTGACTAGTTGGCCATCAGCTGTAACCAGTTAGACATCAGCCACTAATGTAACTGCCAGGGCTAAGCTAGCAAGCGTGGATTGCAGCTAGCAAGTGGAATTGGTTGGTTGGCAGAGAAGTGGACGGTGGATCCTGCTTCCTGTTTTTCCAATCCGGCCACCAGTGAGACTATAGAGGTATGAATCCCCTATCTCTGGCTCCGTTGGTGTTCCTTTTTGTAAATTACTTTTTACTGTTTACCAGTAGAACATTAATTGTTGCTACATGTTTTCAGAACCTCTTATCAATATAATTACTCTATTTTATAAATCCTAAATCAAGTGACAAATCTTGTATGTTACTCTGATATATGAATAGTTATAAAAAGCTTGTGTATTGATATAAATTACTTTAAACTTTACACTTAGTGAACCACCTTTATTTGAAATAATACATAGAAATGAGAATATCCAAGAAAATGTGGAATATCTAATTGCTATTCCCTTATTTATTTCTTCCTTTATTACACAAATAATTTGACAGAGTAAATAGAATAAAAAGGATTTTTTAAATATTATGAACAGAAAAACACAGAAGTTGAAAAAAGGAGAGGACAGAGTACAAATATGCAAGCTGTAAGATTCTACATAGCTTCTAATGGTTGAAATTAACATTTATTTGTGAGCTTTCTATTGGCCACAGTGAAAAAAGAAACATTATTTTTGTAATTTTCATTGTACAAAACATAGAAAATATACTGAATCTCCAGGGAAAGAAAAGGTTTTTTTTTTTTTTCCTGAAATACAGTCTTATTGGGGGGCTTTAGACCTCAGATTCAGTGGATGGCTGGTGACCTTATTAATATCCTTATAACATGCATTATTAGATTCCATAAAACAATACCTAGTATTATCTTCCGATAACATTTAAGGTTGTGGCCCCAAAGCATAGAACTAAATGAAAGGTCTGTGGGAAGCCAAGATGATATGGCCCAAGGATAATCCCTTCTGATAGTGCAGTTTAATATACAAGAAAAATCTAGATCATTTAGGCAAAAATCTAAACTGTTCAGAAAAAAAAAGAAAGACTTCATATCCTTTAAATCATGCTCCATAAATACTACTATTCTAAGCCAGATTTATGATGTGTTGGGCAACCAAGAGTTTGTTTTATTATGGTCATTGTATGTTTTTGACATAATAAACAATTTCATTAGCCACACTGCTCCTAGAAGGCAGGGTTTTTGTGTTGCACAAAACTCTCTTCTGCATCAGAACAAGCTGAGTACCTACTAAGAAAACTCAAGCATAGTGGTTGGATTCAATGAGATTAACATTCTTGTTGGTTGTGAAAAATAGATTACACAGTAAGACATAATATTCTCTAGTGTTGAGAACCAAATGAGATTTAGAAAGCATTGTAAAATGTTAACCCTTTTTCTGTCCCAAAACACCATAAAATTACCTCCATAAAAGTTTAGTTTTGAAAACAAAATTTTACCGATGTCAAACTCAACACAGTTTTAGAAGTCAAATAATTATACCAATGTAATAAACATTTCTTTGATTTTGTTTATAAGATGTTTTATTTCATTTCATGACTTTTTATCATGCTACTCAAATTTAAATTTTATAAAGAAAGAAATACAGAGGGTGCCAAAAAATCTATACACATTTTAAGAAAGGAAAAAGCTATATTAAAATTGTAATACTCAATATATACTGATAACAAATGATGAATACAAGTCATGTGTATACATTTTTTGGCACCCTTGGCATATACAGAGGGTGCCCAAAAAAATGTATACACATTTTAAGAAAGGAAAAAACTGTACGTAGTAAAATTACACTGATGGTAACCACTTTGAGCACCTCTTGTAATTGCAGAAGTCAAACATGACTTGTATTCATCTTTTGTTATTGGTATAGATTGAGTATTACAATTTTAATACAGTTGTTCTTCCTTTCTTAAAATGTGTACACACTTTTTTGGTATCCTCTGTGTTTACTGGACCATAATTATATTACCTAGCGAGATTTCATAGTTAATATAACGAATGTCAGTATTTAAAATACAGATATTAAAAAATATTTTTGATATTAAAATTATTTTTGATAACCCATTCATCAAATATATTCTTAACAACTACCATATGATACCAACAGTAAACAAAGCAGATGACCTCTGGTCTTATTGGAGTCATCAAAATTTTGTTCTAGTGGAGGAGACCAAATCAAACAACCAAAACAAGTAAAAAGACACACAAACACAAACAGGAACATACACATATTCAGGTATTGATAGATAAAATGTTTTAAAAGGCAAGTGATTGGATGGATAGTGATACAGGAACTATTTAGATGAAGTTGTTAGGAAAAGCCTCGCAGAGCAGGAGCCTGAATAAAAAGTAGGAACAAATCATCTGAACGAGTACGGTGGGCCCTGAACAACACAAATTTGAACTGCTCAGGGCCCACCTTTTTAATAGAGTTGATTTTTATTTTTTTTCCAGTAGAGTTGGTCCTTTGTATTTCGTGAATTCAATCGAGAGTGAATCAGAAACAGCATTTTGCATTCCCAACGGCAGGTTCCCAACCCATACTTTAGATCAGAGGTTGGGAACCTGCCAATTCGGAAAGTGAAAATGCTGTTTTTGATCAGTGCTTGTTTGAATTGCGGATGCAAAAGGGCCCACTGTGGTTAAGTTTTTGGTGAGTCAAAAGTTATATGATGATTCTCGATGGCACTGGGGTCTGTGCCCCTAAACCCCACATGTTGTTTATAGGTCACCTGTATTCACTGGGGATCTATATTTGCTAGAGTTCTTGAGTCAAGAAAATGACTACATTTTGCAAGAAACTACAGAAGGCCTGTGTTAACAGAGCAGAGTAAAAGAGAAGAAAAGAGTGAAAGGAACTGAAGGAGGAGCAAGGACCAAGAGCAAGTTCAGGTCAGGACCTCACAGCCATGGTAAGACGTTTGGATATTTTCTAAAGTGATGGGAAGCCACTGAAGAATTTGGAGCAGATGATAGACATCTGATTTGTATCTTTAAAAGCTCACTCAGGCTATTGTGTCAGAATTGATTTCAGGTTAGGGACGGGAGTGGGAGTTGGATAAAGAGGGCAAAATGGAGGTAAGGTGACCAATTAAATAGCTATTGAAGATTCAACTGTAAGATGATAGAATGGCTTGGTATAGAGTTGGAGTAACAGAGGTAGTAAAAAGTGGTTAAATTCTAAGTAAATTTTGAGTATAAGAACATGATTTGCTAGTGCATAGGACATAGGATATGTAAGGAAAAGTCAAATATATCTTAAACCCTGAGTAACTAGATGATTTCCTGAGATTAAAAAACTGTGGCATGGAGGAAACTTAAATGCATATTACTAAGTCAAAGAAGCCAATCTTAAAAGACTACGTATTATATGATTCCAACTACAAGACATACTGGAAAAGGCCAAACAATGGAGATAGTAAAAAGATCAGCAGTTGCCAGAAGTTGACGGAGGGGAGTGGATGAATAGACAGAGCACAGAAAAATGTTAAGGTAGTGAAAAATACTCTGCATAATATTATAATGAGGGTATATGTTATAATACATTTGTCCAAACCCATTGAATGTACAACACCAAGAATGAACCATATGTAAATTAGAGACTTTGAGTGATTATGATGTGTCAATGTAGAATCGTTAATTTTAATAAACGTGTCACTCTAGTGGGGGATTTTGATGATGGGGGAGGCTGTGCATGTGTGGGGCGGGGGATACATGGGAAATCTCTGTACCTTCCCCTCAATTTTGCTGTGAACCTAAAACTGCTCTAAAACTAGTCAGAATTTAAAAATAAACATGTATTAACCCAGAGAAATCACACTCAGTAAAGGTTTACTGCTAACTGAAAAAACAAAAAACAAAAAGCAAAAAGAACAGTGGGAAAAGCTGCTAGATGGTGGGGAATGTGGGATCAAGAGTTTAATTTTGAACATCATAAACTGGAACAGTCTATCAGTCATCCAAAGGCGATATTGTCTGGGCAGTTGTATATACAAGCCTGGATTTCTTGAGGGATGTATGGCTAGAGTTACAAATTTCAGCAATATTTACCTTTATGTGCTATTTAGAGGTGGAGCACTGGATGAGATAATCTACTGAGTGAGTGTGTTTAGAAAAGAGAGGACGTGTGTCAAGTGCTACGGAAAGGTTGGCTATGATGAAAACTGAAACTTAACCATTGGATTTGGGATCATGAAGTTTAGGAGCTGTTGCAATAGAGTGGTATGGATGGAAGTATGATTAGAGTGAGTTAAAGGGAAAATGGAAAAGGAAAGAGCAAATCTGGGATTCGGCTATAAAGTGGAGCATAGAAAGGGAACAGTAGCTGGAGGGGGATGCAAGGGTTAAGGATTTTTTTTTATTTTTTTAAGATAGAGGTATTATAGTGTGTTTCTTTGTAAGCTGATAGGAATGACCAGTAGAGAAAAAGAAATTAATGAAAAAGGGAATAATAATTGCAAGAAAAAAAAATCCTTGAGGCAACAAGGGATGGGAACCTGTGGGTGTGTAGATGCTCCAGCTCGAAGTAGCAATTCTGACAATTTATCCACTAAAATGGGAAAGAAAGAAAATTATTTAGCTATAGATGCAGCTAGGTTGGTGGATTCAGGGGCGGGAGAATGAGAATGTTCTTGTTTCTACTATTGCAATGGAATACAAAGCAAATCACTAGCTGGGAGAGAGGAATGGGGAGAAGGTGTAGAAGATTTGAAGAGAAAGGAGGTGGCGTTAAAGAGCCTTCATCCATGCGTTGCTGGGGATGATGTTGTGCCTCGGCTCTTCGTCTTTTTGAAGGAAAGAATTCAGTCAAAAGACAGTTTGTGCAGCATGGAACAGCAAGAAGTTTATTAGTGAAAAAGAGAAATGGAGCTCCAAACCATGGAGTGGGCTGATGCACGAGAGGGACGCCTCTCCTTACATTGTGTGAGGCTGGATACAATTGTCTCCCCCTCTTCCTCTCTGTTGTTATCTTTCACTTTCTCTGTTGAGGTGTCCCGTCCTCCCCTCTGGTTCTCAAGGTTACTTCTCAGAGTATCAGCATGAACCTGTTAATTTCCCATGATGTATTTGAGAAGCTGATTAAAAATGGTCCTGAGAAGCAGGATGTATATTCTGATAAGTGGGGTAGTTTCTCTTCCTCTCCAGTATTTTTTCTTTTTCTAATGACGTGTCTTGTTCCCAGTATCTTGCTGAGCAAGCGAGGTGTTTGTGCCCCAAGTTAGAGCAGCTGCCAGGGGCCTTCTAACTGGGGCTAATTCCCTCCTCTGCTTATTTCTACTTTTCTACCTACCCTGTTATACGGAGGTGAGAATTGACCAGAGAAAAGAAGCAAGATTCTTTTTCCAGGCAGTGTTGAAAGCTACAAGTAGTTGTAAATATAGAAGGAGAATAAGCCAAGATTAAAATCTTTAGCAAATGAAGGAAGTGACCAAAGTCGTAAATCATGGTACCAGTACAGTGTTAGGTGCGATAATTGGAGCATGAGCTCCAAAGGATCTGGGTTTGTTTGTTTGTTTGTTTGTTTGTTTGTTTGTTTGTTTTTAAGAAGGCAAGGAAAAGGGCCTGGAAGAGATAGTAAGTTGGATATTTATTGAATTCTGGGCCCAGAATGGAGAGATGTGTTCTCAAAGGATAATAATTTTAGTTAGTGCAAGACCATGACGAGAACATTCATAAAAGAGGTGGAGAATATAGAAGATTTTGCTGATTATAGACACAAAGAAAGTCTCTAGGGCTCATTGAGTAATAAGAGATAAGGTCAGAATGGGAGATGTCCGGGAAAAAGTGGAGAAAATTGTTGTGGAGAGAGATGACATAGAATCCATGGACTTCTGGCGGTAACTGAAGCAAAGAGCTAGAAGGTGTGGTGTCCTGGCATTCAATTAGGGATGGAGGGTAAGCAACTCTAATTAATGCCTCCTTCTTGGAAAAAAGAAAATCGTAGGAAGTTTGTGGCATGGGGAATAGGGAGAAGCCAGTGGCAATGGGGAGGGGTCATAGGAGTGTTGGTCTCCTGGGAGCACACAGAAATCTGTGGGGCTTCCTTTCAGTCTAGCTGTGGACAGTGTATTCCTTAGGCTAGAGGATGTGGAGGGGAAGAGAACTTACCAGGAACGTGGAGTAGGCTGTTGCATTTCTTGCTACCATAGATTTCTGTTCGTTCTTTTACCTTATAATTTGCAAAGTGTCTTCTGATCTTCCAAATCTAAAACTCTACAAATTCATTTTTATCATTGTAATATACCACTGAGAATGCACAATACAGGACAGTGGTCCTATTTCAATTGCTTCAGTGATATATTGTTAAAGATTCTCAGCTCCCTGAATCGAATCGTATGTAATTCATGGAAATTGGATAGACGGGAATCTGTACTGTGGTGACACATTCCCTTCCATGGACTATTTTTCTTCTTTCTGAACTGAACGCTTCTTTGGTTTTATGCCTACTGATTAATGCCTCTATAGTAACTCACTTCTGACAAAGTCGAATCTATATTGCCAAAGTGTTGCACTTAACGTACCCGCCAACTGGAGCAGAGGTGGAATCTGAGGTGTTCATAATATGAATCATTACTTGATTCAAATTACTGATTTATTCGAGTTGCTGAACAAACGTCCAGAGACTGTGGAAAGTCTGCTTCTCCTCCAAAAAAAGTGAAAAATTAAGAATTAAGGGTGGAGAGGTATTGCCACTTAAGTGAGTGTTAACAGACTTTGGGGTTTTATATACCTCTATTGTTTTTAAAAATTAAAAATGGAAAAGTAGACACAGGATTACCAACCATTAAAAAAAAAGACACCTATTTTCACCAACATTTCATTAAAGAATTAGTATTTTCACACTTTAAAAAGTGACTACATTTCACATTATGAGAAACATGTCATATTGTCCTCATTTTTTTCTTCCTTATATAATGTACTAATGAAAATCCCAGTATGGACCTACAACAAGCTGCAGACCAGAGTTAAGGAAACTAAATTAGCTGATTTCTGAGCCCTTACAAACATGATATGCCACGATAATATTATGTAGTAGTATGAAAAATTGTGTATTTGTTTCTCTAATATTCAGTCTACTTCATTATGTCTACTTAGAACTTCAGCAAAATTTCCAGAAATGATATTAGCATCTATATCTAGATGTCTCTCTCTTCAAGCACTGCCACAAGACCTGATATAGCTAGCTTTTCAGACTATTCAGTATAAATATATATTTTAAAAATATAATAATTTGGTAAAAACACTATAGTGACACTATTGAAAGAAAATGACAAACAAAAATCATGCATAATGTGTTACCTTAAGTTTAATATTTTCTCTTTAGCATATTTACTAGTGCTTTTATGAATAGGTTTACATTTTTACACTTTGTACCCATAAGATACATGAGCACACCTATTAGCACAAAGGATATTCATAATAAGATATGAAATTCACCAAGTTATAGATTCTCAGATCTGTAAAATACATAAAAGATTATCAATTTTAACCCCATCAGGTTGATACTTGAGTTTTTTTTATGCCTTACCTTGACAATTTCTAGTGATGGAGAATTCATTATTTCTCCATGAAACTAATTTTATTATCTGCCACCTCTAATATTAACTTTATTTTTCATATATGCTATATAGCTTCCTATAATTTCCACACATTTATCCTTTTGGATTTCAACCACACAGTTAAACTCATTGCTTTTCCATGTGATGGCTTTTCAACTTCATCCATCATTCCCCCTCCCAGCTTCTCTCCAGAATCAATAACTTTAGATTTTATGGTTACCACTCCCATAATGTTTTCAAGCCCACTCAATAGTCTGGATTCTTTCCATGAAATGTTTTCCAATTTTTCAGTTTGATACTGACTCAATACAGTACTCTGGATAGTTTAACTGGCACTGAATACAATAGAATTAGCACTTTTAAATTCTGTAAATAAGATGTAATTTTCTTTTTTCTTATTTTTTTTCTTTTTTGTCCCACACACATCACATTGTGGTTTACTGTTGAATTTATATTCAACTAATATTTTCATATATTTTCCACAATTTTTCTATTTCTATTTTCTAGAACAATTTCATATTGTTCTATATGGCATATTTAATTAAAATTTCACTTTGTTAGGTTTAACCCCTCTTTCCAACCTATAAATACTTTAGGTCTCCCTTCTGTGGCTCTATATCTCTCCCAGCTTTGTTCCTTTTGCTAGTTGGGGTAGTTGTCTTCAGTGTCCCCCACCCCCACCCCTGTCCACTCCCAGCCATGGATGAACTGACGATGACAGGATTGAGATGAAAGCATGTAGCTTGCCAGAAATAGTAGTTCAGTTCTCTGCATTGCCATAGATTCATTCATCAGTGCCTTCTAGATGAACTCCTCCAAACTCTTATATTGCTGTCTGCAATATTGCTCATGTTGGTTTCAATTTTTTCTAAAATTACCTATCTATGGGAAACATTGTATTAGGTGCTATGGGCTATTAAAGTGATTTGTACATAGATTGATTGGATTCTGGTAAACACTATAATAGGCCCATCTTTCGATCTATAATATATGCCACAATTACATAAAACTACTGATTATAAATTCCATTTCAATTATTTGATAAAGACAAATTTTTAAATCTAATGTGCCTTTGTTGACTATATTAATATTTATAAATAGTTTCCATTTAGCTTTTATATAAGTACAAACCTATAAGGATGAAGAAAGTTCTAACCATACCCTGAGGAGCTTACAGAGGCTCTGTCAGGCTTTGGGAAATTCAGATTAATTTAATCCACTGTGTTTTCCCATCTAGTGACATTAAGAAATGAAGACAGTTTGCATTGATTTTTTTTCCTTAGCAAACTCTTCCTGCTTCTCATGACTGTCTCTTCCTTGATGAAGTTTCATAAAGTATCAATTTGATTGGAAGATTGTGGTCTGTTTCCTAGAGTCAAGAATGGTCTTTTGATCACTTATGTCTGACATAAAAACATAAAAATATGTATTATTGATTACATTGACCACATTTATTGACTGCTTATGTTGTAAGTAGCTTTCATGCATTATCTCCTTAGACCTTATGACACCATGTTATCATTAGCCTCATGTTATAGATAATAAAAATGAAATTCCCAATGGTCAAGTATGCCCAAGGCCATTAGCTACCAAAGGATGGAGCCAGATTCAAACCCAGACTAAGTCCAAATTCTAAATTCTTAAAAATATGTCCTCCCTGACAATGCAAAGTCTCATCTATGGCCCAGGAATAGCACAAGAAATACAGAGCCATAAACCATCACACACACAATACATAATTGCCCCCCCCCAAATTATAATATAATAAATCTGAGGAAGTTGAACTTAACAAACAGTAGACCAAATATGTGTAAAATGGCATGAAGTCTAAAGGCTGCCAAAAGTCCTTAGAGCATTGTTAGGCCCTCACATTTGTTTTTGTCTAGGAAAGCTGTCCTGACCCAAGTACTTATCTATTTTGTAGAGTATTACACCTGCTCCTGTAATTAATTCTTGTGGAAGTTAAATGGCATGGCGCAATCATCAAAAGGAGAACCAGAATCCTCCCTCCTGCCCAGTGCTGTAGTTGCCTGCTCACCACAGTAAAATAGAGTATATGAAAGCACCTGGCACAATGTCTGGAGCTTAACAAGCCTTGAATTAATGTTTATTAATTCAGTCGTAATATTGGTGCACTGGACTAGGAAAGTATAGGCAATAGAGAACAACAGAATATGCCCAAAATGAAAACATTGCACAAATACTGTGTGCCTGCCCACACACGTATACACACAAAGAAACACTTGGAAAGTAATACTTGAGTCACTAAAAGTGCTCTTCAACCTTATGACCAAACCAGTAGATACCTGGGAAATCAGAAAGATGAGAAAAATTAGCCTGAGCTACAGCAATCACAATGGAAGGATGTGAAGGAAGGGGGCTTTTACTGTACAGAATTTCAGGGCCAACTGTTAACTCTAAGAGGTGGTTGCAAAGAGTGACAAGTGTAAAAGCGGTAGATTCTTTACATAAAAAAACAATTAGTTTTGTGGGTACAGGAAAATGTTAATTGTGCAAACAGGAAATGACAGTACTTTCTTAGAGAGGTTGTGCAGATTAATGTTTTCTAGCCACTGACCGTATGGAAACCATCATCGATGGCATCATTTATAGATATAAGGACTAGCAGAGGTGGGGCAAGACTGTTTTGTTTTATTTTTTAATGTAAATCATGCTACACTCCAATTTACCTTAATTTAAAAATACATAATATAGCATACTACAATGGTAGCATATATTTCCTGTTCTAAGTCTATGGTTAAATAGGATAGTTTTTTATATGAAACTCTTGCTATACTAGAAGACTATTGAATAATAGTAGGAAGGTCCTGTTTCAAAGGGCATTGTCCCTTGAAAGGAGATCATACAATGTTCAACTAACTAAACCAAATCATATTTGGTAACTGCCTTTGATCTGAAAACAAAACTGGAGAAGAAAGTCAAGGAATGTACTCTTAATGAAATTTTCCATAAACCTTGACGGAGAGTTCAAAAGCTTAGTTGATATATCAGAATATTAAATTGCAGGATATGTACATTTATAATTATATTAACATTGGTGCTTTATTTGGAAAATTGCCAGCCATTTCTCATAGCACCTTTAAAACCTATTTAGGGAAGTTTTAGGTATCTGCCTATGAATTCATGAGGAAACGTCTTGTAAGGTGTGATTGGCCATGGTAATTACTCAGACCTACTAGGCAGAAAGAGTTCTGAGTCTTCAATATTGAAGAGGAAGCATGGAGAATTGTAATGGGTAAAAATGATTGACTAATAAATGTCCAATGCCTTTAGGATAGTGTCAGGAGCACTTGGTTACCACTGACTGGGTTATTCAGACTTGCAGGCACAGCCTGAGGAAAAGGTAGTGGTGTTGAAATCTGTGATTCTGGCAGGTGGCAGGGATAGTCCAAGGATAGTCATTCTTGTCCAGCAGCTATTCCCTACAAAGTGAGTGCAGAAGGCACAGGTGCAGAATCCTGTCACAGGAAGAGGCAGGATAAGTCCTTGGCAGGATACCAAATTTGCAGTATAGCTTATTGAGGACTAATGGAAAGGGACGTAGTTAAGTATGCATCAGGGTAGCCAGTCAGAATAGGAGATCTGATTGGCAGTAGAGAAGATGGAAGTGACATGAGAAGCCCTGTGGCCTAGCTTGCCAAGGAGTATTGGGTCTGGAAGTCCCAATTAATCTTGAGTCCCTTTGGGATAGAAGGGAAGAACCACTGCTCAAATTGTGGCTGCCTGTCTGCCACTGAGAGTTCCCCAAGCAACCATGGGCTGTCTGTTGCTGTAAAAGGGCTTCCACAGCTTGTGGCCATGCTGGCCACTCAGGAGCCGAGAGTGCCCTGGGTGGTACAGCACTAGCTGGGCAGGATGAGGACCCCGAGTGTCAACAAGGTGGTGTGCAGGTGTGGATTTTATGAGACCAATGTGGTCTCAAGTTTAGCCCTTTGGGGAGGGTTCAACATAGAAAAGATGGCGCCCTCCTGTAGGGTACACATGAGGCAGGTTCCACACAGGGACAGTGATGGCTCTCCCTACAGTCTTTGCCCTGAAGCCACACAACTCATGCTTTCTCCATATGTTGTCTCTGGTACCTCTCGAGTTGCCATCCATCCACCAGAACCCAGCTAAGTGTTTACAAGCAAGTGAGTCTATGTGTGGGCCCTTTAAAAGGATGTCTGGGTTTCCAGCCACCTTCTATCTCATGAGGATGGGCAGACAGAGTCCTTTCTGCTTTTCACAGCCAGATGTTGTGGGGACTCCTCTTCCCGGCACTGGACCCCTGGGTTGGGGAGCCCAATGTGGGTCTGGGACCCTGTCCTCTTCAGGAGACACCTTTTCACTGAGGACTCTCCCCAGGTGTTCAACCACTACCTGTGGGTTTGGGATCAGCCCATTTCATGTGTCTGCTTCTCCGACCTGTCTTGATGTGGCCTCTTCTTTATATCCTTAGTTATGCCACTTTTGATCAGTTAGTCTTCAGATGATTCTTGAGGTTGATTGTTCTATAACTTAGTTGAAATTTTGATGTGATCCTAGCGGGCAGCAGACATAGCATTTGCCTAATACGCCATCTTGGACCATCTTCCCACCACCACTCTTTTTCTATGCAATCTTCTTTGGGAAACCAGATGAAATCACATTGGGTCACCAGTATATTATATAAAGATGAAATTCAGGAACAGCCAGATGGAATCGATGTGTAGGGCAAAGCCTGAGGAAAAGGCATGGAGCTGCCATGCTCTCGGAACACCATTCTCTCTGCGTCTCCATGTGTTCACCAACTTGGAAGCTCTACAGGAATAATTTTTTAAATACAGTTTTCCTGCAAATTGGTTACAAACACAAAAGAAATGCTCAAATGCTTTCCAAAATGATTTTACTTACCCACAATAAGAAAAGCATGGGTCTCCCTGCCCATTGTGGTAGGGTTATATTTCTTCTTTTGTTCTCATGCTCTCCTGGCCTCTGTCTAACCAAAGGCAAGAATTTTAGTTTATCCTAAGTGAAGACTTTGATTCACTCTGCAACCACTGATCAGTGATACTAATTTATTTACATAGATATTTATCTTATATTTAATTTAAATTGAGATTTGTCCTGTAAACTGAGCCCAATTAGTGTAATACTCTACCTATGTGGACTCTAAATCATTCATGGTACATTTTGTCTAGCATTCTGCCTCAGTCTGTGATATTATTAGCAAGGTCTTAAAAGACCCTATTTGTGTAAATCAGGGAATATCCACCATTTTCACATTCTGAGATATTGTAAACAAGCCCTTATTTACCCATCTCACATCCTACAAAACAAGGATCATGCCAACTCAGTTTAAAATTTCAATTAACATTACTAGTTAATTTTGATTGTTTTGTAACTTTGAATTAATCATGCCTCCTTAATAGGTGAAGAGTCTCAAAGATTACCAAGGATCTAGGATCATGCATGACTTCTTGCTTGACTAACACTATGCTAATAAATAAGCCAACAACAGATTAGTCACATAAATTCCATTCTCCAAGAAACTCAAAACCCAACACACTATTGATGCATCCAACATTATCTCATAAACATCAAGTCGGCATTAAACCTTTGAAGAAAGTCCAATGACTTTTTTGTAGGTAAAATGTGTATCGTTTAGGGAAGGACCATGGGGGCATAAAAGCTACCCAGTAATTACCTGTCCTTATTTTGTAGTAATTTCATATGATTATAAATCAGGTTTTATCTAAAATTATATAGAGGGAATAATTATAGCATTAATTACCATATGTTGATGATTTGCTACAAATATAGACAATTTTCACAAAGACTGGAGATTCTAATAATATTGATAACCATTTGATAAAATTGTTTTTTGCCTTTTGTAAATTTGATCATCAGGCCCTGTACCTGTAACTCGCCAGCAAAAGGGGGGGAAATACATGAAAGCATAGAGGACCTATTTTTATCTTCTAATGACAATTTCTAAATTATTAAATTTCTAACTCTTTATGTCAGGAAGCCTTAGTCAACCTGTCATCTTCTTCTTTTTTTAAATATATAATTTTTATTAAATTTATTGGGGTGACATTGGTTAGTAAAATTATATAGGTTTCAAGTGCACAATTCTATCATACATCATCTATATACTGCATTGTGTGTTCACCACCTAGAGTCAGTTCTTTCATCACCATATGTTTAACCTCTTTTATCACTACCCCTCCCCCTTACCCTCTGGTAACCACTAAACTGTTGTCTGTGTCTATGAGTTTTTGGTTTTTTGTTTGTCTTCTTTTGTTGCTTTCAGTTTTATATCCCACTATATGAGCAAAATCATATGGTTCTAGACTTTTTCTGTTTGACTTATTTCACTTAGCATGCTAATCTCAAGACCTCCATTTTGTCACAAATGGCAATATTTCAAGTTTGCTTTTGGCTGAGTAATATTCCATTGTAGCTATGTACCACATCTTCTTTATGCAATAGTTTATTACAGGATACTTTGGGTGTTTCCATTTCTTGGCCACCCTGAATAATGTTGCAGTGCACATAGGGGTGCATATATCTTTACAGATAAATGTTTTCAGATTCGAGGGATAGATATCCAGAAGAGGGATTGCTGGGTCATATGGTAATCCTACTCTTAATTTTCTCAGGAAACCTGTCATCTTTTTGCCTTTACTTTCCCTCTACCTCCATGAAGAAGAGGGTTATAAGCAGCAAAAATTGATCTTGCTATGGATTTTGCTCTGAGCTGCAACCAGCCAAGGAATTACTCTATTGTATTTGTCACTGCGAGACATCCTGGGAGAAGTCTTACAAGGCGAGAATTACTCTGTGTGCTGACCTGTATGCATAAGGCATGACTGAAGGAAAATTACAGGCTGCCTTGATGCAGACATGTTTATGAAAGACATCCATTGTTTTTTAAACTACACTGGGTTCTTAGAAATATAACTTGATGTTTCCCTTGAATGAGTTGTTTTCACTTTTTCTTCATCAGAAAACAAAATATTTCTGCTTATGTAAACTGTGTTCTTTACTTACAGATACAGGAAGACATATTCAGCATTTGAAAATCATTTCTAAAAAGACATAAGTCTGAGCTCAGATGACAAAAGTTAGAATAGATTGTTTAGAAGAAGACTTTAAGAATATGAATTTGAGTATGTCCCAGGTACGTTATGTGCCGACATACATCAGACAAATTGTAATCACAGTAACCAAACTGTTAACCAGCCAGAAACTTTCCTGGATGGTTTTGATATAAATCTAAAAGAAATGAAAATAAACAAGATTTAATGAAAGATTAAAAGAATATCATATAAATGTAGCTAAATTTTAATGATTAAAGAGTTCATGTTTTTGGAAATTGGGGCAGCCTTGTACCTCCTGTTTCCTTGAGGCTTGAGGGATCGATCTATCCTTGGTTTATAATTTGGTGGACACTTTGATTTTTTTCCCTTTTAAAAAATGACCTCCTCCTGTTGCACACTGCCTTAGGTGCATTTCAATGCTATGAATTTATCAATTGGACATTTAATTGAGAAGTGGATTGCCTACCCTGCTTGAACAGACAGAGCTGTGCCCTGTCTAACTGTAGTCTACTTGGGTTCATTCACTTTCATTATTCATGCAGGTTAGAGGAGCTTCCCAGTCAAGAAACTAGAGCTGTGAGGGGAAAGGGTCACCAGGCAGTCCAAAGAGAGGCTCTGTCTCTCTGGGGCTGAATTATTCCCTTTCTCTTCTCATTTTTTTTTTTCAGTAGAAACAATCTAACGTCAGGAAGACAATGATAATTAACATTATGCAAGCATTTTATAATTGAAGCATTTCTTTCTGTAATTAAAGATAAAGTATTTAAAGGAAAGTATCAAGTGATTAAAAAAGAAATCAAACCTTGTACTTTGATTTCAAAGAGTTTAAAGTAATATTCATCATTTGATTATATCTATGCACACTCCTTCCTGACACCAAGATCCCTACTAGGCCTGGGGTAGTCTCCTAAGCGTCGCAAGCCAGGAGTCAAAACTGCTAATATCTGGCTCTACCTCCCAGTTTTTTGAGGGCTTACACTGACTCCTGAGCACCTTCAGACCTTAACAGAGGCGTTCTAATGTCGCTACGGGGGGCACTGCGTAATGGTATTATAATTGTCCCTTTGTTCTTTCTAACACCTGGCCAATCAAAACCATTTTGCCGTGGAGGAGAAACAGAAGCAAGTTTGAAAGTGTCTGACTCACTTAAATTTTTATATTTGAACCCTTTCTTCCTATCAAATTTCTAGAATGCTTGTGATAATACTATGGTGATTCTTCGGCAATCTTATCTTGCTATGATGTTTCCTCCCCGATCCCCATCTTAGCAAGGGGTATCACATTCTAACAAATACCTTGTAAGTCAGGAACAAATGTTATCTAGAGCCCTTCCCTCCCACTTCATGTAGACTTGCCTCCTGATGATTCTTCACACCGTTCCTCTCTGCTTTCACTCCCAGGATAGTCCCCAGATCCTGGTCACTTCTCTCTGACAAATGCTAGTCTCCATATGACTTTGTGCCACTCTATGATCTGTCCACACCTGAGCCAGAGGCATCTTTCTAGAACATAAATCTGAGATCAGTATCTTCCCTAAATCCAACCATAGAAGGATACCCCATGGTTTTCAGGAAAACATTAAAAAGCTTTAGTTTGCAAAGGCCTTTAGGATCTGGACCCCTTCCTAACCATGCACTTTCCTAACTCCTTTACACTAGTCTTACAGGTGCCGTCACCAATGCTGTGTATGTTGCTCTGCCGCATAGTTACAGCCTACTTATAATTTGCACCCAACTCAGTCACCCTTTTTTACAAAACATTTCCTGACCCCAAAGTGAGTGAGATGAGCCTTTGGGCTCTCCAGTACCCAGCACCCTCCTCTGTCCTAAAACCTGCTGCAATGCATCTTCTTAGTTTGAGTCACTTAAATATTCATTGGCATTAGACACCTTCAGGCTGGCATCCAACAAGTGTTTGTCAATTTTTAATAATTTTTGAATCGCTATATTCATAAACTTTTCATTTCTGTTATTCCCCGATATTTTTCTTTGCCTATTAGCTTTTCATCATTTCATTTATTCATTATCCTTTTGCTTTCATTATTGTAATATGTCTTACCTTTTGCTGATTTTTTTCCTGTTTGCTTCTCTGAACATTATTTTAGAGCCAGATTAGATAAGATTCTTTATTATCTATAGCAACATTGGCTTTGATTACTAATGACAATGGCTATAGTTACTTTGGGAGTTAGTTCTTAAAAGGGGTTCCCCAAAGGGTAACTGAACCTGATCTGGTGATTGGTATATTTGGCAAATGAATTAAAATTTGAAATTGAATGAATGAATTTATCTTGATGAACTCTGGCCATTAAGAAAAGATTTGGATTGTGTATATTATACCACATCTTCATTATTCAGTCATCTAGCGAAGGACATTTTGGTTGTTTCTATGTCTTGGCTACTGTAAATCTGCAATGAACATTGGAGCACATATATCTTTACAGATAAATATTTTCAGATTTTTTGGGGTAGATACCCAGGAGAGGGATTGCTGGGTCATATGGTAATTCTAATCTTAATATTTTGAGGAACCTATACACTGCCTTCCATAGCAGTTGCACCAATCTGCATTCCCACCAACAATGTATGAGGGTTCCTTTTTCTCCACAGCCTCTCTAACACTTGTTATTATTTGTCTTGTTGATAATAGCCATTCTAACTCATGTGAGGTGATATATCATTGTGGTTTTTATTTGCATTTCTCTGATGATTAATGATATTTAGCATCTTTTCAATATCTATTAGCCATCTGTATCTCCTCTTTGGAGAAATGTCTATTCAAGTCCTCTGCCCATTTTTAAATTGGATTGTTTGTTTTTTTGGTTGTGGAATTGTGTGAGTTCGTTATATATTTTGGATATTAGCCCCTTATTGGAGGCATCGTTTAAAAATACCATCTCCCATTCGGTTGGATGCCTCTTTATTTTGTCGATGGTTTCTTTGTGCAGAAGCTTTTTAGTTTGATATAGTCCTATTCATTTATTTTAGCTTTTACTTCCTTTGCCTTTGAGGTCAAATTCATAAAATTCTCTTTGAACCCGATCTTGAGATTATAATGCTAAGCGAAATAAGTCACACAGAAAAAGTCGAGAACAATCTGATTTCACTGATATGTGAGATATAAAACGGAAAACAACAAAGGAACAAGACAAAAAATAAAGAAACAAAAACTCATAGACACAGACAATAGTTTAGTGGTTACCAAAGGGTTGGGGGGCAGGGGGTGGGAGATGAGGGTAAATGGAATCAAATATATGGTGATAGAAGGAGAACTGACTCTGGGTGGTGAACACACAATGTGATATATAGATGACGTATTACAGAATTGTACACCTGAAACCTATGTAACTTTACTAACAATTGTCATCCCAATAAACTTTAATTACAAAAAAAAAGAAAAGATTTGGAGTAAGTATTGTCGAATTTTAAATGTTGTCTCTCGCACCTGCAGTATGTTATTAAAGAAATGGTTCACATCATCCTCTCGGCTTTAAAATCTCAAAGTGTTCTTCAGGAAGATGGGGAAACAACTCCAGAAGATTTCCAATAGTATACTTTATATTTTTCTGTTATCCCAATGTGCCACCTAAGTTGATACAGGCTGTCTAAAATTCCAAAAAACAAACTTTGCTGCCTTCAATGTTATCATAAACTAGAAAAATTGTATGAATAGGCAGGCTCAGGGTGGAGCTCTCTCAGAAATTCTGCAGTCAGCATTTCCCATATACATACTGTTTTCCTAGAGACTAATGAGCAAAGAGTGCTGCTCTGGCCATTAAAAGGCATATGGGGTTGGTTGGTTGCTTTGTTTTTTTTATGGCTTAGGGATGTAAACACAATGCTGAACTAGATTTTTCTTGCTTACTCAAGGAAAATAACAAGATGCTGGATTATCAGAAAAGAGTCCAGGTATCAATTTATTATTTATATCACATCAGGGTGGAGAGCAAGTGGATGAACACATTTTTAAACACATTTTTCAAAATTATCTAGTAAAATTTTTAAGTGCCTTTTAAATCTAAGAATTGCCACTTGGGATCTGTATATGTTTTCATATAAAATCCTAATTAATTGCCTTGTGAAAAGAATAAGAAAACTAGTTGTTTTGTTCTAGTTGTTTACCTAAAATTCATTAAGATATCAAATGATTTCAACTCCTTAGGTTCATTGGATAGTCATTCAGGTATCTTGAGCATTCTTTCATTACTTTCAAGATGCAGTAGAAGGCTGAATGTATCGTTACTAATCAAAAATATATGCAACCCTTTAAAAGAAAACATTTGCATTTTCCTACTATATTATGTTTTTTATTCACTTTTTCTAGTCACCACATTTGTTTCTATGGCTGTTCATTTCATTGTACAGCTTTCGTTCCTGACTTTATTTGTACTCTATATTTTTCAAGAGAGCCCCTCTTTGGGTACTGCTTTTAATTCCACATTAACTCAAATTTCTTTTAATCCACACTGCAATGGATCTTTTGTTTCCTTTGCTGTGAAATAGGAGACCATCTGTTGAGCCCAGACTTCCATTATTTTTATCATCACTGTGACTATACTGGACTCTGTTCCTACTCTCTTGATGGATCTCTCCTATCAATCCTCAAAACAAAAGTTTTGTTTTAGCTCTCCCGTCTTATTTCACAGAAATGAATCATTTCTCACTTAAACTCATAGAGTTTGAGACTTTTATTTGAGGGCTCTCCCTTGCCTTCCCCTCCATCCTGCCCATGTGTAGGCCTACAGCAGGCCAAGTGGTTCCGCCTCCAAAATATACCCCACAAGTATTCACCTCTGCACAGCCATCATTCAGATCCAAGTCACCACTTTTTACCTGAATTATTGTAGTATCCTCTCCACCAGTCTTACCACTCAACTGACTAATGCATTCTTTACACAGGAGTCAAAATATTTCCTTGTTTTACTTTTTATTGGAGCTCTTTTTGTTTGTGGTTGTTGGCTTTTCCAGGGCCCAATATGGGATGTTGGAGGCAAAAAGAAAACCCATGGACCTCTCTGTTGCATTCTTCCTCAGGCCTTGAGATTCCTAGCTAGTGTATCTTCTTCTCTTCGGTTTCAGAGACTTCTTATGTTTGTTTTGTATATAATGTCTAGAGTTTTAAGCTGAACTTAGCAGGGGAATAAGGAAAAGTGTATATCTGGACTGGACCTGGAAGTCCAGAATACCATTTATACACATAAATCACATTATATTACTATCACATTCCATGTTTAAAGCTTTTTAATGGCCTCCTGTTGCTCTTAGTATGCAATGCAAATACATGTCAGTGACGTACAAAACCCCAAATAATGGGAAATTGGCCCATTTCTTCAATAGTTAATTACTTTGTGGAAGTTGGCTCTCATCCATTAAGTTAGTCTTTTATTTCTTTGAATGTGCAAAGACTCTTTTCTCACTTAGAATCTTACCCCAAGTTGGTCTCTTTCTCTCAACCGTTTGTCATTGGTACTACTTTTTTCTTGGCTACATCTCAGCCTTCATTTTAAATGCTGCCTCCTTTATAATGTTCCTCCTTAGCCATTCAACCTAATATCATTCTCTTACTTTCCTTATGTTTAAATTTTCTTCAGGAATCCATATAAATCAGATTTTTAAATTATTACTTTTATAGTCTATGTGAACAGGTTTCCAACATGGCCGTTGATATTTTGAAGGTGCATTTAATAAACACCTTGTTTGGAGGATGCTAGAGTATTAGAATCAACCATTTTATTAACAAACACCCAAAAGTTCCTAAGTTATGCACCAGTATGTCATCATAGGCACAGCTGCTAATTTTAGTTTGATTATTTTTGATTCTTTGATTCATTTAATTAATATTTACTGAGTGCTTGCTACTATGTATCAGACACTATTCTAGGTGTGGGAAAGAGTAAATAAAACAAAGGCCCTGCTTTTATGGAGCATACATTCTAATAGAGGGACAAAAAATAATAAATAAATATGAAAGAAATATATGTCATATGATGAGTGTGAAAAGTAAAACGGGGTAAGGGAAGAGAAAGTGGCTGGAGCCTAAAGAGAATAGGAGACATATTTTACATAGAGTGGTCAGGACAGATTTCTGTGTGGTAAGGTGACATTTGAGCAGGGATCTAAATGAAATTGGGGACCAAGCTATACAGCTATCTAGAGGAAGCAGAGGGAAGAGTAAGGACACATGTTCTGAAACTGAAATCTATGTGTCATTATTGAGGAATAACAGGAGACATAGTGACTGGAGCTGAAGGAAGAAGGACACAGCTCTAGGAGATGAGGTCACAGTGGTTGCCAGAATAAGAACATGGATGGAGGTCATCGACAACTTTGACCATGACAAACTGCATGTGCTTGTTACACATGGCCACCCTTAATGCTGGCTACTAAGAGTACTACCCATTGGAACATAGCAACAATGTCACCCATAGAAGCAAGCTGCATGGCGAGATTTAATTCAAAACATTATTTGATAGCTTGAAGTACTTGTAAGAATACGACATACATGACACCTACACAGCCTGAGTTCCCTAGGTGACTCTACGAAGGCAGAGAGAACGAAGAGAAAGTAAAGATAATTAGGGCAAATTATAAAAAAGTAATTAGAAATAGTTCTAAAAGGAAACGAACTAATTGTTTCAAAGTTACTTAAAATTCTAAACTCACAGTTGCTTTCCTATATTGTAGTGTAACCAGTGTAAGCAACTGAATCAAGTTCTGGGGATAAGTGGAAAAAAAAATTAGAAAATTAAAGTATTTCAGAAGTACCAAATGGAAATTGAATGCATATAATCTTTTATATATTAATGGAAACTTGAAAACTGCACTTAATGCATATATAATGCAGTGTTATATTCACATTTTGAAAATACCGGACAAGAACTAAATGTCATGTCTAATATTACAAAGAGAATTAGTTGGTGTCCAGGACAGAGATGCAAAAGGAAAGAAGCGGCCAGTTTTCTCTTTGGTGTATTCATTAATTTCATTCATCCATCCAGGCTCATATACTGAAGACCTTTAAGTCTAATGTTGAGTATGTCAAATTTAAACAGAAAATAAATGTTTCATCCTCACTTTTCCTTGCTCCCTCCCGAAATCAGAAGTAAGGAGAGCCGCTTTCTAGAAGTCTTTAGAATACATGAGTGTTCTTAGAGCTGAACTACTCCCTTTTTCTTCTTTGCCATCCATTTCTTCCCTAATAACCTGGGATTGATGTTGCATCTCCTTTGTCATTACATGCACTGAACCACAAAATATATACAGAAAAGTACAAATTATACAGTGCTTGAAAGTATTCTCTTTTCATAATTATTATAATCACATACTAGACCATGCTCACCCTAATAAACCAACAGAGATTCTTTCATTTCATCCTGTACTTTCTTCTTTTCTACATATAACCCTTCACACAGATGGTCCCCTTTATTTGGAATGCCTTCCTTCTCCACCCAAATCCCACTTTGCCTAATTCCTATATTTTTCTGGACTGAGGTTTTAAATGACCTCTTCCTATAAGCTTTCCATATCATCCCTTCTTGGTTGGATACCTCTTTGCACTTGAACACTTTCTGTGCTTACAGAATTGAACACACTGTGATGGTTTTTTTAGATATGTCCTTTTTAGGAGACAACAAACTCCTTGAGAACAGGGATTATATCATATATAGCCATGATATATAGCACAATGCCAGGAACATGGCTAGGCAGTCTAAATATTTGTTGAATGATTGAATGAACACAATTCTAAAACATTATAATATTTAAATATAATAATGAGAAAGGTATAGTAAATTCTAAGATCAAGAAGATATTTACTACTCAGAATTCCTTTTAAAGTAAATGTACTACAGTGTTATCATAAGTAATTGAAAAACATCCACATTTATATTTTATTTTGATGTTCATTGATCTCAGTCTTAATTCTACTAATAGCCTGAATATATTATACATCTTACATTTTTGTGGTAGTCATTGAGAATCAGTCTACAGCAATTTAAAATTTGAATAATATTTCTTGACAGTATTTTTTTAAACATTGACAGTGAACAAAAACCATCCCCATCTCAAATTATTTGGTTTAAAATATTAAGTTCTGTATTATTTTTTATTTATTTGAATTGAATGCTAATAATAACCAGCACAATAAACTTGATAGTTATATGTCATTTGATAATGAAGAGCATAGTCTTACCAGAAAAGAGAAAAAAATTATATTTTTTGTCCTTTCTTCAAGATGTAGCAACAATTCTTTAAGCACATAACACAGCAAACATACCAAAGACAATAACAGATTTTAGCATCATAATCAAAGATGAAATAGGTTTCCCTAAAAATACTCTGTTTTACTAATATCCTTAAAAAATTGAGATGAAATTTGAAATACTATCATTGGGATCCTTAAGAACTTTACAGAAGTACTCAGTACTGTAACCACTGCCCTCTAGGGATATAGCCATAAGTATTTTAAAACACAAACTACAGTAAAAGATTATATTCTTTACAACTTCAAAGTACTGCCAAAGGAGCTTGTTTTTTCTTTAAAATTATATATTTGGTATTGCTGCGTTCCCAACATTATAGTTGAGTCTACCAGAGTAAGGCTTTCTTGCCTTGCTATTCAAATCTGAAAATGCTTTGCTTTCTTCACAAATCAATTACTTAACTGTAAAAGAAATAATCCATTCTTATCGTGCCTCATAACTGATAGAAAAAATATTAAAATTTTGCTGCATGTGCTTATTGTTGAGGAAAAGTTTATAAATGTATGCTTATAGCAATATCCTGACTTATAATTTTTCTTACATTGGCAATTTTTGCATATTGTCAATCAATTTTATTGATTTAGGAATAAAGGTTTTATTTTCACAACTAATTGTTTCAACCTATACTTGCGAAGGAAAATAGAGAATGCTACGTTGCAACAACTATTCAATTATAGCAAACTTAAAAGTTTAACAGTTACGTGTATTTTACTTTCTATTACTCAAATTGTCATTATTAGTTTTTTAAGATGTTACTGTCATTTCCCTTTTTTCCATGTAATAGAGCCTGTGATAACGTTACATCGTTATATTTACAGTGTTTTCTGTAAAACCAGCTTGAAGCCATTAACTGTTGCTCTACTGCTGTAAGACATTTATCTATTCAAAAACTGTTTCTTAAAATTTAGAGACACTAAGCTACATTCAGAAAATATGAAAAAAAATCTTTTCTATTTTTTAAATATGAAATATAGTTCTTCGGGAACCCCAAGGTAGCCAAAGGTTGGTATAAGTAGTCATTGCATTCTTTTTTCAGACTTCTTCATCAATCAGAAGTTAATAATAGATATATTATGACACCGGAAATGGCATCTTTCTTTTCTTTCTTTACTATTGCATTTGACTTCTCTCTCTCTCTCTTTTTTTATTAGTTTCAGGTGTACAGAACAATGCAATAGTTAGACATTTCACCCCTCACAAAGTGATAACGCCCCTCCCCCAATCTATTGCCCCTCTGACGTCGTATGTATCTATTACAATTCCATTGATTCTATTCCCTATGCTGTACTCCATATCCCGTGACTTTATCTATTAAATTATAGTTGACATTCAATATTATTCAGTTTCAGCTTCATGTGTACAGTGCAGTGGTCAAGCATCTACACTGTCCATGAAGTGTTTTCTCCTTCTCTTTACCTCTGATAATAATTGTAGAAGGAGGGAGCTAGATAATGAGAGAAAGGACCTTCCTTCCTGAGAGTAATAGGAACTCTTACTTGATTAGCATTTAGGGCGGTGAATCTCAAAAGTATGATCCCCTAGCATCTAGTCAGCATCACCAGGGGCTTGTTAGAAATACAAACTGTGAGGGCGGGGACCATCAAATCTGTATTTAACAAGCCTCCAGGTGATTGTGAAGCACACTAAAGTTCTAGGACCACTGATTTAGGGAATAGTTACCATGACAATCACCCATTAGAGAGTGTACAGAAAATTGTGTGCGATACTTAAAGATCTTCCCCCAATTTATTGGTTAAATGCAGGAAAAATTGATGTGATGAGGTACTTTGCCTTTGGACGTATTGCAAATTATGCTAGGACATATTGCAAACCTTTGCTAGGAAAGAGGCATGGATGGTTTCTCCCCAGAGACTCCACAAGGAGCAAACCTTGCTGACACCTTGATTTTGGATTTTAGGCCTCTTGAGCTATGATTGAATAAATGTCTGTTGTTTTAAGTGAACCAGTTTTTGCTAAATTGTTTTTGCAGCCCTAGGAAACTAATATAGGAGACTTCATAGGGTTTGTATCTTATGAGTATTTTTCGACTTACTCATTGACCATAAAGATCGTCTCATGAAAATATGCTCTGTAAAGAAAGCTGCCCTGCCACCCCTCCCCAATTCTGGTTCCACCCTCCTCCTCTGCTCATTCACCCCACTCTTTACAAAAAAAATCTTTGAAAAGTCTAGTTTTAGCTGTGAAAATCATATTCTTATTTATTGTGGGAGTAAAAAAACTCTCCTAGGTAAAATATTAAATGTAAGACCCTTTACACTATGGAGAAATAAGCATTTGTGTATTTTTAGAAATGCACAAATGATGTTAGAAATTATGCCTATTATCTCCCATCCATCTGTCTTTCAATAAAATTTTATATTGCAGTGGATTATGCTTTTTAAGCTGCTTTACACTCATTTGTTCAAATACATACCAAGCCTTTTAATTGGATCATTTTATATGCAAATAACTAATGCTACTGAGTGTATCTGTGTTTCCTTCTGTTGCTTTTTCAGTTGTGTCATAAATGCACTGACCCTCCACAAACAGGGTTAATTAGAGTATTGTGTGAATGTGTGTGTACTGCGGCTGCCAGCTGTAGATCTAAGATTAAGAAGATACAGATTTATGGTTCTTTGTGTCTTGAAAACAAAACACATGTAATTTTGAATTATATGTTTAGGGAACCAGTCTTAAGGAAATGGATTTGTATTCACTGTACCTTACATGAATAGCTCCACACACTCCTTTGCTATGTTTTTTTTCCCCAAAACGACTTAGCAAACATTTATATTTTAATACACAAATATGTATTTTAACAAGTAAGACAAATTGAAAAAAAACATGTAATAACAAGACAACTTTGGTAAAATAATTTAAATGACTTACAAGATCTATCTTTTTAAAGATTTGTTAAATTTGATATTTTAAAAAACGCACGCTGTTTAAGAGCATGATTTTTCCTGTGCTTTCTTCCATTTTACATGTCTACAGCTCTCATTTCTGAACCTGTTAATGTTTCAAGTTTCCCCTAAAACTTTTAACATGCTGAGGCAATTTGTCAACGTTGTTTTCTAGTATTTCTCTATTATTTTGGAGCCAGAATAAAAAATCTCAAAGGTATTTTTGAGACAGTTCCCTCAATCCAATAAGATCAATACCACATTTTAATCTAACAGTGGCAGTACAGTCTGAATTCCATGTTTAGGAGGAGGGAGTTTACTTTTAAAAATCAGTGTATAAGTGACAAATTTGTAAGGATTAGATTAAGAAATATTATGCTGAATATGATGGTATTAAGCAAGACCACTTGAAAAAGACCTATCTTTATTATACGTAGATTTATGCTATTTCTATACTAACCATTAAAAGAAACAAAAAAACAAAACCACTTTGTTTCATTCTTTCAGCATATCTAGTATGTACCAAGTATTAGGTGTTAGGGATAGAGAAAAAATTCAGAGTTCTCCTCTCAAGGTATAGTAGTCTAACAGCAAACAAGGACAATAAACACAATTATGAATCAGCTTAAATACAGAGTTGGGGCACTTGGGCTAGAGGAAATTAAGAAACGGTACTGAATTGGTTTCCTAGGGCTGCTGTTACAAATTACCATAAAACTATTGGCTTAAAACCACTCATTTATTCTCTCATTCTTGAAGTCTGGAGGCTGGAAATCCAAAATCAAAGCCCCAGCTGAGCCAGACTCCCTCTGAAGGGAGGAATAAATTAGGGGTGGATCCTTCCTTGCCTCTTTTAGCTTCTGGTGGCTCCAGGCATTCCTTGGCCTGTGGCCACCTATCTTCAATCTGTCTCCATCTTCATATGGCCTTCTCTGTGTGTCTCTGTCTTCTCTTTTGTCTCATATAAGGGCATTATCATTGGATTGAAGGCCCACTCTAATCCATGACGATTTTATCTCAGGATCTTTTAATTAATTACATCTACAAAGACCCTTTTCCCAGATAACATTACATGCTTAGGTTCTGGGTAAGCATATATCTTCGGGAGTATCTAGCTACCCAGAGGAGATGATCCTCCACTGCAGAGCAGGTTTGAGGAGAGAGGGGAGAAATGTTTTGAGTTCTCTCTTAGACATGGACAGTGTGTTAGGCTCAAGTCTTTTCCACTTTTGATGCAATGCCTGGCACATAGCAAGCACTCCATGACTGTGGGATTATTAATGAAATATATTCATGAAAATGTTCAATGGGCAGGTATACATACAAATCTGGAGATCAGAAGAAAGACCTGAATTGGATGGAAGAATGGATTAGATTACCAAGGAAAACTATGTGAGAAGAGGAAAGAGTAAAGCAAGGACCAAGAGACAGTTCCTCTGTAAGGTAAGGGCTAAGGAAGAGGAATTGCTGGAAAAACAAGAGGGAAACCAGGAGAGAGGGGTGACATAGGAGACAAAACAGGAAGAGTCTTTAAGAAGGAAAACAAAAATGGTGTTAGATTATGTTAAACTGATTAAGTAATTAATGTAAAGCCTGAATTTGGGAACTTGGATATAAGCAATTTCAGAAGTTATGAAGCCAGTTTTCCATGGATTAAAAAATGATAGAAAGTTAAAAAATTTCCTAATGGACAATGAAGCTAAACTAAATACATAGGCTTCCCACCATAATTCCCAATGTACATATTTCAGAGAAATATGCAGGGCACATGTCCGTGACCTGTGTCTCTCCTTTGATCTCAGAGACAGACTATGCCAGTTGTTACGGATTGTTAGAGCCGCTGTGCTGGAGTGTACCACTTGTAACCTCTCTGCTCATTACAGGACATTTTACCACACTCACAGTGGGAGAACACAGTTTGTAAACTGCGATTCTGACTCTGATCTTCCATGTAAAAGAATGTTCTTTGGGCATCCCACTGAATCAACTAAAAAACATCAGTCAAGCATATATAACATGGACTCAGAGACCTTCCTGATGAGCAGTGTGAAATACATTAAGAATAAAAGGAGCCTTCATTTTTCAACACTAGAGATTTAAAAGCACATTGTACTTTAATGCCATCATCAGCGTTTTCCTTTATGACATCTGCTGTTAAGTGAATTTAGGATTTTTGTTCATAACTGAAATACCCTGGTGGCTATGATCTCATGTATTTGAAGGACACTGAGCAAACTCCTTCATGACATGTGATGAACACCCCACACATTGGACTTTCAATTCCACATAAGGTATGGCTGAACATGGTGGTGCCTTTTTATAACTTAGTGTTACCCCGTAACATTCTGAAGTAGTAATTATGTTCTAGTTAATTTGTGTCAACTAATTGTTTTAAGGAATGTACAAGGTGTAATCAAATAATACTGTGAATGTTTAAATTAAAAAATTTATTACAGTAAAAGACACATTGCCATTAATCCCCCTGAAAATACTTCCCCTCGCTTCAAACACATGTATCCCATCGTTCTTGCCCCTTTCTGAAGCAGTTCTGGAAGTCCTCTTTCATGTCGTTAGTTGCACTGTCATGGGCTGCCTCGATGTCCTGAATCATTTTGACGTTGGGGAAGAGCCAGAAGTCACACGGTGCCAGATCCAGTGAATAAGGAGGATGAGGACACACCATAATGTTTATTGGACAGAAATTGCCGTACCACAAGCAATGTGTGACATGGAGTGTTGTCATGATGGAGGATTATTTACAGCACATTTTAAAACACACCGTCTCTCAACCATAGCTTACAACCGACTGACAGCACCAAACAAGTTGAAACTTGTCACACACTGTTAGTAAGGTTCCACACACTGCTTCCTGTATTGAAGATCCCTGCCTTTCTGAAGTTGGATGGCACTCGGCAGCAGCATTCACGGTATTTTGTGATCACAACAGAAAGGCTCCGTGTCTCACATTGCTTTTGCTATATGGCAATTTCTATTAAATAAAAATTTTACAATGTGTCTTCATCCACCTTATTCACCGGATCTGGCACCTTGTGACTTCTGGCTCTTCCCCAAAGTCAAAATTACCATGAAAGGTAAACATTTTGAATTGATTCAGGACATTGAGGCAGCCACTACAGCACAACTAAAGACATACACGAAAGAGGACTTCCAGTACTGCGTCAGAAAGTGGCAAGAATGATGGACTAAGGGTGTTCAAAGCGAGGGGGAGTATTTTGAGAAGGATTAATGGCAATGTGTCTTTTACTGTAATACATTTTTATTTAAATATTCATCGTATATTTTTATTACACCTCATAAGTTTGGATGATGTTATCTTAAATAGTAACAATCATTGACAAGTTTTGAATCATTTTCTCTGCTTTATGGACTGCGATTATGGCAAATGTGTTAGTTTCAAAAACTAAACATGGACTTGCTATTACTTACCTTTACAAGCTGAGCTTTAAATTCTGGCACAATAAAATAACTTATTTAAAATGAACTCTTTAACTATTACATATTTTTTTAGATTGAAAAATGTAAGAATTTGGATGTGATCCTTAATAGAATTATTTAAAATTTTGTTTTATAAAGATTTCGTGTTAAATTTTATAAGTTAGAATTAGAAAGTATATGGGTCAATAGAAATTATTAAGTTGGGACATATACAAAATATGATTATGCTGTTTTATTGTGCCAGTCTATAATAACTATTAACATATATTAAAACCTATAAACTTGGGATTTATATCCATAAGTCAATAATAGATAAACATAACCTTTATCTTAGGATTGAATTGCACAATATTGCAGATCTTTTATTATTCTACTGTTGATATAAAATTCAATTAAGGCATGATTCTAAGGCTTCAACACAGCTTAGAGAAATCCAGCAGTGTATTTTCTACTCTTTTAGCATTTATATTCAAAAACTACATATATGTAGCTAATTAGAATTTAATAAGCCTTTTACCCGAGGGAAAATTCTGATCTCTGTAAAGCTTTTATCCTTGCCCTACTTATAATGTCACTATCAAGTTCTTCATTCTGAAGGTTTATTTTTTTATAGATACAATTATGTTATTTTCCTGCATGTTATACAATTATATAGTTTTCTTCGAATGAATATTGCTTTCTGGAGAAAATGCTCTTTGAAATATTAGGAAAATAAAAACTATTGTTTCTATAGAAATAGGAATACTCTATATGAACAATAGATTAGAAAATGAGTCACATTCACCGTGAATCTGAGTCTTTGTTGTTCGCACCAAATGAAGGGTAATTTTACAAAAATAAGGCCAAGAAAAGTGAAATATGGGATTTCATAGTTTATCAGAAGTTGGGCATTTTATACTGCCAATAATTCAGCATAATGTAGTCTCAAGCCACACTGTACACTGCGGTGTGCGTGTGTGTGTGTATGTGTGTGTGTGTGTGCAATGCTATGGTATGTCAAAGCAATGTGTTATTATAAATGTGAGACAGACAGAGAATTCTACCGAAATTTGTTTATAAATGGTGTTATTTTATAAAGAGAAGGACGTTAAGTTCTTAGGTGAAATAATCTTTTCATGCTCCCATCTAGGTCTTACTCCCCACAAATCTCCCATTTGCCACACATCTTCACTTTGTCTTCAGACTTCCTTTCCTCCCTCTCTATAGTCCTTTTATTTTCCCTACTTCTTTCTCTAACCTTTAGTTCTCTATGCATAAAGTGTTCCATTTATTATGATTCCTTTTTCAAGTTTATCTCCAAACAATCATCATTTATTAATAATGCATCACTCAAAGAATGTTCATAACTGTAAATCAAGCCTCTTGATTGGCCTGAGAAAACTCACGTTATTATTCTGAGTTTTTTTCTCTCCAACACAAAACTTTGACTCGCAACATTGATTCCAGCAATGAAAGGCCACTTACAATGCACTCACCTTCCTGTGAAATGGTCTGACAGGATCTGAACTGGGATGTAGCGCCCTGGGGGATTAGGTCACCTTCTTGAATGCACACACACAAACATTCATGTGTGTAGAAATGCATTAGTGTGGGAAGGTTTGAGCCCAACTTAAGGGAAAGCAGAGAAGACGCTGCAGCTGTCAGAGAATAGATACTAGATAATAGACTAAACTCCAAAAGGAATGCTTGAGAAGGATCTGGAGCACAAGTGAAAGATTAGTCTTAGGAAGGAAAAGGGGTACTTCTTCTTTGAAACAGAAGAGGAGGTAGGGGAACCAGTAGAGATAGGGGAATCTTTGAAGTAAACGGAAAGGAAGTTGAACGAAATCATGTTAGATGGCATCTGTTTCTTGGTGAAACATTGAGAAGTCAGTCTTGAGAAGAACAGGAAAGGATTCGTTAGACTCAAATACATACTATATTAGTCAGGGCTCTGCAGAGAAAAAGAACCAATAGGGGAGAAAGAGAGAGAGAGAGAGGGAGAGAGAGAGAGACAGAGAGAAACAGAGTGTGTGTGTGTGTGTGTGTGTGTGTGTGTGTGTGTGTGTGTGTGTGGGCTGGAGACCCAGGAATAACTGACGTTGCAGCTCAAGTCCAAAGGCTGTCTGCTGGCAGAATTCCTTCTTGCTCAGGGGAGATCAATCTTTGTTCTATAAAGGCCTTCAGCTGATTAGGTGAGGCACACTCATATTATGGGGGGCAATCTGCTTTACTAAAAGTCCACCAATTTCAATATAAATCTCATTCTCACAGAAAAAAAAAAACACCCTCACAGAAACATCCAGAACAATTTTTGACCTAATATCTAGGCACCATGGCCTAGACAAGTTGACACATAAAAATAACTGTCGCACATATGTTCCCTTAGCTGCATAACTCCGAGTTCTTCAAGAATCAATTCGCCCATAATCTTTTCCTCAGGAAGCCTTCCCATAAACCCATCCTCAGGTGGGAGTTTGCCTCAATGAACTGAATTCCCAGACTACTCCTGTCTAATGCCTCCTACTAGAATCTAAATACCTGGGGATTTACATTCTAAATCCTAAAATGTCATCTCTAAATCCCAGCACCTCAAATGTCACCAACTATATTACAGGCACTCAATAAAAAGTTGATAATGAATGAAGGAATGAATTGCTTTTAATTTATGTCTGTCAGTTTTACTGCATTGTAAACTCCTCGAAAGCAGGGACAGTCTTAATTACTTTTTTTATACTCAACACCTAGCACAAATTAAGAGCTCCATAATGCTTAGTGAAGGAATATATGGATCAGTGACTTACAAAATGCTTACTGGGTATTTTTTCTTGTCCCTGATTGCTTCAGTTTTATCCCAAATATTTAAATAGTACATTTTGAAGAATTTACAGAGATTTGCATTACTCCATGTATGGAGAAATTATACCAACAACTAGGATTATAAATCAGAAAATGCTGGTGGTAGGACTCAGACATCAGCAGTTTTTAAAGTCCTGCAGGTGACCCCAGTGGTTGGGAATCCATGTACTACATACAATTAAAATGGGGAGGACATTAAGGAAGGTGAAAAACATAAAGTATGTCTGTGGATGTCAGGGCCATATGGGGATACCAAGTTTACGAGGTGTGGTCATAAATTATGGTGACTGCTGCTGCAGCCAAGTGCCACAATGGAAAGGCAGGGATCTTCAATATGGAAAGTGGCACGTCGAACCTTAGTAACAGTGTGTGACAAGTTTCAACTAGTTTGGTGCAGTCAGTTGGGTGTGAGCTACTGTTGAGAGAAGGTGTGTTTTAAAGTGTGCCATAAATCATGAATCACGAACAGTGCATTAATATGAAATATTGTTTCAACTGCAAAAACGTGCTACAGAAATACACCAAATGTTAAAATTACTTTATAGTGATGCTGCAGTGACCATGAAGATGGTTTACAAGTGGTTCAAGCAATTTCATAATGGTTGTGAATTGATTAAAGATGAAGAGAGATCAGGACGTCCTTCAACATAAAAACCCAAGAGAATGTTGAAAGAGTAAGTGAAATGATTAGATCAAACAGGCAATTGACTATTAGGGACATTTCTGAGGATCTGAACATCTCCTATGGTGCTGTTCAAAGCATTTTAACAACAGATTTGAGCATGAAGCGAGTGAGTGCAAAATTTATTCCATGCGTTTTTGACTGTCGAACAAAGCAACAGCGTTTGTCAATTTCGTTGGAGTTACACAATTGTGCCGCTTCAGACTCCAGCTTTTTAAAGCATGTCATCACAGGATCTGAACTTGGGTCTCTGGTTATGCTCCTGAGACCAAGGTTCAGAGTTCTCAATGGAAATCACCCAGTTTTCCTTGTGATAAAAAGGTGCATCAATCAAGATCTAACATCAAGGTGATGTTAATTGTGTTTTTTGACTTTGATGGAATTGTGTGAGCTGAGTTTGTACCCAGGAACACTACAGTGAACTCTGAATATTATGAGGGCTTATTAAGCATTTAAGAAATGATGTACATAGAAAATGGCCTGAAAAATGGGCAAATGATGACACCCTCCTTCATGACAATGCTTCGTGTCACACATCACTTCTGGTACACGGCAATTTCTGTCAAATAAAAACATTACGGTGTGTCCTCTTCTACCTTATTCACCAGATCTGGTACCATGTGACTTGTGGCTCTTCCCCAAAGTCAAAATGACCATGAAAGATAAATGTTTTGAATCAATTCAGGACATCGAGGCAGCCACAACAGCACAACTAAAGACACATGGAAGAGGACTTCCAGAACTGCTTCGGGAAGTGGCAAGAATAATGGGATAAGTGTGTCCGAAGAAAGGGGGAGTATTTTGAGGGGGATTAATGGCAATGTGTCTTTTACTGTAATAATTTTTATTTCATTTAAACATTCACTGTGTTTTTTTTATTACTCTATGTATGTTCTATCCACCACAAAAGTGATTCTCAACCATAATTGCACAGTAGAAGCAATAATTGCACAGTAGAACCCAAATCTATTCCCCATATAAGATCTGTTAAATCAGAATCTCCAGGTAAGAGGTACGAGAATCAGTAGGGTATTTTAAATCCCACTAGTGTTTCTAAAGTGCTGCAAGGGATGAAAACCACTATCACAAACATAGATCCCTCTCCATTTTGCCAACGCTAACACTGTGGACTCCAGGTGCTCTCATCCAGAAAAAGTCTTGACTCAATCAGTTTGTGAATGATCTGCCTTAAATTCAGATAAGGGAGCCTGAAATGGTCAAACATTTGCCAGGTAATTTGAGGTCCTCTTAATAGATGCTCGCTTTGATGTTAGCGAGAATTTTGTCTGTAGTTACTTGGAGGTAATAGAACAGGTTGCACCATGCCTAGACTCTGACTCTCCAAGAAGGGTTCTGCTCAGTGTCACTCTGCCTTTGTGGGTTTTATAGCACAGCTGGTGCTGTATACATTCTCTCCTATTCCAAAAATAGGTAATACTGGAATACACACACACACAGACACACACACACACACCCCACACACAAATGAGACAGCACATGGTAGATCTCATGAAGCGATTGTTAAATTTAACCTCAGGTGTTCTTCTATTAATTTGGGGAAAGAGGACCCATTTTTCTTTGTATTATAAAAGCTTTCAGCTAATATCCATGGTCACCAACTTCCTGTGAAATAAAATGCATTTGTGCAAGTCCCTGAAATCATATCAAAATTCACTTAGGTATTTTGATGCATGATATGTATGTGAAATGATCAGTTTAATCTCAATCCCAGTAAAAAAGATTAAGACGGAAACCATAAAAATTGATAATGTAAAGTAGTTCTGTATGCTGGCTGCACATTAGAATCTAGGAGGACTTTTTAAACAAACAGATTGTCACAACTCACCCCCTAGAGAGTGATTAGATTGATTTCTTTGGTCCATTTTGGGCCCAGTCACTGTTAATTAAAAGCTCCCTAGGTGAGTTTCCACTGTCACAGAAGATGGGTATTAAATGAGAGAAAATTCTGATTCGCATATTTACTGTCAATGATGGTAATGATGATAATGATAATAACTCTAATTGAATTTGTTATGTGCTAAGCAACTTTTCCAAGTGTTTTACATATAGTAACTCATTTAATACTCACAATGGCTATTTTATAAGGGCAATATTATTGCAATCTTTTTGCAGACAAGAAACAGATATAGAGAGATTATGTAACTGAGTGCAGGACTAGGCAAAGATAGACTGTAAATCCAGAGTCTGGCTCCAGGACCCCATACTCTTCTTACAGCCTCAAATGATATCATGAAATAAACCAGAGTATGTTGCCCCAGCTCTCCTATCAGTCCCCTTTCCCTCTTCTTGATTTCTGCAGTCTAACCTTGGTACAGGTTCAACAACCCCACTATTTATTAGGTGACAAGGACCATGAGATTCCTCCCCAATGACATTCAACTCCCACACTTATGGTGTTTACCTTGCCAAGGAATAGCACCAAGTCTTCAAGATTCAAGGAAGTACTGCTAGGTGATTAATCTGTTTTGGAAAAGGAACCTCTTTATTTCTCAATACAATGGAAAGAATTTAAGGCTTTGGAATCAGACAGATACAAACTCAAATTATGTACCTTTATTACTAATCCTAGGGCCTGGTGCCAGTAATTTAATCTGACACTCAGTTTTTTAATCCATTAAATGGTAATAGTACTTCCTAAATCATAGTATTTTAAAGGAGTAAGTGGAATAACCTATATAAAGGTCCTTTGTACGTGTGGGCACTCAGTATATATGGTCTACCTTTTCTTTTACTATGCTCCCATTCCACATACACAATTAGCTTTGCACCCAGCAACTCTTGTACAGCTTCTACATTTTTGTTTTCCTTGATTCTTTTAACGTCTGTGTTTAAAGGTTTGTACGGGACCCTTTCGGACCCTAAAAATATTAGGAACAAAAATGCCTCTTAAAACCTTATGTAATTTAAAGAAGAATGAAATCTTACCATTTGCCACGATATGGATGGACCTAGAGAACATTAAGCTAAGTGAAATAAGTTAGATGGAGAAAGAAATACCATATGATCTCACTGATGTGTGAAATCTAAAGAATAGAATAAATGAACAAACTAATCAGAAACAGTCGCAGAGATGTAGAGGAAAAAACTGAGGGTTGCTAGATGGGAGGGGGTGGGGATGAGGGAGAAGGTGAGGGGATTAGAAAGCACAGTCGGTAACCACAAGATTGTCACAGGGATAGGAAAGACAGTTTGGAGAATATAATCAATAATGTTGTAAAGATTTTGTAGGTTATCTGATGGACAGTTATCTGATTAGGGAGACCACTTCAGGGACGGTGTGAATGCCTTACCACTGCACTGTACACCTGAAGCTGAAGCTGAATAACAATGAATGTCAACTATAATTAAATATATGTGTATATTCACAGGACGTGGAGTACAGCATAGGGAATAGAGTCAGTGAAATTGTAACAGCTATATACGATGTCAGGGGCAGTAGATTGGACCTCCTTGCAGGCTAACTTTGTAATTGTAAAAATAACTTTGAAATGTACCAACTACCAATCTATCCATATGCCGAAAATCCCCACTTTCGGATTTCACGTGAGGAACTGTTGGAAGATACTACATTTGTCTAAATGAAGCATGTGTCCCCTTATTTTGTTTACACAGGATGAAATAGTAACAACCAGTACTATTAATATGCATAATAGAAGCAGGTGAAGGACTGGAAAAAGGGCAGGTATATTTTTTTAAATTAGTTTCAGGTTTGCAAAACAACATAATAATTAGACATTTACACCCTTCACAAAGTGATAACCACCCTCCCCCAATCTACTGCCCCTCTGACATCTTATATAACTGTAACAATACCATTGACTATATTCCTTATGCTGTACTCTCCTGTGACTATATATTTATATATTTATTATATATATATATGTATATATTTCATAGTTGACATACAATATTATTCTACTTCAGCTTCAGTTGGCAGGTACATTTTTTCTGACAAATAAAATCTTACTTGAACTCACTTCAACGATGTTTTAACTATAGAGAAAAAAAGGTTTTGGCAAGCCAAAATAACCTTTAAAGTTTCAAATGTGTCTGGATGCTGTATTGTTCCTGAAAAATGCCTGTTTTTCTTAATGTTATTTTGGTCTGGTTAATCAAGTCATAATATACTTTTGCTACATAAAGAGTCCAATCAAATGGAAATCATTCTTTTCTATAGATTTGTGACTATTTAGGGACATGGCTGATCCTCCTATCTTTAGTAGAACATTTCTCCTCTCTCTCTACACACTTTCTTCCCTCTACAGTTAATTTCCTGTGAGATTTATTTCATTTTCTTGATAACAATTCAGTTCTTAGTTTGTCAACCTTTTGAAACTTACTTTCAATCTTTGCATTTTTTTACCCTAAAAATGCACGATTGCCTTGAACAGTTTCAATACAACATGTAAACTCTTTTATCTTCTCTAGCTAATTTATTAGCTATTTGATTAATTTTTTCAAAGGTTTGTAAGGAAGTATTTCCTTGATGGCATACATGCGTCTTCAAAGCTTCTCATCTAAGTGGTCTCCAATTTCTGACCCTTACATTATGCACAGGTTCTAGTACCTGTCATCTGCGTGATCTCCGAGAATAGCAAACACATCTATCATATTCAGAGTGTTTAGTCAGGTTCTGGATCTGATAATCCGTCTTCTCATGTAAAGAGAAACATACCTTTGAGTTTTCAACCTTTTTTCCTCCTGCTCACTGAGTTCACTCATACATTTTTGTTTTTGTTTTTTTTTTCCCCGTTCTTTATCTTCATATAAAACGTAATTTTAAACTTTCCTAAGATTGGGGTTTTTTTAATCAAAATTTTTCTTTAGTGCTACTTATAGTTGTATTGTACTCTTCTAACACAAATTTTAAGGTTACTGAATCACTTGGGATGCATTAAGTGCATTCTAATTTATCCTTCAGTGATTCTGTTTTGTCCTTCTTGTATTGTCAACCATCACCTCATCTTGTTCTGGATATTTAGATTGCTTTTCCCCACTTTTTTTCTTAGAAAGTCTATTTTAACCTCAATAAAAAGTAGGACTTATTCCATTTAGAAATAACTGTCACCATACTCAGCATTTCAGATAACTTTGTTTCAAGTCTGGCCTCCAACAAAGGTCTCCATTGCTTCATTATCTTTCATAAAATGCTAGAGCCTGTCATATATTTTAACTTTTTCTTCATCTAGGACAGAAAACACTGTCAAGCTCTTTATTTCTATGCAAGATTTTAGCTATATGAAATGCAAATGATAGCTGGTAATATATCATCATCTCCCAGGGAAGATTTGAGTCCTGGACCTGGACTCACACCTGAAGGTATAGTGCTCACAGCCTTGCACAGCGTCTCCAGGATAAGCCTGTAATAAATATGTGTGCCCGTTAGTGTGGCCTCTGTGGCACAAGTGGCTGCCACACAGCTGCAGGTTTCCAGAGTCCCATTGGCCACAACAGACTGCACGTAACCAAGAACATGCCACTCAAGACCCACGGCAGCAATTGGCAAGCAAGACAAACCAGCAGAGAGTGAGTCAAGGATGTGGGCAGCTCTCCTCTCTTGTCTCATCATGGAACACAAAGAAAACCATCTACAGTGTTTCCCTGAAAATACGACCTAGCTGGACAATCAGCTCTAATGCGTCTTTTGGAGCAAAAATTAATATAAGACCCGGTCTTAGCTGAACGATCAGCTCTAATGCATCTTTTGGAGCAAAAATTAATATAAGACCCGGTCTTAGCTGAACGATCAGCTCTAATGCATCTTTTGGAGCAAAAATTAATATAAGACCCGGTCTTATTTTACTATAACATAAGTCTTATTTTCAGGGAAACATAGTATGTCTTATCATACTGTGAACCTTCCAAGCTTGCTGGCTATCAGGAAATTCTCCTGCCCATGTCATATGCTAAGGTTCCTTCTTCTCAGACTTCTAGACTACAGTCCAAGCAATGAATCCTGCCTTGAAAGGTCTCCCCAAAACACACCCTACCCCAGTTTATTATTGGGCAGAAATAGTATGTGTGTGTGTGTATGTGTGTGTGTGTGGGTGTGTGTGTGTTGGGATACACAGCCTTAAAAGAGTTTTTGCTTACTTTTAAATAATGATTATAGATTTCTCTTTTTTACCTTTAATTCTGTCAATTTTTGCTTCATGTATTTTGACGCTGTTTTCAGTTGTAAGTCTTCTCGATGAACTGATTTATTACTATAAAATGTCCCTCTTGATCTCTGATAATACACCTTGTTGGAGTCTAATGTGTCCAATCTGTTTTAATATAGGCACACTGACATTTTTATAGTATATTGTTTTGTACTCCTTTGCTTTCAACCAATTTGTGTTTTTATATTTAAAGAATATTTCTTTTTAAAAGCACATCATTTGATTATGCTTTTTTATTCAGATTGGTAATTGAGTGTTTATTCCATTTACATTTAATCTAATATTTGCTATCATTAGATTTAACGTTTAAGTCTACCATCTTGGTATTTGTTTTCAGTTTGTCTCAGCCATTCTTTGTTCTTGTGTTCCTGATTTCTTTGCCTTCTTTTGAGTTAATTAATATTTTACTATTCCATTTTTTCTCCTTTATTGATTTTTTCATTATACCTCGATGGAACAGTGTTTTCACTAGTTGTATCTTGAGATTATACTGCATGCATCCTTAACTTATCATTGTCCACCTTCACATAACTGAACTAAAAGAACAGTCTTAAGAACCTTACAAAAGTATAATTCCATTTATTCATTGTTCTTTGTTTCGTTGTTGTTATGTATTTTATTTACTCATAGGTAATAAATGACACATAGATTAGTGTTTTTGTTTTAAATGGTCAGGTAGATAGTAATTTTTTCAAAGGCCTTTGATAACTTACCTGGACATTGATCCATTTATCCATTCTATTGCTTTTCATGCTTTTGTGTAGATCCAAGCTTTCATCAAGAATAATTGCCCATACAAATGGCAAATAGACATATGAAAAAATGTTCAACATCACTAATCATTAGAGAAATGCAAATAAAAACCACAATGAGATATCATCTCAACCCAGTTAGAATGGTTATCATCAACAAGACAAATAGTAACAAGTGTTGGAGAGGCTGTGGAGAAAAAGGAACCCTCATACACTGCTGGTGGGAATGCAGATTGGTGCAGCTGCTATGGAAGGCATTGTGGAGGTTCCTCAAAAAATTACGAATAAAATTACCATATTACCCAGCAATCCCTATCCTGGGTATCTACCCAAAAAATCTGAAAACATTTATCCATAAAGACATGTGTGCTCCAATGTTCATTGCAGCTTTATTTACAGTGGCCAAGACATGGAAACAACCAAAATGTCCTTTGATAGATGAATGGATAAAGAAGTTGTGGTATATATACACAATGGAATACTATTCAGCAGTAAGAAAAGATGAAATAGTACCATTTGTGACAACATGGATGGATCTTGAGATTATAATGCTAAGCGAAATAAGTCAGACAAAAAAAGTAGAGAACCATATGATTTCACTGATATGTGGTATATAAAATATAATTTCCCTTCATCTTGAAAAACTTCCTTTCTCATTTCTTGTAGTACATGTTTGCTATAAATGAGTTCTTGCAACTTTTGCCTGTCTTATTTCACCCTCATATTGAAAAATATTTTTATTGAACAGAGAAGTCTATATTAGCAGGTGCTTTCCTTCAGCACTTTGTAGATATTGCATTGTCTTATGGCATCCAGTGTTTTAGAAGAAGAATCACAATATTCTCAAAGTTGTTTCCTGTGTATGATGTATTTATTTTCCTCTGGCTGCTTTTAACATTACTCTTTATCTTTGTTTTTCAGCAGTTTAATTATAAAATGACTCAGTGTATTATTGTTTTTATTGGTTGTTTTGTCTATTTGTGGATTTGTTATTACATTTCTGCTGCTTGGGTTTCACTTAGCTTTTTTCTACATGGGTTGAAATCCTTCAATTTTGGAAAATACTCACCTATGACCTCTTCAAATGTTTGCTCTGCCCCATTTTCTCTCTGATATCCTTCTTGGGCTCCAGTTACACATATGTTAGACCATCCATTGGGTATTGTGTTAGTCACAGATTTTTCTGTTCTATCTTCTTCAGGTTTTTTTTTTCTTGTGCTTCAATTTGGAGGATTTTATTGACCTGTTTTAAATTTTGCTGATCCATTCTTCTGCTATTCAGTCTACTGTTCAGCCTACTGAATCAATCCTATATTTATGGTACGGGAATTTTCATTTATACCTTTTCCATTTGGTTCTTTCTTATTGTACCCATATCTCTACTGATATTCCCCAACAGATAATGCATGCTTCCCCCATTTTTATTATATCCTTTTAACATATTTATCATAGCTTTTTAAAAAAATAATCCTTGTCTGCTAAGTCCAACATCTGGGCCATCTGTAGATCTGCTTCTATTGCTTATTTTTTAATTTTCATTAGGATGTCACTTTTTGTTGTTGTTGCTTGTTCATCTGTTCTATAATTTTTTACTGTATATCATTCTTTATGGGTAAAAGCATAGTAGTAAATAATATTTAACCCCAGGAAAGGGCTCAATCCTTTCTTTATCAGGCTGCTAGTGTGTGTGCGCGCGCGCGTGTGTGTGTGTGTATGTGTGTTTGGCAGGGGAATAAAGGGTACTGAATCAATCTAATATGTACTAGATCTGAACCTGACCTTTGCTACAACTTTAGTTAAATTCAGTACACCTTTGGCTTTAGCTATATTAAATAAGGAAATATGTCTTTCCCTTTATCTAGACTGAACTTGGAAATACTCCAGAGATGTCATCATGCCTAGCCTAGCTGACATTTCTTAACCACAGGAGATCTCTCCCTCCTTTATCCTCCAGCCCCCAACTGTTCACGCCTAAAGACATCTCTCTCCACAATGTTCCCCTGACCCCCAGCTGTTTGACAGCTACTGCAGTGAATGGAGTGAAGACCTTGTGAACCTTGAGAGTATCTTTGTCAGGTCTTTTCTCCTGCCCTAGCTTGTTTCACCCACCCCCAAACACTGAATGAAAGCTTGCATGAAACAGCAGGCAGACAATTACAGATTCTCTCTGTGGTTTGGGTGCCTGAGGATTATAATATATGATACCAGCCCACTTGCAGCTGTTAAAAGTTTGTTAACAGTTGGGCTGGATTTTCTTGCATCTGTCCTTCCCTCCCCTCCCACCATGTGTTAAGGGTGCTCCTCCTCTCACCATGTCCCTAGGAGTCCTAAAATCTAGAATTCTTCTCTCCAGTGAAGAGATAATTCCATTTTGGAAATTAATTTATCAAGGTTTCTTTGCGTCTTCAGCTCTTTAATAGGTTATTTCATACCCACTGCATCTACCTCCCCACAAGCAATCACACTCCAGCCACTCCTTTGTCTTTGAGGTGTACATACCAGAGGCAGGTCCACCTTGGGAGGAAGACCTAGAAGCAGTCTTAGGGTCTTTTGAACAAGGAACTCTAGGGTTCCAAACACCCAGAGCATGGTGTAGAAGAGGGTCACTGGTTGTTCTTCTAACCCATAGCTTTGTGAAGAAAGATACAGGTAGAAGACGGCTAGAGTAACAAGGCCCCACGAAGTGTGAAATCAAGGGAAGGGTCTTCCCCACTTGCTTGGCTAATGCTAAGGGAAGTACTACTGATTACATAGTAGATATAAAGAGTGCAAATGTGGAAGGAAAAGAAAAGATACTAAGGATGACCTTTGACCCTTTGCCAAGGGACAACTCTTTTAGCTGTAGAAATAATAAGATGTATACATTTCCTCTTCGATATTGATGGGATACGTATTCTTGAAGAACTAGGGTCCACTATATCTTCTAGAAAGCCAATGTCTCCAGAATGACATATGCATTTTATAAGGAGCAGAAATAGTGCCTAAGATGATTCAAGACAAAGCTTGCCTCAAATAACAAAATACACAGATGTAACCCATATTATTAGGTTGGTGCAAAAGTAATTGCGGTTTTTGCAATTACTTTTAACCTTTTAAACCACAATTACTTTTGCACCAGCCTAGTAGAGTAACTATGACAACTTAAAAGGGAAATGACATCACTATCAGATTTTACATTGCTGTCCAACCAAAAACAAGCACAAAATGACTGCCAAGATAATTTACTTGCCTTGACTGGGTTATAGTTTAACTGATAGTTTAGACAGAACTTCAGTTATAAAAGAAATTTATTTTCACCTTTTAAGATACATAGTTTTTGCATGTGAAGGAATTATTTGTAATTATATGTGTTCCTATTTTTAATTCCACAGGGACAGAGGTACCTGAAAGTTTTAATGTAAGGGGACCGCAACCCACTTCAGAATAAAGAGACAATTTTATTTTAATTAAATGTTATTGTTCCCTGTGTCTGATATAGATAATTGTATGCTTTGCTGGGATTTAGCTTTCATTTTAACATTGGATATACTTGTGGAGAATTATGAAATATTATGTTGCCTCAGACATAAATGCTGAATTCGTTGGGATCATTTTCGAGAGAGGTTCATTTATTCCCTTTTTAAAGCAATGCTGAAGAGTAAAGGCAGAGAATTACAGTTGAAATAGAGGATGGAGCACATACTTAATTACACACTCTCCCTTCCAAAGTAACCCTATACTGACAGCAAGGAAAAAATACTCACTAGAATAAAGAAAATGGGAGAACATAGAACAGCAGAGAACAATTGACATGTTTTTTGGAACATGGAAAGGGAATGGCTGAGTCATACTGAGTAAGCTGAGCAGAGATGTGCAAACCCAGGTGCCTGCAGAGGAGATGCTAAGTAGATGGAAATGGAGACTCCCTAGAGAACCCTGGAAAAGCTCAAGGACTGAGGCAAAAGGGACTCAGAAGCTAAGGGTGACATGTGGAGCTGAATACAGGACTTGATTGAAAGTCTTCAAAAGAGCAGTTGGACTCCCAAATCCCCTCCTCAACCATGTGCAGCCTGGCAACCACCCCTCCTTCACCCTACAGGAGACATGTAGGTGGCATTATTCTCTGAATTAACTTAACTAGGCTACAAACTCAGCAATATTGGAAACAGTGGCAGGTGGGGATGAGGAATAAAACTGCAGTCTGGTAGCTTAAGTGGAAATCTGCATGCTGAATAATAAACTCCCCTCCCTTTCAAGCCTTCTTACCCAGCTTTGCTTCCAGGACACTGGTAACCAGGCTTGTCCCTCCTACATAGACCATTGGAGGGGAGCTTCTCTGGAAGATCTGACTACCCAAGCAGGGAGAAATCTAGTTACACCAAAAGAATGTCAAGCTCAGCTTTGTCTAATTGCCTATGGTAACATCCAACCGTGTTTCCCCGAAAATAAGACCTAACCTAGCATGATTTTTCAGGATGATATCCCCTGAACATAAACCCTAATGCGTCTTTTGCAACAAACCTTAATATAAGACCCGGTCTTATTTTTGGGGAAACACGGTAACATCTACTGTACATTTCATGAACATATAACTAAGAAATACCAGATGTGGTGGAAAGTCTCTAACATAAAAGAGACCCAAACAAACAAGTAAGAAATTGAAAGAAACAAAGACTTCAGTGAAGAGGTGAAAGCTTTAAAAAAAAAAATATTGTATATTGCCATAGATATTAGAAAAGAAATTGTGTCCATGAAACAAAACATGGTATTATCACAAAGGAACAATTGGAGACAAATAGAATTCTTAGATATTAAACATATGTTAGCAGAAATAAAATGTTCAACAGAAGAGAGATGTCAGGAATTATTCCAGAGAGGAGGTGACAGAAAGAAGATGAATAGAAGAAAAAAGATAATAAAATTAGATGATCAGTCTAAGGGGTCCAACATCCAACTAAAAATAGAGTAGTTTCAGAATGAAAGAACAGAGGACGTAGAGCTCAGAAATTGATGAAGAAATATAATAAAATTTCCCCAGTATTAGAAGACATAAATAAAAGTTCCTTGAGTTTTAAACACAATCAGTGGGGAAAGGAGGATATGACACCAAAGTATACCATCATGAGATATTAGAACACCAGGAATAAAGAAGAAATAAATGGATCAGGGAACAGAATAACTCCCCAATAGCAACACTAGAAACTAAAAGACAGTGAAGAAATTCCTTGAAATTTCTGAGGGAAAAGTATTTCTCAACAATGAATTCAATATCAAGTCAAGCTAACAATTAATGGAAGAAGAAAATAAAGATATTTTGAAGCGTTTACGTTCTCCAAAATGTTATATTTCAAGTATCTTTCCCAGGAAGCTACAGAAGTATATGCTTCCCTCACGTACGCATGAAGGAGTCCATCAGGGACGAGTAGAACAAAGAATTCAGGAAACAGGACCCAACACTACGGAAAGGCAAAGGGCAGTCCCAGGATGACATCTCAGTAGCACTATTAGCCCAAAAAGGACTGGGGTGGGAGGCAGAGATACCTGAAAAAAATAACTTATGCATTTGTCTATATTAAGGCAAATGTTACATATCTATTGGAGAGTTTTTAAAAATTGAATGATGGGCCGATAGAAAATTAAGCAAACAAAAATATGACACAACTATCAAAGTCAGTAAAAAGATAACTAAAAGAAAGGCAATAGAACTATAAATCCCATGTGGTTTACATATCAACAATATATACATAGCCAAAATAATGTGAACACCGATTAGTGCTTGACCTAAAGTTGTGCTGTGCGTGTGTGTGTGTGTGTGTGTGTGTGTGTGTAAATGAAAAAGAAGGAGGGAGGAGAGAGAGACAGACAGACAGAGAGAGAGTTAGGGAGAGAGAAACACATACTAGAGGAAGTGTGTATAAGAACTAAATCCTTATCTTCCATACTAGAAGACCAATAGATAATATACAATTTGAAAAATCAAAACAATAGGTGCATGAGAGTATTACTTAGGAAAATGGGATGATCATCACAATTAACAGTTAAGAGCTTAAGGTGGTGGCCTCTGGGATTCAAGAGTGGGACATTCTTTTAAACTATGTGCATGAATTCTTTTTAATATATCAGAGTTACATTTAAACACAATACTGAGTGCAGTGAGTACTAGAACTCAGTGGATTTTCAAGCTGTGCTTCCCAGGTTCCTGGACATTTCCAGAAGGGATCTGGCGTAGGAGGGGCCACAGGCCTCGCACCTGAGTTTCTGCTAAAGGAGCTATGCCTTGTCATTGCTAAGTCACAGTGAGGTATTTCCCTTGAATAAAGGGTTCCATAGCAAAACAAAAACATCAAGAAACAAGTTTCACAAGGACTGATTCGTCATATGCTCATCTGGAGAAAAATTGCTCCCAAGTGAATAAGCTGAATATAATAACTACCAGACTCATCCAGTTTGGCTATCACCTGTCATTTTCTTTTACCACACAAAGCAGAATTGTCCTATGTCAAACTCTTTATAAATCTCAAGAAACTTAGAGTAGAACTGTTCAGATTTCAAATATGGATTGGACAAAGGATTATGAATATCTGCACAGCTTTGAATATATTTTTGTTTTGCTCCCAAACCAAATTGCACTCTCACTTCTTAAGAGACAGCAGATATGGTACATGGTGCCAGAGTTCAAATAGGGGTATCTCTCTATCTCTAGGATGATATTAGAAATTCTAGTTTTGCCAGTAATAGATATGTGTATAATTGTACTCTAATTAGGGTTGATTTTGGTCCCACAAAGGAAAAGTGTCCCTACCCAGCTTAAGGGAAAAGATACAAATAAAATCTTTGTTTTTAACACTGAGGATGATCCCATCTTTTGTAAATGTGTGGTATTGATTATTTCCTGGGCTATAGAGTCTCTCAAAAACAAAATGTCTTTAACTTGGTAAGTTTAATTTAGGGAAAAATCAAATGCTGAAACAAATACTCCTGATAACCACAGTCAACTAATTTCTCTCTCTTCTTCTCTCTCATCCCTTCCTACCCCCTACAAGTGTGAAGTGTTGTACTTCTTCTATAGGCTTCCATTAGTTCTCAATCTAAACTAACTAAAAGCTTCTTTGCTTTACAGTTACATATAATTTTATATAAAGTTGATAAAAATATAACAAATATAGATTTATTCATTTTGTAATTTTTATGTATCTTACTGTCTATGCATATCTCATTTGCGGTTGACCACAATTCTTTGAAATATGTATTATTATTCTCCTTGTAGAGATTAGGAAACGGTGGCCCTTGAAGATGACTTGTCCTAGGTTGCATAGTCAACAAGGGGTAGAGACAAAAGAAATCTATATTTTTGGAGTATTGTTCTACTTGGGCCAACACCTCTCTATTAATAAAAAAGCTAATGTTATCAAAGCATACATATAATGTAAAAAATTCAAGATTATATATATAGGTTGACCAACTCATCCTGGTTTGCCTGGGACTTTCTTGATTTCAGCACTGAAAATCCTGCATCATCGAAATCCAGTCAAATAGGTGTGGTTGGTTATTTTACATATAGTGCTCAGCCCGAGAGACTGTAGAAATCATGGCAACTGAGACAGATATAGGAAATGAAATGCAAGTAGAGAAAAATGATTGAGAAAGTATATGCACCTCGTATTTAGACAAGGGTGAAGATGATTTCTTACCCTTATCAAAGAAAACCAATGTTAGCAACCATAACAACATGTCAAAACAATCAGTACTAAACTTTTCAAAAATGTTTACATGATGAAATGTATCTATAGATTTTATATCCATGTCAATATTATGAAGTATCCAAAAGACACAACTTTGACACTATCAGATCTTGAAGGAGAGACGTATTAAGTGTTTCATGAGAAGAAATCACGAAACACACAGCCAGATGTCCTAGGGCCAGATTTCCTAAACCTCCCTTTCAGATACTGGTCTCTTCAAAGTCATCCTCATCAAAGGACCTGCTCCCCAATCTGGCTTACAGGCTGTTTTTTGTTACTAAGTATGCCAGATTTTGTTCCCCACTTTCTTCCCTTGTTGTCACTATTTCCTTTAAGATTACTCTTTTTGGGGGGTATTTCCTTCCATGACCTGTCTTAAAATCAACATAAGCCCCCTTAAGCTTCTTCTGTGTCTCTTTCCACACTAGAGAGCCTCCTCATCCGCTTCCACGCCCTTCCTAACAGCCCACGTGCACGACAACAGGCCCAAAGAAGAGAAATAGAGATGCCTTTTCAAAGACCAGGAGGAAAGTGAGGAAAAAAGGCTACAATTATTCTTACTTGAATATTTTGAGTGTGTGTGAGTGTTTGTGTATCCACAAATCATTTTGTTTTATTTCCTTCTAGTCTTTATCTTTCCTTCTAGTGCCTATAGATGTTCTAATATAGTTGAAATCAGGATGCATATACATTTATATGCTATGATTTTTTAATTAATTTCAGGTGTGCCAAACAACATAATAGTTAGACATATACCCCCCTCACAAAGTCTACTACCCCTCTGGTATCATATATAGCTGTTACAATACCACTGACTATATTCCCTATGCTGTACTTTACATCCCATGACTATATATATATTAATATATTAACTATAACTATATATATTAATATATTATACTATATAATTATATATAATGTATAGTTATATACATTATTAATATATATTATATTAATATATTAATTATATATAATTATATATAAAACACATATATAATTATATATGTAAAAATACATATATAAAATTAAAGTTCACGTTCAATATTATGCTACTTCAGCTTCAGGTGCATAGCGCATTGGTCAGGCATCTACAGTCTATGAAGTGATCCCCTGATGAGTCCAGTGCCCATCTGCCAGCCTATATAATCTTTCCAACATTATTGGTTATAGTCCCTATACTGTATTTCATATCCCCATGAATATTTTGTGAATACTGATTTGTACTTTCTCATCCCTTCACCTTGTCTCCCATCCCCACCCACCCTCCCATCTAGCAACCATCAGTATTTTCTCTATATCTCTGAGCCTATTTCTGTTTTGTGTGCTTGTTTATTCTGTTCTTTAGATTCTACATATAAGTGAGATCACATGGTATTTGCCTTTCTTAGTCTGACTTACATGCTATGATTTTTAACCTAAACATTAGCCCATGTCTTTCTGTTGTCATCAAAACTATCATCATTCTCAGTTTTTCTCTACCAGACATGATGTTATGATTAGCATTTTTATACATATGGCCCTTTCCATAATTAGGGCTATTACCATACCATAAGCATTCACGATGGGTGTCCATTTCATCCAATTTTTAAATTGTTAGTATTTAATAAGATTATACATAGCTCGTTGCTGTTTTGAATCCCTTCCTTATCTGTTTTCTAACGTTTAGGTACCCGTTTTTCTACTTTTCCTTGGACATTGTCTATTTTAATTACTTTACAAACAACTACTGCTTGAATTTATTAATTTTTTCATAGACTAAAAGTCACTAGTCCCCCACCAAAAAAAATCCCTCATTTTTGCATTAATAGTGTCTTAGTCTATTCAGGCTGTTATAACAAAATACCATAGACTGAGTGACTTATTAACCACAGAAATTTATCTCTCACAATCCTGGAGGGTGGGAAGTCCAAGATCAAGCCTCCAATACTCAGTGTCTTATGAGGGCCTGCTTCCTGCTTCACAGGGCTGTCTTCTCACTATATCTTCACATGGTAGGAGTGACAAAGGAGCTCTGTGGGGTCTCTTTTGTAAGGACACTAATCCCATTCATGAGGGTTCCACCCTCATGACTTAATCACCTCCCAAAGGCCCCACCTCCAAATACCATCCTTAATGATTTGGTTTCAACCTATTCATTTTGGGGGTCCCAAATATTCAGTCTATAGCAAATAGTAAATGCTTTCAAAAAATAAATGCTATGCAAAAGACAAAAAGAAAATTATCTGCAAAACCATCATCCTGAGAATATCCCCTACACCAGTCTCGTAAGGACCACGGTGAGGAAGAAAACAATAAGGGCCATGCTTTTCTATGACCAGATTCTTCATATACATGGATGCCTCACAGATCAGCTAAGATCTGAGTCTGAACACGTTGTTCACCTGTGCAAGGAGCCTGCTACCAGTGTTTGCTATCCACAGAACTGTGCTAATACAGTCTATTTCTGGAGACTGGAACAGAGATTAACTGTTTGTTCATGATAAATCAAGGGTACTTGATTTGTCAGTTACATGCCCAGTTTTCTTTGGAAGCAAGCCCTGGAAGCTATTTTTCTGATCAAATACTAACTCTTACGTTAGTGCTTGTGAAAGAGAAAAATAACATTTACTCATGATGAACAATGAGTTCTAGCCATTAGAAATCTTATCAATTGCCTTGTGAAGGTTACAGGGGAAAAAAAGAAGAAAAAGATTCCCATTGTGTTCAGTCAAACTTGGGTTTGGACTACTACTACTGTTGCAGACTGTTCTGGAATTTCCATGATTGGCACAGATGAAATATTAATATCAGGGGAGATAAAGTTGGGAACTGAAGGAGATGTTTGATTGATGAATGTCGCACTATAAGGAATGGCCAGCAGCAATTCAATAAAGAAAATTTTTATAGTTTACTAGTTAATGTGAGATATTGGCAGGACCTAACATTTCCTTTTTTCTATATTTTTCTTGGAAGCCAGCAAGATTAACAAGTGATCTTAAAAATATACACCATGTTGCTGTTTAGAGTTAGTCACTCACACAGAGCCAAAATGCATGATGATTTTTGGAGGCAGGACTTCCGTGAAGGTGCACAGTACCTAATACACCTTCCATATAGTCATTTGGTTAATGGCTTGAAAGGAGATAGTTTTTTTTCTGAAAAAAAAAATCATTCAAAAATGCAAAACATAGTTATTTAAAGTGAGCCAAAATATAACCATTTTCCATAGGTTAAAATATGCACTTTTGAACAAGCAGTTTTTCAATTTCAACAAATATTTTTTGAGTGTCAGATATATGCTAGCGTTCACTCAAAATACAACATAATGAATAATGTGGCTGAATGTGAACCAGACGGCCTGCCGCCACGTCTGTCCACTCTGCTTGGTTCACGTGTTTTGACACCATCCATTAGCCTTGGGGAGGACTTAATCACCTCCCAAAAAGAGGAAAGAAGAAACTCAGAGACAGGCACACGTGTTCTCTGGGTGAATCTTTTTATTTATTTCTGAAGTCACTTAGATGCCCGTATCTATCATTTCATATAGCCTGAAATTTCCCTAAGATAATCAACTTTGGGAATAAGAAGAAGAAAAGTTTCTTCCTCCTCCTATTAATCATTTTTTTTAAGACATCAAGTAACAGGTTAAGGAGTGAGCAAGCTAATAGGATGCCAGTCTATATGGGGCATCAAAATATCACTGAAATAAATTAGTAATATGATGCCACTTAATAATGTTTTCACTCATGTTTCCCTAAAATGATTTAATTCTAGATGTGGTGAAAGAGCACTTAGAACAGAAAATTTAAAACTAACCACAAACAGAGAAAGCTTTCTTTTTGGAGTCAACCTTTTGCCATTGAATAGTTTTGAGATGTCTGTACAAGTTGCAAGGAGCAGCTGCAGCCACACCACTACTCTGAGCCCGCCAGCTGACAGTTGCCTAGAGTTGGCAACCACAGCCAGCTGAAATTTGCAAACCCCAAAATGCTTGAGGTTTGATTTGATTATCGAAATTATAAATCCTTAATCAGGCCTTTCAAGAAGTTGTCTAGTCTATAAAACTGCATGTAATAAATTCACTCTTTTGATCATGAAGAGGCAAATTTTTTTCAGCAGCAGATCTTTAGACTTCAGTGACCATTAAATAAATATTAAACACAAGTTTATTTAGTGATTTAAGGGATCCCACATTATTAATCCCTGTCAGACTCTATTTGATGCAGTGTATCTTTTTCTCATTTCCATTCAGTCCTCTTCTTTCAGATATGTGTGTGTGTGTACAGTGTGCTCACACACACACACACACACACACACACACACACAAAATTTCTTTCTCAGTCCTCACTAAACTTTGTAAGACAGTCCTGGAAAAAAAGGTTTTTACAGGGAGGTAGAAGTGTTTGTACCCTGTCCTCCTACTGTCTGCAATGTATAATACAGGACAACTGAAAACTGTTTTTTCATAATTCTATAAGCAAGGTTTTTTCTCTCACAGAAAAGCCACAGTTGCCTTCCAGAATATTGTCAAGCAGGCAGCATAACTGTTTCTTCCTCTAATGCAGGGGTGTCCAAACTTTTTTCAACGTTTTTTACCAAGGGCCATATGCGGTAAAATACACACACAGCCGGGCCACTCAGTCGAGGTGAAGTACGTATTGCCTCACCTGGTTTATTTAAGTAAACTAAATATATTTTTGGAATTTGCTGCGGGCCAATTAACAATGGATTGCGGGCCGCAGTTGGCCCGCGGGCCACAGTTTGGTCACCCCTGCTCTAATGGGTCCCAACTCATTTGCTAATAAGGAAATTCAACTTTTAACTAAAGATTTGTCATTTCACTCTTTTCGCTGTATCCATAGCCATTTTGAGTAAAATTGTGTGTGCCTATTAAAACTTACATGCTGTTCGGCACCAAAAATATTTGTAATTTCCCCAAATTTTTGCTCCGTTCTCCTCAAAGTCAAGAAAAAAAAATTCAGGAAACTAATTTGTATTGTGTGTACCTGGGAAGAGTTTTCATGCTGAGTAACAGAACAAAACTTGAGCTGCCCTTGCTTTCTGCTTCCAGGAATGCCAATCAGAGAACATTCTTTTTCAGACAGCCAAGTTTGGAAGTCAGTTGGTTTCTGGCAGTAAGGAGGGGGAGGGAATGACAGGGGGTTGGGAAACACAGTGATTCCTCAGGCTGATCTTCAGTTTCCAAGTGTTTCCGTAACAGCCATCAATGAAAGCACGTCCTTTTACCCACGCAGCGACAGGTAAAAAGACAGCTGAGTAAATCAGCATTAGATGTAACAGCGGAAGCTCCGTCAGAGGGAGGAGGGGGTGAGGGGAGGACGTTTGAAAGCCTGCCATTGGTGAGTTTACCAAAGGCATCTGCCAGTGGGACTTCAATGGAATGTGAAACCAAATCATTTTCAAGTTAAAGATAGACACAGTATACACCAAGATCTAGAAGCTGGATTTTAAACTCATCTCTCTCCCTAGAATTTCAGAGTTCTGTTAGGATCTCTGTTTTACGTAACAATTTGGTTCAAGTTTGTTCTTTAAGTGAATGTGCTAAGAATGCATATATGTTCTGGATATACTGGAATTAAAAGGATTTAAGAGATCCTGCTGTACACACTCTAGGGTAAGTGAAAAGATTGCTTTTAAGGCGCATCTCCTCTGGGAAGGTTAATGTTGCATTTTTCTTTTTGTGTGTGTGAATGCAAAAGTGATAATGAAGATTTTCCAGGGCTGTAACTTTCTTACCTTGCTTGAGATAGCTGGCATTTTACATTTTGTACAGCAGAAAAAAATAGAGTACTGCAGCTGGGTTTGGATATTTACCTTGCACATCTGTAACTTCTTACCCGTACTTACTTCTCCCCCGATTCACTCCTCCTTAAACACCCTACATTTATTGAATTACCATATCAGTAATTATATGTCACCACACGGACTGAGTGTTATTGTGTGATGACGCCACTGGATGCAACTGTATTATTGTGAGTGGAGTTATTTTCCTTGCATGGCACTATGGCACTTCCTAAATTAAAAAATTTTTAAAAAGAATGAAAACAGGAAAAATATGTAGAAAGGGAAAAATACATAGTTTCAGGTGGTCTAAAGTTCATAGGAGTCTTTAGGATATATTCTTTAAAGAAAAACAGGCGAAAAAATGGCAATTTTCCATTGAAGAAAACAATTTATTAATAGAAGTTATTTTTTGGTGTTGCCTCATTAATTCCAAGCAGATTCTCCTCCTCCCAAAAAGCTGATATTTGCTAAGTAAAGGGAGGCATTCTGATTATACAGAGCTTGAGAGTGGAGGAGGGAAAGAGTTGTCTAATTTGCTATTGCCACACTGTGTTTTAAGGATTTCAAAACGTTTTTTTTAAAAAAAAAAAAAAGATAAACTTTAGTTCCCTTCATGTTTTGACCATGTATAGGTTTGGTTTCTTGTTTTGTCAAATGGCTTCTTGGCTTTGTTCTTAGAGACAGCTTTTCCAAACTTGCACAGCATTCCTTCAGAATAAATACTGTCCATAATAGTCACAGAGTACATGGTGTGAACTGGAAATTCTGCTTTATATGGGGAAATTAAATCTGCTGATGTTCTCCTTACAGAGTGCGGGGCCGAAAAGCTGTTAAATTCAACTGGCCGTTTTTTGCTCGGTCAACTAGACCGGGTTCTAATGAACTAAGTTGGCTAAACTAAGTACAAACAATGAATGACTTACTATGGACATTTTACTCAACTTTGATAAGAATAAATGATATACTGTGTTACACTTCCAAAATGAAAAATGAATGTTATATTGACAGAGTCACTTGATTTTACAACTACTGAGTAATGTAGCAAGACCAAAGAAAATGTAGTTTGCAGAGCTCAGTTTTGATGTCCTGTCCCTCCTCACTTTGCCCCCTTTCTCTCTCCCCCTTCAGCCTTCCTTCTTCTTCTGAACCCTGTTGAATATCACTGCCCAGTCCCTCCTTGCCTTGCAGTCATGACCTACTTCAAGGAAACATCTGACTGTAGAGTGTTTTAAAGTCAATGCACTAAGTCCAAGAAATATTTGCATTTCAATATAAATACCTAACCTCCAAACTGTTTAGATAATTTTGTTAAATAACAGTTAATCTTCCCTAATACTTATAATTAACCCATTAGGTTGTAAAAGTTGCTGTTAATTTTCATTTCTCTGTGAGTGGGTGATACCTTTGAAAATTATCCCTGGACCCATTGAATGCCTGTCCTTGCTTTACCCAGCTGTGGTCTGAACTGATGACTATAGAGAAGTGAACCTGGCAGAAATCATAGGTGTTTCCAAGAAATATGTGGGTGAGTGCATGCATGTGTGTGCTCACTACACACAGATACACACACACACACACACGTAGACTTTTACTTAACCTAATATATTTCTGATTGGATTATAAATATAAATAGAATTATATTAGCCTTATCAGTGTTGGGTTTGGTTTTGTTTTCAGTGTGTCAAAAGAAAACTGAAAAAGAATATACATTTTTAAATTCTAACATGTAAGAATTTTAAACTATGTGGCTGAATACTGTTGACAGGAAAGGGAGCAAATGAATATTTCTCTGCTACTATTATGTCACTCAGAGTTTCTAGTTCCCTGCTGAACTTGTCAAGCTTGGATTTTATTTCTTTGAATATACTAAATATAGTTATTTGATAATATATGTCTGCTAATTCTAATATCTCAAGTGTTATTGGACCTGTTTCTGTTATGTTGCTGCAAAAGTAACTGTGGCTTTTGCAATTATTTTTAACCTTTTAAACCACAATTACTTTTGTACCAACCTAATATTATCATTGTTCCTGTCACTTCTCATTCAAGGTATCATATTTTCTTGGTTGCTTGGATATCGTTGAATATCTGCTGGAAATATATTTTAAAAATTATTTGTAAGAATAAGGTGAGACCTAGTGGTGATGGTGTTTTCCTCCAGAGGACTTCGGTTTGCTTCTGCCAGGCACCTGGGGGGCAATGTCACACCAGAACCACTTTAGTCAAAGTGTGACACCTAAGGTTCCCTGAATCTCTCCTGTGCAAGAAGCAAGGCTGCAAATCTGTGTGAGGAATGGCTGATTTGGGGTTCCCTCCTCCTCTGAAGGAAGTGTCCTTTTGAAATCCCAGGTTAAAGTTGGGTTAGATTGTTAAAGACTTCACCTGAGGACCATGGGCCCCGATTTCCCCAGGAAACTCATAAGGCTGCCCAAAGTGCAGCTGATTTCTCAGATCTTTTGTGCCTGACACTCATACGCCCAAGGGCAAAACAAAAGCTTTCAAAGATGAGCTTCCTTCCCTCTCTGAGTTCTGGTCTTCTCCTACATTTCCGTGTATGATGTCTTCACCTTTTTATTAGCTCTTTGCTGTTTTTATATTTTAAATACTTTTAGTCACCACAGTGGGAGTGTCAATCCACATGATCTCATTAGTTACCAGAAATGACTGGAAATTCACTCTACTGCTTGTATAGTCTTTTTTTTCTTTCTTTCGTTCTTTCTTTTTTTGAACATTCATCATTCTAGAGAAGGTATCAGGCAGTCTGCTGATATTATTGATGATGTCAGGTAGTTTTGTGATTTTTTTTTTCAGTTGTGACATAATCTGTGTAGGTTTTTTGGGGAAATTTGTAAATGCATGCTGATCACAAGATTCATGTTTTCCAACATTATTTGAGCTGTCAACAATACTTAACAGTCCTTTTATTTGTCCCTAGCTGGCCCCTTTCCTTAGTAATCTCTTTAGTCTCTCTAATCCACCTCCACTGCCATCACTCTCAGCTGTTGACCTTGACTCCTCCTGCTTTCTCTTGGCCTGTATCCAGTATCACCACATTTAAAGAATTATCTTAAATTCCTTCCTTTCCATTCTCTGCAATTGCTTTCCTTCAGGTCTTCATCTCACTTGGGTATTACTGTGGTCCCCTAGTTGTTATCCTGCCTCTAGGCTCTACCCCGCAACACATCTCGCACATTAGGACCATACGTATTTTCTAAAATCATAGACATGAATGGATTGCTCCCCCACTTAAAATTCTTCAGTTGTTCACTATTCCCTTCAAAACAAATTCCTTAGTATGTCTTAGAGGCCTGTCACAAAGCCTTCACCTGTTTCTCTAACATCACCTCC